>NC_133411.1:14815000-15176875 GCF_049350105.2 Macaca mulatta | reverse complement strand
TCCAGTTTATTTGCGTAGAGGTGTTTATAGTATTCTCTGATGGTAGTTTGTATTTCTGTGGGGTCGGTGGTGATATCCCCTTGATCATTTTTAATTGCGTCGATTTGATTCTTCTCTCTTTTCTTCTTTATTAGTCTGGCTAGTGGTCTGTCAATTTTGTTGATCTTTTCAAAAAACCAACTCCTGGATTCATTGATTTTTTGGAGGGTTTTTTGTGTTTCTATCTCCTTCAGTTCTGCTCTGATCTTAGTTATTTCTTGCCTTCTGCTAGCTTTCGAATGTGTTTGCTCTTGCTTCTCTAGTTCTTTTAATTGCGATGTTAGAGTGTCAATTTTACATCTTTCCTGCTTTCTCTTGTGGGCATTTAGTGCTATAAATTTCCCTCTACACACTGCTTTAAATGTGTCCCAGAGATTCTGGTATGTTGTATCTTTGTTCTCATTGGTTTCAAAGAACATCTTTATTTCTGCCTTCATTTCGTTATGTACCCAGTAGTCATTCAGGAGCAGGTTGTTCAGTTTCCATGTAGTTGAGCGGTTTTGATTGAGTTTCTTAGTCCTGAGTTCTAGTTTGATTGCACTGTGGTCTGAGAGACAGTTTGTTATAATTTCTGTTCTTGTACATTTGCTGAGGAGTGCTTTACTTCCAATTACGTGGTCAATTTTGGAGTAAGTATGATGTGGTGCTGAGAAGAATGTATATTCTGTTGATTTGGGGTGGAGAGTTCTATAGATGTCTATTAGGTCTGCTTGCTGCAGAGATGAGTTCAATTCCTGGATATCCTTGTTAACTTTCTGTCTCGTTGATCTGTCTAATGTTGACAGTGGAGTGTTGAAGTCTCCCATTATTATTGTATGGGAGTCTAAGTCTCTTTGTAAGTCTCTAAGGACTTGCTTTATGAATCTGGGTGCTCCTGTATTGGGTGCATATATATTTAGGATAGTTAGCTCTTCCTGTTGAATTGATCCCTTTACCATTATGTAATGGCCTTCTTTGTCTCTTTTGATCTTTGATGGTTTAAAGTCTGTTTTATCAGAGACTAGTATTGCAACCCCTGCTTTTTTTTGTTCTCCATTTGCTTGGTAAATCTTCCTCCATCCCTTTATTTTGAGCCTATGTATGTCTCTGCGTGTGAGATGGGTCTCCTGAATACAGCAGACTGATGGGTCTTGACTCTTTATCCAGTTTGCCAGTCTGTGTCTTTTAATTGGAGCATTTAGTCCATTTACATTTAAGGTTAATATTGTTATGTGTGAACTTGATCCTGCCATTATGATATTAACTGGTTATTTTGCTCATTAGTTGATGCAGTTTCTTCCTAGCCTCAATGGTCTTTACATTTTGGCATGTTTTTGCAATGGCTGGTACCGGTTGTTCCTTTCCATGTTTAGTGCTTCCTTCAGGATCTCTTGTAAGGCAGGCCTAGTGGTGACAAAATCTCTAAGCATTTGCTTATCTGTAAAGGATTTTATTTCTCCTTCACTTATGAAACTTAGTTTGGCTGGATATGAAATTCTGGGTTGAAAATTCTTTTCTTTAAGAATGTTGAATATTGGCCCCCACTCTCTTCTGGCTTGGAGAGTTTCTGCTGAGAGATCTGCTGTTAGTCTGATGGGCTTCCCTTTGTGGGTAACCCGACCTTTCTCTCTGGCTGCCCTTAAGATTTTTTCCTTCATTTCAACTTTGGTGAATCTGGCAATTATGTGTCTTGGAGTTGCTCTTCTCGAGGAGTATCTTTGTGGCGTTCTCTGTATTTCCTGGATTTGAATGTTGGCCTGCCCTACTAGGTTGGGGAAGTTCTCCTGGATGATATCCTGAAGAGTGTTTTCCAACTTGGTTCCATTTTCCCCCTCACTTTCAGGCACCCCAATCAGACGTAGATTTGGTCTTTTTACATAATCCCATACTTCTTGCAGGCTTTGTTCGTTTCTTTTTCTTCTTTTTTCTTTTGGTTTCTCTTCTCGCTTCATTTCATTCATTTGATCCTCAATCGCTGATACTCTTTCTTCCAGTTGATCGAGTCGGTTACTGAAGCTTGTGCATTTGTCACGTATTTCTCGTGTCATGGTTTTCATCTCTTTCATTTCGTTTAGGACCTTCTCTGCATTAATTACTCTAGCCATCAATTCTTCCACTTTTTTTTCAAGATTTTTAGTTTCTTTGCGCTGGGTACGTAACTCCTCCTTTAGCTCTGAGAAATTTGATGGACTGAAGCCTTCTTCTCTCATCTCGTCAAAGTCATTCTCCGTCCAGCTTTGATCCGTTGCTGGCGATGAGCTGCGCTCCTTTGCCGGGGGAGATGCGCTCTTATTTTTTGAATTTCCAGCTTTTCTGCCCTGCTTTTTCCCCATCTTTGTGGTTTTATCTGCCTCTGGTCTTTGATGATGGTGATGTACTGATGGGGTTTTGGTGTAGGTGTCCTTCCTGTTTGATAGTTTTCCTTCTAACAGTCAGGACCCTCAGCTGTAGGTCTGTTGGAGATTGCTTGAGGTCCACTCCAGACCCTGTTTGCCTGGGTATCAGCAGCAGAGGCTGCAGAAGATAGAATATTTCTGAACAGCGAGTGTACCTGTCTGATTCTTGCTTTGGAAGCTTCCTCTCAGGGGTGTACTCCTCCCTGTGAGGTGTGGGGTGTCAGACTGCCCCTAGTGGGGGATGTCTCCCAGTTAGGCTACTCAGGGGTCAGGGACCCGCTTGAGCAGGGAGTCTGTCCCTTCTCAGATCTCAACCTCCGTGTTGGGAGATCCACTGCTCTCTTCAAAGCTGTCAGACAGAGTCGTTTGCGTCTGTGCAGAGGTGTCTGTGTGTCTTAGTTTACTGTGCCCTGTCCCCAGAGGTGGAGTCTACAGAGACAGGCAGGTTTCCTTGAGCTGCTGTGAGCTCCACCCAGTTCGAGCTTCCCAGCAGCTTTGTTTACCTACTTAAGCCTCAGCAATGGCGGGCGCCCCTCCCCCAGCCTGGCTGCTGCCTTGCGGGTAGATCACAGACTGCTGCGCTAGCAAGGAGGGAGGCTCCGTGGGTGTGGGACCCTCCCGGCCAGGTGTGGGATATGATCTCCTGGTGTGCCTGTTTCCTAAAGCTCAGTATTGGGGTGGGAGTTACCCGATTTTCCAGGTGTTGTGTGTCTCAGTTCCCCTGGCTAGGAAAAGGGACTCCCTTCCCCCTTGCGCTTCCCAGGTGAGGCAATGCCTCGCCCTGCTTCAGCTCTCGCTGGTTGGGCTGCAGCAGCTGACCAGCTCCGATCGTCCGGCACTCCCCAGTGAGATGAACCCAGTACCTCAGTTGAAAATGCAGAAATCACCGGTCTTCTGTGTCGCTGGCGCTGGGAGTTGGAGACTGGAGCTGCTCCTATTCGGCCATCTTCCTCTCTCCACTTGTTTCTATTTTATATACAGATTGCTTTTGGGATTCCAAATAGTACTTTAAATTATACTGTTTACTTAGTATATTTTATTTTCATGCGTTTCAAACTTTGGGGAAATGTACTTCTTAGCTTTGTTTTAATCCTTTGGGAATATAGGCAATTACTTTATTCGATAAATTTATTAACAATGATATTAAATTGACCACAGCCATCTTAATAACGTTCAACCTTTTTATTTACTATTTTTTAATCAAGAATTGAATGGTTTGCCACTCATCGTATACATCATTACTATGTTTATTTTATTAATATTTGTTTCATAAGCAACATGGAGGCATGATTTTAACCTCAATTCCATAGTTCTCAAGTAGAAATAAGATTAGAAAAGTAGATTGTGACAGGTTTTGCCAACTATGTTGAGAATTTTGGACCTTTCAAAATAGGTAAGGGAGATCTCCTGAGTGACTATGAGTGGAAAAGCGTCAGCAGGAAGACCAGCTTTGTTAGAGTAGTCCATGAATGACAAGTAAATTCTCAAGTAGGGCAGTGGTTATGTGATTGAAAAAATGGGCAGAAGATAAAGGTTTGTGTGCAGGAAGAATTGATAAGACCTGGTGCTGCTTTTGAGTTTGACAGTCCATGCCCTCATTCCCAGTTGACACGAAAGCATTCGTCCTTTGCATTCTAAGTTCTCCCTTCTTATCCCTTTTCAGCTGCTTTATTATGCACTTTTATGATAATATGTGAAATTCAAAGTATCATTTATCATTTACTTTGTGCCACATTTCGACTTGATTTTTCAAACTACTTATTTTTACAACAAGCATTATCGTGCTTCTGAAAATTCGTCCAGAAATGATGAATCAAGGGAGAAGATGGAAGGGAAGAGACATTTTGAGCAGTTATCGTAATCTAGCCACTGCCTTCGCTGCATTACTGGCGATATCTTCACCATCATCCTATGAGCAGTTTTTACATACATTTTGTGGATGAAAATACTGAGGCCTGCAGAGTTTTAAAACATGGCAAATGTCATGTAGCTGATGGGTTTTGAGAGCCACAATTCAAACATATGTCTTCCTGATGTCAAAACCATCAGTCTTTCTACTGCTTTACATTTCTTCCCTTACCTGTCTTCAGGTGAAGACCTTTAAATGCTTACCTTTAGGAACTCGGAAATGATAGTGATCGTGTGTGAAATTTATAAATATGGCAATAAAAATTGCTTGAATTTTCATTATCACTTTTATTTCCTAGTACAACCAGAATGTGAAGGCTTTTATTATAACTGCTTATGGAAATGAATTTTATAGCAGCCATTAAATGTCACTTATTTGTACTCATTTCTACATTTTCCGAAATTTGAAATTCTCATCTCGTGAATCAATGAATTGAAATAACCACTAAAGGAGCTTTCATATGTAACCAGATAACAGATGGAAACAAAGATGATAAGAGCAGGTTTTGCTTGAGTTGCTACATCTTCAAGAATTAAGAATGGATACAAATCCTGAACTTTTGTTTTGCTTAAAGAGGGAATTCTTCCTTTCCTCGACTGGCCCCAGACCTGATTCACTGTGCTCAGAGTGTGAGTTGAGAGTCTGGTGGGGTCTTACCACCTCAAACCATTCAGTCAGTGGTGATGAACTGGCTGAAACATAAAGCCGAGGCCACTGGTCTTCGCTGTTTGCTTTCATGCAGTTTTGTTAGCACATCCTTTATTTTTAACGTCATGGTTTTCAGAGACTGAGCATTTCCACGTCTGTATCTCTGGCACAAAGACTAGACTTTCCAGTTCACTGTGTGTTTCAGTTTATCAGTTTGAAAACAGATGCAACATTTAGTCATTCAATTTGCAGTGTTAATTGAGTGCCTACTATGTACCAGGCTTTGTTTCTCTAACTGGAGAATTTATCAATGAACAAAATAGACTCGAAGACCAAACTATCACTAGAGTATAACATATAATTTATGTATTATGTTAGAAGGTGGTAAATGCTATAAAAAGTACAGACACTGGTGAGCAGGAGAGCTGGAGAGTCAGCTGGTGGGCTAGAATTTTAGAGAGGTTGGTCACGGTGGGGCTCACTGAGAATGTGACATTTGAGGAAGACTTGAGTAAGAGAAGAGAGTGAGTTATTTGGAAGAAGAACAGACCTGACAGAGCAGCAGCCAATGCAGAGGCCCTGAGGCAAGAGAGTTCTTTATGGGTTTAAGACAGTGAGTCTGAAAGTGTGTTTCCTGGAATAGCAGCACCACATCACATGGGATTAGAAGTGCAAATTCCCAGATGCTGTTCCAAGCCTATAGCACAAGCCTTCCAGGTGATCCTCATGCACTGAAATTTGAAAACCACTGATGTAGGAAATAGCACGTGTGGCTGGAGCAAAGTGAAAAATGGGAGAGAAGTAGGAAATGAGGTCCCAGCAGTAATGAAGGAGGGGGCAGCTTGGTAGACCTTTGACCCTGAGTGGCAAGATTGGCCACTGGAGGGTTTTGAGAGAGGAAGTATGTTTTAATAGCATCATTCTGACTCCTGGGCTGGAAGTAGACCGGCGGGTAAGGCCAGGGGTAGGGAGACCTGTTTAGACCTCCTAATTTAGAGGGGGAGGTGACGATGATAGTTTAAAATTGGGTGGTGATAGTGGAGGGAGTGAGAAATGATTAGATTCTGAATCTCGTTTTCAGGTGGAGATGATAGAACTTGCCAATGAATTTGTTGTTGAATTTGAGGAAAAGAAAATGACCAAGCAGGGTTCAAAAGTTTTGGCCAGAGCATCTGGAAGAATAGTGTTGCCATTTGCCAGGCTGTGGAAGGCTGAGGTGGAGCAGGTTTCAAGGGAGGATCAGACGTTTTGTTTTGCTGATGGTGCTAAGTAGGAGACGTCTCTTAGATGTCCAAATGGAGATGTTGAAAGGAGGTATGATCTGAAGCTGAGATATAAACTTGGGAGTTATCAACATAGCGATAGTGTTTAAAACAAGATGTAATTCGTGGAGTAGTATGGGGATAAGTTTCTCGTAAGCATAAACTAAGTACCAAAAATGAATACTTGGAAGAGCCACTAAAGGAAAGAACTTGCGTAATGGTTAACAGTGACAGTTTGGGCTAGGTCTGGCCTCTCCTTTCCCTCCGTGTTTGTGTGCACACTGAATCATAACAAAGGTAAATTGTGTAATTAATCATGTAATCAGTGAGTAGTCCATGTTTTATATGCTTTCATATGATTCATCACTGCATCACTTTAGATTTCTGGCTCTCTCAATAGGGAGTAGAATCTATAAAACCTACTGTATTAGTCCATTCTCTCACTGCTATGAAGAAATACCTGACTGGGTAAAGAGGTTTTATTGGGTAAAGGAAAGAGGTTTTATTGACTCACAGTTCTGCATGGCGGGGGAGGCCTCAGGAAACTTACAATCATGGTGAAAGGTAAAGGAGAAGCAGGCACCTTCTTCACAGGGTGGCAGGACAGAGTGAGTGCAAGCAGGGGAAGTGCCAGATGCTTATAAAACCATCAGATCTTGTGAGAACTCACACACTGTTACGAGAACAGCGTGGGGGAAACTGCCTCCATGACCCCATTACCTCTATCTGTTCCCACCCTTGATACGTGGGGCTTATGGGGGTTCCAATTCAAGGTGAGATTTGAGTGGGGACACAGAGTCAAACCATATCACCTACTGAGTCATATCCAGAGTACCCAATTGAGAATATACATTTCTGAAGCTGATCTAGAGATTTGAGCTTGGTACCATACATTCAGGTAGCTGCCGTGAGTCCAGTCAAACTGTCAAACATGCTCTCCTGTGATTTTGCTGTTTGTCACCTGCACTTAACCCTAGTTTCCCCATATTTTACTTATAATGAATTGTACATTATAAATGCAGTTAAATGTGGGTAAATTGTCAATAGACTCCATATCCAGGAAGCTCTTCAAATAAACTCTCTTAATACATAAGTTTCATTTTAAATTTGTAAATATCATTTATTTTTTGTTCCTTCCATTTTAGATTCTTTTCTTTAGCGTCACAGATAGAGTCTCTCATATAGCAAGTTGATATCCATGTACAATTTGACTTGGTGCCAGAAGCATATTTCTCTTTTGTCTCCCTGCCTTTGGGCTTCCTCTTCCTGTGGCTTGTGTGGTGTCACACGTATTTCTCCTTCCCCCACCCTTGCCACCAGCTCCATCTTTTCTTTCCTCCTCTTCCTCTATCTCTCCCTTTCCAAGCTGCCAAGAGGAAGAAATGGCCAATAAGGATAATAGTCTTCCAAGGCTTCACTCTCCCAGCTGTCTACAAAGCTCCCTCAGAAAAGATGCAAAACTTTTCTGCTCTTGGAGACAACAGCAGGCCAAGAAGACTTTTCAGTTTAAACGTGCCCGCAGTTGCAGCTCAAGTTGCTTGCCTAAGATTTCGGAGAGTAGTTTTTCACAGACTTGGATACTTTTTCAATTAGCAAGTTTGAAATAACACATTTAAACAATAATGGAACTCTCTTAAGAAAGTAGACAGAAGTAAACCTATATAATCAGATATATATCTTTGTTTTCAAATATATGTCCCCTTCAAAAGAAGATTATATGTATAATGTTAAATATAATCACAGCAATCACTTGAAACTGATTTGACTTTAGAAAATAAATGGGTGATTAGAAGGATGCTGGTAGTATTTTTTGCTGGTTTCATGTTGCTTGGCACCTATTCTTCCTTCCTCTGTTACTTCTCCTCTACATTTTTTTAAAATTTTATTTTTAATTTTATTTTATGTTAGATGGAGTCTCACTCTTTCTTCCAGGCTGGAGTGCAGTGGCATGATCTCGGCTCACTGCAACCTCCGCCTCCTTGGTTCAAGGATTCTCCTGCTTCAGCTTCCCAAGCAGCTGGGACTACAGGCATGAGCCACCACGCCCAGCTAATTTTTTTGTATTTTAGTAGAAACAGGGTTTCACCATGTTGGCCAGGCTGGTCTCAAACTCCTGACTTCAAATGATTCGCCTGCCTCCACCTCCTAAATTGCTGGGACTACAGGTATGCGCCACCACGCCCAGCTATTTTTTTTTTTTTTTTTTTTTTTTTGGTATTTTAGTAGAGACGGGGTTTTATCATGTTGGCCAGGCTGGTCTCAAACTTTCGACTTCAAATGATCTGCCCACCTCTGCCTCCCAAAGTGCTGGGATTACAGGTGTGAGCCACTGTGCCCAGCCTTTCTCCTTTTTTGATGTCCATATTTCCTGCAGTTGATTATGATAAATACAGTAGAGGAACTTGAAAGCAGCCATGTAGGTTAATGTCTTAAGGAATACTCAACAGGACTTGTTAATTGAGGTAGAAAATATATTTGTGCAAACTAATAGGAATTGGAGAAAGAAAGAACTCATCTGATGGAAGATGTAACTGCAAACAAAAGAAGAATGAAGGAACTAGAAGATAACTTGCTTTACCGCCTGACAAGTACCCAGGGGTCCCTGGTAGAAGACGAGAGTCTCATTGTTGTGCTGAGTAACACAAAAAGGACAGCCGAGGAGGTGACACAGAAGCTAGAAATTTCTGCTGAGACAGAAGTTCAAATTAACTCAGCCCGGGAGGAATACAGACCTGGTGAGTTTGGTAATGAAAGACAAATGTCACAGGAAAATGAAATGAGAGAGGAACGAGAATTAGAGAAATGGAAGGATGTGAGGGAGTTATACAAATGATTATGCAAAGTGGAGGTGTTTTGTGGAATTTCTGTTGGGAAATATTCAGTAAAATGGAGGTCAAAAATTTTTATAATGCTATACATTTTCTGAGTACTTGTCATTCATGTTAGTAAATCCTTTAAGATTCTCATGAACTTATTTTGATGTTAGAAAGTAAAGAAGGAGAATTTTTAAAAATCTGATGACTGCAAATTAGAAATCTGAGGAATTAGTGCCCAGTTGTTTGTTGTTTGGTAACACTACGTTGGTGTTTTGTTTATAGTTTTTGTATTAGGAAGGTAGTTCTGTGGTCTCATGGGAGATTTTCATCCTCAGCCACCAATTTGCAAATTGGCCTGTACAAGAAAAGCCTGCTAAATAATTCAGTTGGATTGGCTATCTTTTAGTATTTTATTATTCCTTTTAACAAATAATCGGCCAGACGCGGTGGCTCACGCCTGTAATCCGAGCACTTTGGGAGGCTGAGGTGGGCTGATCACCTGAGGTCAGGAGTTTGAGACAAGCCTGGCCAACATGGCGAGATCATCCTGGATAGCATGGCAAACCCCTTTCCTGTCTCTACTGAAAATACAAAAAAAAAAAAAAAATTAGCCAGGCATGATGGTGGGTGCCTGTAATCCCAGCTACTCAAGGCTACTGCACTTGAACCTGGGAGGCGGAGGTTGCAGTGAGCCGAGATCGCGCCATTGCAGCCTGGGGACAAGAAGCAAACTCCGTATCAAAAATAATACTAATAATAATTAAACTGTCATTTATTGATAGAGAGGCAGAAGCATCATCTTTGCAATGGGTCGTTTTCCAGACTTGAAGCCCAGGTTAGGCATGGCTTCTTGCTGGAACTTAAGGATGAGGTCCCTAATGGCTACCTCGCTTGCTGGGTGTTAAACATACAACCTTTGGAATTTCTTTGGTTGTCTTTTCTACTTGCAGTAAAAATAGAAAAAATATTTTTACGAGGGGTCTAGAGATTCTAAAATGAGAAGTGCCATTTAATAAATACAAATAGCTGACTACTTACAAAATGTTGTAAATAAGAAATAAATATATTAATAAGTGAGTATCACTTTGTATCCCATATCTGGTAGGCAGCCACTGATAAGATATAAAAATAAAAGTTGTTGTTTTCATTTAGAGTTTAAGCTGGTCTCTCTGCATGGGTCATTTATTTTCCTCTTTCGTAGCACATGCAACCTTGCTCTTTGTCTTCCAGTGGCTACACGGGGCAGCATCCTCTACTTCCTCATTACCGAGATGCGCTTGGTTAATGAGATGTATCAGACTTCGCTTCGCCAGTTTCTGGGCTTGTTTGACCTTTCCTTAGCCAGGTACGTCAGTACTCAGGAAGCTAAGCTGAATTCTAGATCTGTGCACCAAAATAATGACATTACATTTATAGCTTCCTTCCCCTTTGTTAGTAAGAGTCTTTTTCTTTTTTTAAATCTCAGATCAGTGTAATTACCAATGTGTTAACAAATCATTCTGGTTCACCATTTTATGCCCAGAGAAAACTCTGCCAACTATTTATCCATTGATTTGATTCCTTTGTCTTCGTGTGTTTCTGTTAAACAAGAAAATTCCCGAGATCTTGTTGTGAGTAATAATGCCCTGCAGGTGGAATTGATTTAGACAACATTCAGGATTCTGTTATGTTATTTCATGTTGAGAGAATGCTTGTTATTTTAGATTTAGGAGGCTTATTCTTGATGTGTAAAAATAAGTATTCTTCCTCCAAAGTTACTTATTTTCCATTAAAGACAATTGTTTTTACAGACACTTGAAAAGGGCAGCGGGATAAGCCCGATATAAATGTTATCTTCACCAGGTCTGTCAAGAGCCCAATTACAAGCAAGAGGATTGCTAATATCATCGAGCACATGACCTACGAGGTTTATAAGTATGCTGCCCGAGGGCTGTACGAGGAGCACAAATTCCTGTTCACCTTGTTGCTTACCCTAAAGATTGACATCCAGAGGAACCGAGTCAAGCATGAAGAGTTTCTCACTCTTATTAAAGGTCAATATAAGAATACAGACTGTAGCACACAAGTGCAGATGGAGGAGTTATTGTGAAAGTCCTTTGCAGTACATTTTTTGGTTATAACAATTTCCTTGCATTATGTAAGATTGCATTTAGATGAGATATTTTATTTGTTCTTTTCTTGAGTGTTAACTATCTATTGAGGACCTACTGTATACCTGGGCATGGAATAGGTATTTGGGGCATGTCAGTGAACAAAAACCGTTGAAAAGCATATATAGATTTAGGGAGGGTACAGAAAAAAATAGTAAAATAATCAATGAATTTTATAGTGAGTGGGAAGATGGTAAGTCCTATGGAAAACAGAGCAAGATGAGAGGGATGGGAAGTTACAGGGCATGTGAGGTGGGAGAAGCTTCAAGCTTTAAGTGGGGTATTCAATGGGATATTTAATGGGGTGGCATTCCTAAGAGATCGGTAGGTGGGCAAAGACCTGAAAGAGCAGGAGGTGCTGGCCATGGGGACATTTAGGGGAAGAGGGTTAAAGCAGAAGGGATGGCATCAGGGTCTCTGGTAGAGTGAGGCTGGTGTGATGAAAATAAAACAAAGTAACTGGGTGATGAGTAAAGTGGATGAGGACACTGTGCAGCTCATCCTGTGGATGATTTATTTTGCATCTACTGAAGCATTGCTCACAGCCAGGTCCCCTGAGCCATTCAAACGAAACAGCCCAGTGGAAGCCTGGAAAACATAAATCCACGATCACATTCTTGAATGTCTTGAAAACAGTATTTGAAGTAACTGTGTGTCTTAATTCTCAATGCTATAAGAAATTACTATAGACTGGGTGGCTAATAAACAACAGACATTTATTTTTCACAGTTCCAGAAGTTGGAAGTCCGAGATCAGGGTGCAGCACAGTGGGTTGTAGTGAGGAGCCTCTTCTGGGTTGTAGACAACTGTCTTCTCATTGCATCTTCACATGCTGGGGGGCAGAGAAGAGGAAGCATGCTCTCTAGTGACTATTATAAGGGCACTAATCCCATTCCTAAGGGCTCCGCCATCATGACCTCATCTAATCATAATTATGTTTCAATGGCCTCACCTCCCAGGACCACCAGAACTGAGATACAGGGTTTCAACCTATGAGTTTTGGGGAGACACAATATTCATCCCATAACACTATGAAAATGATGCCAGGGTCTAAATAGATTCATCTAGTATGCCTTTCTAAACCAATTCTTTAGAAACAAGATATAATTTTAGCTAGCAGGAGATTTTCATGCTTAACATGGAGAGTAGTTTTGTAGGGGAACTTGAAGATGACCCCTAAGGGAACAGAAGGGAAGGAATGCGGATATGCACATGCTGTGCCCTGGTGGGGGTTACAGGTCCATAGTCTTACATATGCAAATGCATTTTCGTATTCATATACATATGCATGTGTGTGTGTATATACATATATCTTATAGTAGCAACAAAGACTCATCTGTTTAGATTTCAACTTAGAAATGGTTAAATTATGGACAATTTCTCTTTAATTGTCTGTAACTATTAAAGATTTACTGTTTAGCTATTATTTGAACTTTATTTTCCAAATTTCCTAAATCAGAATAATTGGCAGATGAGTATCTGGAGAGAAAGATGTGTAGATGTAAGAGTTGCCTTCTTTGGTGAACCCTTAATATGTTACTGATTTCTGGCCTCAGTGACTCTAGTCTCCAGTTTCTAGAGGTTTTCAATGGATTGTTGTTCCTGTCATTCTCAACTCAGGCATGAAATGTATTTCCACACAGAAATAACTTCGAACAGAGTGTCCAGCTCTTGTTGAAATACTGTGAAGCACATCACAGTTTGTCTTGATGATAGCAAACATAAGATTTAGAGTTAGGAAGTTGAGAGTTAAAATATCTGTTGGCTTTGTCACTTTCTTGATGAGTGATCTTGAGAAGGTCATCTACCCTTTTCAAGCTCCAGTTTCCTAATCTGTAATACAAGGATAGTAAAATCTACATAGTAGGATTATTGAGAATTTACACAATTTATGTAAATCCTGATACATAGGATATGCTTAGCAAATGATGGGCATCTTTATATTATCTTCAGCACTTTAGTTATTTTGATTAGTCTGATGCTTGTATGGGTTGGACTGGTTGTCATGGGTCTTTGACTTTCAACAACTGTTTATAACACTGCTTTATGAAACTGTTTCAGAGGAAACTTTAGAGCAGGATTATGTTGCAAATCTGCCCTTCAATTGTTAGGTTGATGAGAGCTACCTGGTGATATAAACACTCTCTGTAAGGACTTTAAAATCATTTAACATAATTTAAAATGTTATTTAGATAGTGTTATGGTGCAAATGTTTGTATCTCACTAATATTCATATGCTGAAAACCTAAACCCCAAGTCATGGCATGAGACGGAAGGATTTTTGGGAGGTGATTAGGTAGTAGGAGTAGAGTCATGATAAGGGATTGATGGTCTTGTAAGAGAGGATCCCCTCTCTTGCAGGCACGGAGCACGGTGGCTCAAGCCTATAATCCCAGCACTTTGGGAGGCCGAGGCAGTCAGATCACTTGAGGTCAGGAGTTCAAGACCAGCCTGGCCAACATGGTGAAACACCGTCTCTACTAAAATAAAAAAAAAAAAAAAATTAGCCAGGAGTGGTAGCTCACACCTGTAGTCCCAGCTGCTCGGGAGGCTGAGGCAGGAGAATCATTTGAATCTGAGAGGCAGAGGTTGCAGTGAGCTGAAATCATGCCACTGCACTCCAACCTGGGTGACAGAGCGAGACTCCCTCTCACGCACAAAAAAAGGGCTCAAGAGAGACCCTAAATCCTCCACCACGTGAGAATTGCAGTGAGAATATGGTTTTCTATGAACCAGAAGTGAGCTCTCACCAGACACCAAATCACTGGTGCCTTGAACTTGGACTTCCCATCCTCCAGAACTGTGATAAATAAATCTCAGTTGTTTATAAGCAGAATGCCTCCTAGAATATGATATTCTATTATAATGGCTGTTGAGCCCACTAGCTGCAACAGATTTCAATTTTTTTTTTTTTTTTTAAGACAGAGTCTTGCTCTGTCACCCAAGCTAGAGTGCAGTGGTGCAATCACAGCTCACTGTAACCTCAAACTCCTGGGCTCAGGTAATCCTCCTGAGTAACTAGGACTACAAGCTCATGCCAGTACATCCAGCTAACTTTTAAATTTTTTGTAGAGATGAGGTGGCATTATGTTGCCCCAGCTGATCTCAAACTTCTGGGTTAAGCTATCCTCTTGCCTTTCCACCCGAAGTCCTGGGATTACAGATGTGGGCCACTGTTCTTGACTTCAACGGTGTTTTGTTGCTGGTCTTTTAGTCATTTCTAAGATGGGAAAGGCTCAGCCTAGATTATTCTCTAAGTCTGCCTTAGCTGTGACAGTTTACGATTGTGTGGCATAGCTTGTATAAAACTTTCATTGTAAGCATGTATCATTTTCACAAAGTATTATGGTAAAAACCCAAACTTACTTTTTTTTTTTTTTTCTCAAAGCAAGAGTTTGAGAAAAGAAGGGAACAGCACAACTCTCAATCATCTGGACAACTTTTTCAAATTATTCCTTTCTCAGCTATTTATCTTTCAAGGGTCTATGTAATTTGTTACCACATTATTCAGGAATATGTCCTCTCCCCCAAGTTACAGTCATTCTTTGTGCCTAATTGTGTACTTTGGGAGCAGGCAGGTTAGTCAAAACATAGTTACCCACTAATAAACAATGAATAATACTCTGGCCTGCGAGGAACACTCTTTCCTTTTCATGAATAGCCTTTCCCTAACCCTCTGATGGGTGTGTTATTCTTTTCAGTTTGTTGGAAAATGGGCAGTTGCTAAGGTGCAACATTTTATTCAACACAATGCATTGTCTTTAGGTCTTTGCTCACTGGTGTTAAAACAATCTGTTTTCATTTTATGAAAATATGTATAATATTTGATATATAATAAATATAATAATTGATTTTATCATTTTAAGAATAATGCGTAGGCCGGGCATGGTGGCTCATGCCTTTAATTCCAGTGCTTTGGGAGGGAGGCTGAGGCGGGCAAATCACCTGGGGTCAGGAGTTCGAGACCAGCCTGAAACACATGGAGAAACCCTGTCTTTACTAAAAATACAAAATTAGCCAGGCATAGTGGTGCGTACCTATAATCCCAGTTACTTGGGAGGCTGAGGCAGGAGAATCACTTGAACCTGAGAGGCGGAGGTTGTGAGCTGAGATCACGCCATTGCACTCCAGCCTGGGCAACAAGAGTGAAACTCCATCTCCAAAAAAAGAAAAGAAAAGAAAAGAAAAAAGACAACACTTTGGGAGGCCAAGGTGGGCAGATCACGAGGTCAGGAGATTGATACCATCCTGGCTAACACGGTGAAACCCCTTCTCCACTAAAAATATGAAAAATTAGCCAGTCATGGTGCCGGGTGCCTGTAGTCCCAGCTAGTCCGGAGGCTGAGGCAGGAGAATGGCGTGAATATGGGAGGCGGAGCTTGCAGTGAGCCGAGATTGCGCCACTGCACTCCAGCCTGGGCGACAGAACGAGACTCCGTCTCAAAAAAAAAAAAAGAATAATGCCTAGAACATATTTTCCTCGATATTCTTCAATAGATGGTATTTATTAAACACTATATTTTATCCTAGAGAAGACTTCGTAACTCTTTCTTAAAATACAATTGCTCACACATTCAATTGTTCTAACGTGGGCAACAAAAACATTTTTAAGGTATCATTTTTCTTACATTACTGTCAGAGTTACGTGGGTTACATGAGCTTTGGTAAATCATCAGCGAAAAGATAAGGGTCAGTACCAAATGGAAATGTTTGTTGTGATTAACTTAGGGTATAACCACAGACATAAGTGATACAGCATGGAACCCTTGGGGTGTGTTCAAGGTAGATGTAAGTAATATACTGATTTATAGAAGAGAATCCTTCAAGCACATCTAGTACTACTAACTTTTCTAGATTAATTATCTATTGAATATTAGCTTGTGCTAACATTGGGCAATTCTTAATATTGGCAATTGTTGCTCATTTAGTGACCCTCTGCCATGTCGTCTATCCTGTTTTGTGTGTTTTACACAGACGCTCGTGACACAGGTTTAATTATTCCTATTTTACTTATTTGGAATTAGAGACCCAGACAAATGAAATGGTTTGTCTCAGACATTGTCCAGGGAAGACTAGGACAGAATCCTGCATCTGCCTGATTCCAAAGTTATATTACTGGTGATTAAATGGGTTTTTCTAAAAAACCCATTCAAAAGTATCTATTGATTTATTAAATGTTGCATGTTTTTCACTATGATTTATATTTCTGTGCTTAAAAAAGTAAGAGTAGTAAAATAATTGAAATTAAAATAGTTTAATACAAATTTTACTAAATAGATTGTTTTACAGTGAAGGAAGGAAAATCTGATAATTTAATGTTTACTTTTAAAGGAGGTGCCTCATTAGACCTTAAAGCTTGTCCTCCAAAACCATCAAAATGGATCCTGGACATGACGTGGCTGAATTTGGTGGAACTTAGCAAACTTAGACAGTTTTCAGATGTCCTTGACCAGGTAACAGTGCTTTGAATTAACTTAAGCTAATGTCAAGTTGAGCAGCTTTCTGATTTATCACTAGATATAATATTTGTGGAAGAGAGATAGTTCTTAATATTGCACTCTTAATATGGTGTTACATGTACTTGACTTTCCTTGAAGCTCAGCTACACTCTGATAAAGCATACTCCGCTCATCATTAACTGGTCTTGCAGGAAGAAATGTGCCCAGGAACTTTAACTAGTATCATCCTGGGCCATATGTTAGTATCACCAATCGGAGGTTCAGAAGTAGAAAAACTGATAGATCCAATTTGATTAAATAATTAGACTCAAAAAGGCGTTTCCTTCTTTCTAGAGGTTAAATGAAAAGACATAAGAACAGATTGCCTCTAAATGCTAAATTTCCTTTCTTGCCTCTTGTTTCTCTCTCTCTTCTTCTTCTTCCCCTCCTGCCCTTCCCATTATTTGACTTAGTTAGGCACCTGGGTATGAATCTCATGCAAGCACTTGGCCTCTTGTCTTTAGAAGTTACCATCCTTCTAGAATCAGCCAGCTCCTGATGATCTCTGCATGTGCTGGAATCATGGAAGCTGGGTATAGAGAATTAAATTGGGACGAGCCAAGAAGCAGGTTCTTGAAAATCAGGTGACCATAGAGAAATGGGATTGGCAGCAGGGTGGCTTTATTCAGCTATAAGTTGAAGCCTTTTTTTTGGCCAGGAAATATCTTAAAGTTGGTTCTTGACTTCCCCAGTTTAAGTTGGCCAGTTGCTTATGTTCTGCTATACTTTTATGTTTTGGCTTATCACTGGTGATGTTTTTTATTACTACTGTGTACTTGGGGGTACAAACCATTCTTCTGAGTTATTCCTCTATAGAGTTACCCCCAGCGACCTTGCCCAGACCATTGATATTGAAGTTGCTACCTTCTGGAGATGATATCTTATGCATGAAACCCCTCAATATTAAGTAGTCTTTATGATTGAGAGAAGTTACTATTTTTATTCTTACATGGTACTTTCTAAATATGAACCTGGAATGATTTGCCTTTGATTATATCCCAAGAAAGACATTTGAACTCTTAATGAAAGGGAATATATCAGAGAACATCAGATTATATTTATCTGTAGACATTATTTGTTTGTTTGGTGTTTCTGATCTGCTTACTATGTAATTCCTACCTCTCTCTGGTGTTTTAAGCTGCAGAGGATAATGTACTATGTCCTTTTACTCTTTCCTAATTGCCTAAGGGTAGCAGGTGTCTGATCATTCATTTGATGATATTAACTGGCATATTTCCAATTACTCTAGATTAATAGAGTATTGATCAGAAAGCTGTTCATTCAATAATAAACATGTATTAAATGTCTTCTTTTGTGTCAGGAGTGGTCCTGGGAAATGAGGAAACATTAGTGAATGAGATTTGGTTCCTGACATGAGAAGATTTTGTGGAGCAAATCAGACTCCGTTGAAATAATGAAAATGAGTTTCCATTGATTTTTGTTGTATTCTTTACAAATTTGTTACCACAAAGGCAAAGAAGAAATTAAACATCCCAGGACTCTCCCCACTTTGAAATGTAGTTGTAGGCTGATGTTAATATAGACTGACTTTGGAGCAAATGACATTAGATTTTAGACAATCAAACTTTTTGGCACTATAATATAAAATAAAAAAATAACCAAGGAATATAATTTACACATATCTGGAGAGGTCAGAGGTTTGATGAAACATATCTATGACCTGTTACTGAAAGATTGTTGGGTGGCATGACACATTTTTTATCCCATGGTATTTTCAGATATCGAGAAGTGAGAAAATGTGGAAAATTTGGTTTGATAAGGAAAACCCAGAGGAGGAACCTCTTCCAAACGCCTATGGTAAATCTCTCGACTGCTTCAGACGTCTTCTCCTTATTAGATCCTGGTGTCCGGACAGAACCATTGCCCAGGTAAAAAGTCCATATTAAAGAGAAAAATGAGATAATATGTTTAAAGATAATTTTCTTTTAAATTAAAAAAAATTTAAAATGTGAATTCTAGTGAGAATTTTCTTGTAGGCTTCTGTGATTTTCTAGCAATAAGTGTGAAAAATGGAAAAGTAAACCACAAATGAATGTATTGAGACATACGTTTGGGCTAAGTGATTTAGTAACTTTTTCTGACCTGACTGCTACAATAGGAGTAAATGAGAAAACCATGATTCTAAGGTTGGCATATAGGTATAACATAAGGGTAATGCATTATTCTTTTATATCATTTTATATTCAATCAAAAATTATATGGCTGCTCCATTTTGCTGGTAGTAAAACAGTGTTTCTGAAAGCAGGAAGAATATAAAGGCGTTAGGGTGAAGAGACTGGGGGAAGGACAGTGTGCCCAAACTGTAGTCATTTCTCCAGAAGAATGTCACAGCTCTAGATGTCAGTAGGTTGTCTTACAACTGAATTTCACATATGGTTTAAATGTGAATCCTGCCTCCAGATGATTCATCTGTTTAAAGACCTTTAATTTGCTGGCTTAGTATCATGGGACTTTACCCACTATAAGGACTTGTGTCTTGCCTTTATGATGAAAAGTTTAACTCTGATACTCAGCCCAGGTTGACTCCTTAAGGGCTTTTCCAAATAAGCTGTGGAGTAGCAATAGCCTTGGGTTTATAATAGAATGTAAGATATATTCTCCTTCATTCTCCAGAGGGAGTGTTAAAAACTTATGGAGTAACTACCTCCAAGTGCACTTAGGTACTGTGGAATCGTGAAAACAACCAGATTCAATGATTTATTGAGAAAAGAAAAATGAGTTTCACAATTCGGGGCACTGAGATCACCTTTCCTTTCAGTTTTTCTTCTCAGTTTCATTACTTTTATCCTGCCCAACTGAATTGTCAAATGGTTGCCTTACTTAAGGACAGTGTGGAAAGAAATGTTTGAGTAGTCTCTTTCTTATCTTTTTCCAGAAACTCTATTTGGTTCAATGCTGAGATTTAAGTAACTCTTTTTTTGTAACTTTATCTTCATTCCAGCTTCTCTGATCCCTGGACTTACCACAGCCATGGCCTCGTACCTGTTCTCCTTACATTTCTTCTTCTGTACCCTAGTCCACCCAGCACATGCTAGAAGAAATGCAAAGATGGCGCCATTCATTGACTTTTCAAGTCCTGTGGTATCTTCCTATGGCCCTTGTGACACCCAAGTGCTAAACAAGGTTTAGAACGTCCATTGGATAAATGTTCTCTCCTCTCAAGTTCTTTTTCTCCTTTTAGAATCCTTTTGTGATTTTCAACCTTCCTGGGAAGGTTGAAAACAACTTTCTGGGAAGTTTATTAGAAGGTCTACAATGTAGATACATTCAATCTCATTCCCCATAGGGAGCATCAGGCTATATGCATTTCTTTTTTTTTTTTTTTTAAATTTATTTATTATTATTATACTTTAAGTTGTAGGGTACATGTGCATAACGTGCAGGTTTGTTACATATGTATACTTGTGCCATGTTGGTGTGCTGCACCCATTAACTCGTCATTTACATCAGGTATAACTCCCAATGCAACCCTCTCCCCTCCCCCCTCCCCATGATAGGCCCCGGTGTGTGATGTTCCCCTTCCTGAGTCCGAGTGATCTCATTGTTCAGTTCCCACCTATGAGTGAGAACATGCGGTGTTTGGTTTTCTGTTCTTGTGATAGTTTGCTAAGAATGATGGATTCCAGCTGCATCCAAGTCCTGCATTTCTTATTCTCTGCATTTTGGCTGAGTGTGACTGTCCACATCTGGGCATGCCTGATTGCAAAAATGCTGCACTCTCAGAGTGTGTCTCCTGAGAGGTACACATTTGTGTCTTAAAAATCCTCAACAGGCTGGGCACGGTGGCTCACACCTGTAATCCCAGCACTTTGGGAGGGTGAGGCAGGTGGATCATGAGGTCAGGAGTTCAAGACCAGCCTGGCCAACATGGTAAAACCTGTTTCTACTAAAAATGCAGAAATTAGCCAGGCATGGTGGCAGCATGTGTAATTCCAGCTACTTGGGAGGCTGAGGCAGGAGAATCGCTTGGACTCGGAAAGTGGAGGCTGCAGTGAGCCGAGATCGTGCCACTGCATGCAGCCTAGGTGTCAGGGTGAGACTCCATCTCAAAAAACAAATACTCAACAAAACGAGGTTGGCACAGGTGTGCAGGTTGTTTGTTCATTTTCTCCCCCATTCATAGGCTGAATCTGTTGCGTTGGGACCACATACGGGGATGAACAAGTTCTGCAGAGTTGTGTGAAGAGCAATGTATGAAAATGCAGCACTCCTCTGTGGGGTGTTGGCTGTCTTTAAAGGCTGGCAGGCTGTGCAGAAGTCTGGCTTACCACACCTGAATTAACTCTTACATCACTTATGATGGGTGTCCTCCTGTCCCTAGCCAGTGACTTGCTCTTTTCTGCCTCATGGTCTCTGCATATGTTTCTTCTGCATAGAATGCACAGGCTCTGACCCACTTAGCTGTCCTCTTTGCCTCAATAAATCCCATTCATTATCCAAGCAACAGCTTAAATGCTTCTTTCACAAGGGAGCCTTCTCTGATATATTTCTGCAAGATTAATCGGTTTCATACTTTCATGTCTCCCTGCAAGTCATAAATCCTTCAAACTAGTTATTTTGCTATTACTTGCTCAATGTGTGTCTCATCCTGGCATGGAGGTGGGGGTCAAGCTTCATAAGAGCTGGACCATTTGTTCACCTCTCTAGTCTTAAAACCTGTTGCACTGCCTGGGACAGAGGAGAGGGTCATGGGCCAAGGTTTATACCTGTTGCATGAGGTGAATCATCTAACATGGTTTGTTAGTTTTTGCACTGCTGTAAATAAATACCTGGCACTGGGTAATTTATAAAGAAAAGAGGTTTCATTGGCTCATGGTTCTGCAGGTTGTACAGGAAGCATGGGGCTGGCATCTGCTCAGCTTCTGGTGAGGCTTCAGGAAACTTTCAATCATGGCAGAAGGTGCAGGAGGAGCTGGCATGTCACATGGCGAGAGCCAGAGCAAGAGAGCGTGGGGAGATGCTGCATACTTTCAAACAACCAGATCTGGGAAGAACTCACTCACTATCATGAGTACAGCACCAAGCCATTCTGTGGGACTCATCTCTATAAGCCAAACACCCCCCACCAGGCCCCACCTCCATCCCTGGGGATTACAGTTCAACATGAGATTTGAAGGGGGCAAACATTCAAACTATATTATTCCTCCCATGGCCCCTCAAATCTCATGTCCTTCTCACACTGCAAAATTCAATCATCTCTTCCTAATCATCCCCCAAAGTCTTGTCACAGCATCAAGTCCAAAGTCCTAAGTCTCTCTGAGACTCATCTCCTCCCACCTATGAGCCTGTAAAATCAAAACAAATTATTTCCTCCCAAGATACAATGGTAGTAAGGCATATTTTCATTCCAGGAGGGAGAAATTGGCCAAAAGAAATGACTAGTAGGCCCTATGCAAGTCTGAAGCACAGCAGGGCAGTCCTTAAATCTTGAATCTCCAAAATAATTTCCTTTGACTCCATATCCTGCATCCAGGGCACACTGGTGCAAGGGATGGGCTCCCAAGACTTTGGGAAGATGGGGAGACTGAGAGATGCCTGGAATTATTGTCCTACTGGCCCGGTGAGATAATGCAGGGTGTTGGGTTGAAGTTGAGGTAAAGAAGATGAAGAAATGTGCTCTTTCTAATGCACGCATGTGTGATTTCAGATCCATGCCTACTGCAGTGGGGCCTTACCTGGGGTTGCTGAGCATCCTTGCATATTACGTATTTGCCCCATAGACTCATTACATCCCTTAGGCTTACAGCCAATTTGAACCATGACAGTGACCCTATTTAAGAATATCCCTTCCCAGGAACTGGAATTATGACGAAAGGTCCTTTCTCCAGATATAAGTGAGGCAGCCTTCCCTGTTGTTATCTGTTCCAGAGGTTGGCAAAGTAGGGCCTGCCAACAACATTTGGCCCACTGTCTGTTTATGTTCAGCTGGCTACTTAAGAATTATATTTTTAAATACCTGAAAAAAATCACCAGAAGACTAATATTTTGTGATAAGTGAAGACTGTATAACATTCACACTTCAGTGTCCCTAACATTTTATTGGAACATAACCATGCTTTTTATTTGTGTGCCTATGACTGCTTTTCTGCAACAATGGCAGAGTTGAGTTGCAATAGAGATGATTTGGCCACCAAAGTCTAAAATATTTACCATCTGGCCCCTCAGTATTCTAGCATGTTAACTCAGGGCTTGGATGATAATACCTGAACTGGGTCAATGCTGAGTTATATGGCAGAATTGGCCATATTGAGACCTTTGCTACCCTGGGGTAGAAAGTGCTTGAATCTTGATGAGTTGCACTGTAGAGATGCTGCAGTGATGGCGGTACATGTGGCTGAGAAACCACTGCAACTGTGGAATGCCTCCGTGTCCAGCTTTTGAAGTCCTTCCTGATCACAGGACTCCCTGCTTTGGTGACTGTGACTGAATGTGCACATGGAGTAGACATTTGGGGAAGTCAAAGAACATGGCAGTCAAACTTATCAAACACCTGCCAGAGGCTGTAGAAAAATATGTAAGTTTTTATATGCAAGGTGGAGATTTAGATATTGGATCTGCCCAACCTAGAAAAAGTATTGAGAGGCATGAAAATAAATAGCACCCTGTGCCTCAAGTTCAACTGGACTGAAATTCACCTCCTCAAAACCTCCCAGCCACTGAACTAATAAAGAGGAAGGTTGGAAGGTGTGAGCCTCTTTGTGGGTGAGGAGCCGAGGTGCTGTTAGTCATTTCATTGCCAGTGGCCTAGTCCTGTCAAAGAGGGCCTGACCACCATTTCTTGTTCCTTTGGGAAACCAGGTAGAGGTCCTTCCCCAAAGCCATCTAGAAATAGTTGCCAAGGCAGGAAATCCTGTGTATTCTACAAAGTTGGCATGCCTCTTAATCTGCCATTGGTATGGGGGAATGGACTTTATGAGGAGGATTATGACTTTACAAGAAGGAGAAGAGATCCACAGTAAAATGGCCCAGCTGTTTCTGCATTAGCTGGTCTGAGTTAGGGAATGTGAACGCTCCTCTTTTTGTGTTTTGCACTCTCATGAGGAAGATGGACATTTCATGATGACCAAGTTTCAGACACCCTTTCCCTGGCTATACGAACGATGAAGCTTGCTTGAGAAGTCTCCACACACCAGGTGGAATCAGAAAGTAGGACCAAGCCAGTCATTCAACAGTCTAGACTCATGTGGCACCCATTTTACCTCTCTTACCAAGCTACGAGAGGACATAGTAAGCCAGGAGAGTCCTCTGTGGTGGCCACTTCTCTTTCATTGTAACCCACAAAGAAGGCAAACACGAGTGGGAAACATCACACCAATTTGTAAGCTCAGATGCTTGGGGTACATTTTGAGGATGAATAGGGGATAGCAAGATATTGAAGATGAGGGATGAGCCCACATTACTGGCTGAAAATCAAACTCTGATGTTTTAAAGTCAAGGATGATGACTGAACCAGCTCTGGCTCCCGTTTGGTCCAGGTCTATCTGAAACCTGTCTGATTCAAGGGAAGCTCCATCTGAAGCTGTTTTGTGTTTCTATGGGAATTGGAGTGGGGAGGCTCACCTGCCTAGCCCTTGGGAGAGTTACAGGTCATGTGGCACCCATGCCTAAGTTATGATTTTTGTGGGGAATGCTGCTGGGGAGAGAAACTTGGGTTTTACCCGTCTAAGGTGGAAGAAGATCACACGAATAGGAGGAAAAATGTTTTTGAGGGAATTTAATTATTTAGAAGGCAGAGAATATAGACTAAGGGTCGTATTCACAATACCATCTGTTGAAAAATAAATTATAACACTTTCACCTCATTTGAAAAAGGAATTTGTTGTTACCAGAATGTGTTTCTATGGTTGTAATAAAGTTGACAAAATCTGTGATATTTTGAGTATGGATTTCGTTCAAAACAAAATTAATAGTAAAGGGATGAGCCAAATATGGGAAGGAACGACGACAATGAGGAGGAGAGAGAATATGAATTAAATCTTTAAAAACTCATTCATTCATTCATTCATTCATTCATTCATTCAACAAATATCCAATACATTTCATGCAAGTAGTCACTCAGTAATTATCTATTTGATCAGTACCCATTACATTGCAGGTATTGTGTTGCTTACTTTATTATTTACATGCATAAATATTTGCCTTAGAGCATCCTAAACAATAGTTTCCCAGTATTTTTGTTTCCTGGTGTAGCAGGAGGCAACCAGTGTATTGAAACGGGTTTCAGACCAGGGGTCATACAACTTTGGTTCTTTTATTTGTACTGATTTTTGTACTGTAACTTTGGTCTGATTTTGTACTGAGTAAGCAACACAGTCTTCCCACCTACAGAATGGAGATATAAACAAACAAATATGACAAAACAGTCTCTACCCTGTTTCCCTGACAGGGTTACTGTGGACATCATTGAGATCATTACAAAACTGAATTTTGGAAACTATACTACATTATCCACATGAAACAGTTGGAACGGCTTTTGCTGACTTGTGTGCTGTTTTTGGCAGGCCCGCAAGTACATCGTGGACTCCATGGGAGAAAAATATGCCGAAGGTGTTATTCTAGACTTGGAAAAGATGTGGGAGGAATCTGATCCACGGACGCCACTCATCTGTCTCCTGTCTATGGGCTCAGACCCCACAGATTCCATCATTGCCTTGGGGAAGAGATTAAAAATAGAAACCTGTTATGTGTCCATGGGCCAGGGCCAGGAGGTCCATGCTCGGAAGCTCTTGCAGCACACCATGGCGAACGTAAGGCTGAGTGTCTACTTTTGTGCTGTTCGTATTACAGATTATGGAATAGCAATGCAGAAGAAAAATACAAATCATTAGGAGTTTAAATTTACATGCTGCCTGCTGTTTACTAAACAGCATTTTTTAAAAAAAAATTTAAGCTAACATTAAAACTTTTGAGGCAATGTGGCAAATAAATCAACTACCCAAGGATAGCAAAGTGGATGGTATACTCAGTAGGTTGAAAACAAAACATTTAATGCAGAGAATGGCAATCCCAAAGAAATGGGATTCTGGGGGTGAAGATGGAACATCGGAGTTCTCACCTAAGAAGTTTAGATCACCTGGGTGTGATGCCTCACAACTTAATCTCAGCACTTTGGGAGGCCAAGGCTAAGGATTGCTTGAGCTCAGGAGTTCAAGACCAGCCTGGGTAATATAGACCCCATCTTTACAAAAAAAATTAACTGGATGTGGTGGCATGTGCCTGTGGTCCCATCTATGTTGGAGGCTGAGGTGGGAGGATCACTTGATCTGGGAAAGTAGAGGCTGCAGTCACTGCAGTCCAGCCTGGGTGACAGAATGAGACCCTTTCTCAAAAACCAAAACAAAGCAAAATACAAAAGAAGGAATCTCAGGGCAGGATTCACTTCTATGCTGGATAAAAGAGAGAAGCTGAAGTCTTTTTTTAGTTGCTGTGTTTTATATTGAATTTCCTTTTTGTTTTGAATTGTGAATGGCATCAATTGAAATTTTCAAAGGGTAAAGGTTGGATAATTTATTCATCAGTACTGTAAATTTCTGAAGAAAATATAAGGGAAATGTGAAATCTCTAAATTATCAGTTTTACGAGTAACTGCTAAGACTTTAGATCTAATGTTTTTTTTTTTTTTTTTGGAAAGACAACTCATGCTGCTCTAGTCAGTGATCTAAGATGGGTTATAGAAAAACACCTTAAGATTATGACCTGAATCTTGTAGATGATTTTAGCAAAAATATTTTATAGAGTAGATATTGAGGAAATTATTGTTACATGACCCCCAATTTTGCCTGAGTTGCATTACACAAAGATCTTCCTATACTTATGGTATAATTCAGGCAAAAAATATGGCTTATTATTTTCTAAAGCTCTTGCTCTTTTTAGTGTGATTCCCAGGGAAGGTTCTTCCACATTCTAAAGGGTGTATGCTCTGTTGCTAGGATTCTGAGAACTAGTGGGAGGCAGAAAGTTGCAGGTCTCAAAATTCAGCAGGCAATCGTTCTTCCACCTGATTTCAGTGTAGTACCTATTCCTTCAGTGTGCTGGTATCCTCCAATCTAGACCCTGTTTTGCCTTCTGTAGAAAATCAACTTCTCATTTTTCATTAAGGCAGGCAGAATTTGGGGAGTTATGTGGTATATATCAGGTTGCATCTCAGCTTTCTCTAAATGCTAGTTTAGGATTCAACTTTCTTGAACCTCTTTTAAATGTTAGTGATGATGCCTTCATTCTCTCTGTCACTGTCCTTAAGAGTTCATGCCTTTAAAAATTTTCTTCATTGTAGTTTTAATGGAATTTGGGGAGGGATCTGAGTTAAATGGATGTTTTCAATCAACCATCTTTACTTGGAAGTCCTTTTATGTTTAACTTTGATTATATTCATGATTGCAACCACATAGTATTGGTACAATTGCATACTAGTGTATACTGGAACAAATGCATGGACTAAAAAAAATAGCTTGTCTCAATTAAACATTTTTGTTTTCTGAGATTTGACCTAGATTAATTTAAAGTGGTTTCTGTAGCCCAGGCCGGAGTGCAGTGGCGCGATCTCGACCTCGGCTCACTGCAAGCTCCGCCTCCCGGGTTCACACCATTCTCCTGCCTCAGCCTCCTGAGTAACTGGGACTACAGGCACCTGCCACCGCGCCCGGCTAATTTTTTATATTTTTAGTAGAGACGGGGTTTCATCGTGGTCTCGATCTCCTGACCTCATGATCCGCCCGCCTCGGCCTCCCAAAGTGCTGGGATTACAAGCGTGAGCCACTGCGCCCGGCTTAAATTGTAATTACTTAATTACTAAAGAATGTCGTAATTTCGAATTTGGGCGAAACACAAAACCACCTAACTTCCATTTACTGCTGTTGACTTAGGGAGGATGGGCACTTCTGCAGAACTGCCATCTGGGACTTGATTTCATGGATGAGCTGATGGACATAATCATAGAAACTGAGCTTGTACATGATGCATTCCGCCTCTGGATGACCACCGAGGTTCATAAGCAGTTTCCCATTACACTCCTTCAGATGTCCATTAAATTTGCCAACGATCCTCCACAGGGCCTCCGGGCAGGACTGAAAAGAACATATGGTGGTGAGTCCAGAAATACTTCTGAGTCTATAGGAGTTTTCTGTACTTAAATTGTTTTCCTAAAAAAAATTATAAAAGGATTAACTAGGATACGGTTATAGCAAATAGTACTGCTGTTTAACCTGATGGGGAGGTGATGGTCCTCTTTTGTAAATATGCCCCGGCACTGTTAACGAATCAGAGTTCATGATTCCTACCTTCTAGTTTCCTATTTTCCCAGTACTGCCCTATTTAAGCCCATGCTGTTCTCCAGCTAGACATAATTAACATCAAAAATGAACAATTTTGTCATTTATGGTCTCTGTGCTCCATACCTAAAGTAGTACAGTAGTCTCTTCCAAGAGGAGAGTCTGAATTACGGCGATGCCTGCCTGCCTTTCATTAGGGCCATATGTCAGAAGGTAGCTAAGTTAAAAATCCAGTGGCAGCAAACTCAGGCCCAAATGCCCCCATCATGACTGGGGCTGAGGTCGCTCTCTTGGCCGCTGCCTCTTTATGTATGGGATTTGTGGTCATGAAAAGAACATGGAACTTTCAGTCGGAAATCCTGATTCTGGCCCTTGCTGTTGACAATTACTTCGTTCTCTTGGGTGCGAGTCACTCAATCTGAGTTTCAATTTTCTCACGTATAAAATAGGGACAAGAGAATCTCTCCAGGAGAATTGAAATAAATTGTAACTAAAATCATGTATTTCATAACCATAATAAATATAATTATTGTATTTCAATCCGGAAAACCTGCAAAGAGACTTCTGGGGAGTTGTTAACAAGGCTGAAATTCCTGCCAATCCATAAGACAATGTGGGGATAAAACAGAGGTGGAAGGATAATGGCAGTAAAAGAAAATAAATAAATCTAATTATATATACAATATAGTATATGCATATGTATCAATCATTATTATTTGGAGCATGTACTCAGGTGCAAAGGGCTTCTATATATACTATCTTAATTAATATCAAATTAGTTAAAAGTATGTGCCCCAAGAATATGCTCAAAACAACAGTAATAATAATAGAGTAGTAGTTACAGTAATAGCGGCAGAATTTGTTTAACTGTCGTTACCTTTCCATCTTGATTTTGCCCTCATATGATCTTGCTAGATTGGCATGAACTTGACCCATGTTAGCAAGCTCCTCCTCTCCCCAAAGTCTCTTTGAAGATTTTTCAGAAAGAAATGGCCTCTGGGCACCCAAAAGTTAAATTATTATTGTCACTCGAGTGTCATAAAAATAATCCAAAGTAAGTGAATTTTAATATCAGGGACTTACAAAAATGATTACTTTTAAAAGTAGTGGAAAATAAAGACATTTGAGAGATGATACATTTTTCACCCAACTGACCACAACAGGTGTGAGCCAAGACCTGCTGGATGTGACCTCCGGGTCCCAGTGGAAGCCCATGTTGTACGCAGTGGCTTTCCTGCACTCCACCGTCCAGGAGAGGCGCAAGTTCGGTGCCCTGGGGTGGAATATCCCCTATGAATTTAACCAGGCGGACTTTAATGCCACTGTGCAGTTCATCCAAAACCACTTGGATGACATGGATGTCAAAAAGGTACTGCTGTGCGTGCTGCCTCGTGCCTCTGGTGGCTGTGGGCTTGGGCCATCAAGCTCACAGGACCTCCTAGCTTTGGGGTAAATTATATAAGAGAATTTGCTGTGCTTGCAAAGTCATCTTGAAGTCATAGCAATTTGGGTCACACTTGCCTCTTGGTTTCAGGAAATATTGGTCAAATTTTGATTATTATTTTATTTCTCAAAGGCAAGTTGACATTCCAAAGACAGCCTCAAGGGGCCTGTTGTCAGAGGGTGTGGGTGGGGAAACTTGTTCTTCAAAATCCTAAAAAATGAAAATGGGAGTCCAGATTAGTTTGAAGTGTGTGCTTTCTAAAGAACTGCCTCAATAAGCTCAAAAGCAAACACTATTTTCTATTTATATTGAAGTATGAAAACATACGAATGCATCAAGGAAGGCTATTTCAAATCATGGACATGAGCATTGAGTAACTACTCTTCTTTACCTTTTTACTTTTCTTTCTGCACTTTCTCTTTGCAGTACTGAGGAAGAATGCCTGACTAAATGAATGTTGTTGAAAGTGAATACATGGGTGTGACTTGGCAGGGAAATAATAATGCAACGGTAGTCAGTTCTACATAATTATTCTATCAATTGTCCCAGGGCGTCTCCTGGACCACCATCCGCTACATGATAGGAGAGATTCAATATGGAGGCAGAGTCACTGACGACTATGATAAGAGATTGTTGAACACATTTGCTAAGGTTTGGTTCAGTGAAAATATGTTTGGACTAGATTTCAATTTTTACCAAGGATACAACATTCCAAGATGCAGCACAGTGGATAACTATCTTCAATATATCCAGGTTTGTCAACTTCAGAATTTTATGCATAGAGCAAGTATCTGTAGCCATTTGAGTTTTGGGTATTAATTATACTCTCTGTGTTGCTTTTACCATAAATTTTAATGGTGATATATACTAATGCTTTTGCTGTGAAGGCTTTCTTTGTATTTTTATACTCAATGGATGATTAAAATGTTTATGTTTGTTCTGAGTGTGTGTTTTGTGTGAATCGTGTTTCCATCTTCCTCTTTTTTAATGCCCTAGGGAGGAATTTTCTTTGAGGAAGATGATAGATTAGGGAGATTTAGAACTAGGAGACCTACACAAATCACCTGGAGTTCTCTGTCTGTGAAACTTCGGCTGCCACGGCAGTAGGGCAAAGGCAGCTTCTCGACCCAATTTGTCTGTTTTCCAATCCATTTGACTAATCCCATGACATCTGCTCCTTAACCCTGGCCTAATGGACAGGCTTAAGGATATGTCCAGGAAGCTGCTTTGTGTAAGAGCTTCCTCCAAGACAGAGTTTCTCAACCTTGGCACTATTGACATTCAGGGTTGGATCATTCTCTGTCATAGGGGGCTGGCCTGTGCTGTTTAGCAGCATCCCTGGCCTCTGTCCACGGGATGCCAATAACAACCCCCTACCCAGTTGCAAGAACGAAAAATGCCTCCTGAAATTGCCAAATGTGCCCTGGGGGGGCAAAATTGTCCTTGGTTGAGAAGCACTGACATAAGAAGGAATAGGTAGATTTCTACAGGCAGTTTGGGAATACGTAGGGAAAAAATTCTGATTTTTAAGGTGACTGCGTCCTCTTTCTCTATACCTAAAATTCATTATATCATTATGTAGTCATCTCTTTGGTCTCTAAGATTTATCTCAGAGTAAACAAACTAAAACATAACAGCCCCAGAGAGCTAAATTTATCAGTATATTTACATGTTTTTTGATATATGAATGTAATGAGTTTATCATATATTACCACCTCTGCACTTTTATTAATTCAAATCAACAAATATATTTGTCTTACTGCACTGCGTGTATCTTTAAATCATCAGCACTGAATAGGAAAAGTGGCCATGAAGGTATAAATTTAGGGGTGCCTGTACATATATTTTTTATATAACCCCATCTCACAGTGCATTTGAGGTAGCTCATAAGAAGACATTATGCAAGAGGGAATAAAATGAGGGGGAGGAAGGGAGGGAAATATGAGTATGACAATAATTAAGTTAAGGATAAGATTCATACATAGAAATATGTGTCAAATTGTCAGTAAATTGTCCTTTTTTTCGAACAGTCGGGGGATCTTTTTGCCTGCTTCTCCTGCTTCTGCCTGTGTCCCACACGTCTCTGTCTCTGTTTTTTCTCTCTGACTCTGTTGCTTTCTCAGTTTATCTCTTTTCCTAGTCTGTCTTTTTCCTTGGGAGAGTACAAGTCCCACCTGCTGCCTTTATTTGGACCATGATTACTAGAGCTGTCATTTCCTGGTTTCTTCTAAACATAATAACCATTAGCTATACAACATTGATTTGGACAACTGGTTTGAATTCAGTTAGACCATCAGAAAGCAAAACACGAATCCACAACTCCCTTTCTATCTCGCATGTTGTGTAACAAGACAGTCTCTCTCTGATTCAGTTTTATTTGAGGTGCAGGTTGTAAAGAGCCGTGAGCCTAGTGTCTGTTCCTCAATGTTAATTGGCTTTTAAAGCAAACTTTTGATTATTTTCTGGGGAAATTATCAAGGTTTGTAACTTGACACCAATAAGACTTAAGTCAGTGTATATCCTCATAAAAGCATTTTTGTTTCCCAAGATAGTGAAGTTTAGACGGTGCTTATGTTGGCAGTCTGTACTTACCTGAGGTGTATGTTGTTCAGAGTTTGCCTGCCTACGACAGCCCTGAGGTGTTTGGGCTGCACCCCAATGCTGACATCACCTATCAGAGCAAGCTGGCCAAGGGCGTGCTGGACACCATCCTAGGCATCCAACCCAAGGACAGCTCTGGTGGAGGGGATGAGACCCGGGAAGCGGTGGTGGCCCGGCTGGCTGATGATATGCTGGAGAAGCTGCCCCCAGACTATGTCCCCTTTGAAGTGAGTTGATGAAATTCTAACAAAATGTCAGCTGGGGTTGGATAGCTTTGGTTGGGAGAGTGAGGAAGAAGAAAGGAGGGCAAAAAATAATTTTCCTGAAATTAAAAAATATTCTTTTAAAAACCAGCTTCTTAAAGAACCAGATAAAGAAGTTTTTGCATCCGTGAATGTAATGTAATCTTATATATATAAACCATATATGCATATATAAACCTTATATATAAAAACAATATATAAACCATAAGGAAACCTGTTGAGAATGTTAGTAGTTATGATTGATTTAAAAGTGTGTACTGATGGGTTAGGACTGCTTTTCTGAACCTTCCCTGAGGTACTTTACATTGCATTTGTTCAAAAGAAAGCGAAGTATTATTAAAACGCCTGATTATTAAAAAATATACTTTATGTAGTTTAATGTACACCTTAAAATTCAGGCCTTCTTTATTTCAGAGAGTCTACATTTATATCATTACTTCTGCAGCTTCTTCATCTCACAAGTTTTGGAAACTGGTATTTTTAGTATATAAGCAGTTTCTAAGCAAATTTATGATGATGAAAGTTAATTTTTGACATCTTTTTAAATTGCATTAATGTTTTTAAATTTTTTTCATGAATTATTGGGGTATAGGTGGTATTTGGGTACATGAGTAAATTCTTTAGTGGTGATTTGTGAGGTATTGGTGCACCCATCACCTGAGCAGTATACAATGCACCATATTTGTAATCTTTCATTCCTCGCCTCCCTCACATTCTTCCCCCCAAGTCCCCAAAGTCCATTATATCATTCTTATGCCTTTGCGTCCTCATAGCTTAGCTCCCACTTATCAGTGAGGACACATGATGTTTGGTTTCCCATTCCTGAGTTACTTCACTTAAGATAATAGTCCTCAATCTCATCCAGATCGCTGCAAATGCTGTTAATTCATTCCTTTTAATGGCTGAGTAGTATTCCATCATATATACACACACACAGACACACACACACATATATATATGTGGTATACATACATACTGCAATTTCTTTATACATTCATTGATTGATGGGCATTTGGGTTGGTTCCATGATTTTGCAATTGTGAATTGTGCTGCTATAAACATGCATGTGCAAGTATCTTTTTTGTAGAATAACTTCTTTTCCTCTGGGTAGATACCCAGTAGTGGGATTGCTGGATCAAATGGTAGTTTTACTTTTTAAAGGAATCTTGACAGTTTTCCATAGTGGCTGTACTAGTTTACATTCTCACCAGTGGCGTAGAAGCATTCCTTGGTCACTGCATCCATGCCAACAACTACTGTTTTTTGATTTTTTGATTATAGCCATTCTTGCAGGAGTAAGGTGTTATCGCGTTGTGGTTTTGATTTGCATTTCCCTGATCATTAGTGATGTTGAGCATTTTTCTCATATGGCCACTTGTATATCTTCTTTTGAGAATTGTCTGTTCATATCCTTAGCCCACTTTTGGATGTGATTGTTTGTTTTTCTCTTACTGATTTGTTTGAGTTCTTTGTGATTCTGGATATTAGTTCTTTGTCAGATGTATAGATTGTGAAGATTTTTCTCCCACTCTGTGGGTTGTTTGCTCACTGTGCTGACTGTTCCTTTCACCATGCAAAAGCTCTTTAGTTCAATTAGGTGCCAAGTATATATCTTTGTTGTTATTGCATTTGCTTTTGAGTTCTTGGTCATGAAATCCTTGCCTAAACTAATGTCTAGAAGGGTTTTTCCAATGTTATTGTCTAGAATTTTTATAGTTTCAAGTCTTAGATTTAAGTCCTTAATCCATCTTGAGTTGATTTTTGTATAAGGTGAGAGATGAGGGTCCAGTTTTATTCTTATACATGTGGCTAGCTAATTATTCCATCACCATTTTTAAAAAAGGGTGTCCTTTCCCCACTTTAGGTTTTTGTTTGCTTTGTCAACGTTCAGTTGGCTGTAAGTATTTGGGTTTATTTCTGGGTTCTCTGTTCTATTCAATTGGTCTATGTGCCTGTTTTTACACCAGTACCATGTTGTTTTGGAGACTATGGCCTTATAGTATAGTTTGAAATCAGGTAGTATGATGCCTCCTGATTTGTTCTTTGTGATTAGTCTTGCTTTGGCTATGCAGGCTCTTTTGTGGTTCCATATGAATTTTAGAATTTTTGTTTCTCATTCTTTGAAGAATGATGGTGGTATTTTGATGGGGATTGCATTGAATTTGTAGATTGCTTTTGGCAGCGTGGTCATTTTCACAATATTGATTCTACCCATCCATGAGCACGGGATGGGTTTCCATTTGTTTGTGTTGTCTGTGATTTCTTTCAGCAGTGTTTTGTAGTTTTCCGACTTCTTGGTTAGGTATATTCCTAAGTATTCTATTTTTTTTGCAGCTATTGTAAAAGGGGTTACATTCTTGATTTGATTCTCCACTTGGTCACTGTTGGTAGAGAAGAGCTACTGATTTGTGTACATTAATCTTGTATCCAGAAACTTTGTTGAATTCTTTTATCAGTTCCAGGAACTTTCTGGGGGAGTCTTTAGAGTTTTCAAGGTAAATGATCGTATCGTCAGCAAGCAGTGACAGTTTGACTTCCTCTTTACTGATTTGGATGCCCTTTATTTCTTTCTCTTGACTGATTGCTCTGGCTAGGACTTCCAGTACTATGTTCAAGAGGAGTGGTGAGAGTGGACATCCTTGTCTTGTTCTGGTTCTCAGAGGAAATGCTTTCAACTTTTCCCCATTCAATATTATGTTGGTTGTGGGTTTGTCATAGATGGCTTTTATTACACTGAGGTATGTCCCTTGTATGGTGATTTTTTGAGAGTTTTAATCATAGAGAGATGCTGGATTTCGTTGAATGCTTTTTCTGCATCTATTGGGATGATCATGTGATTTTTGTTTTTAATTCTGCTCATTTATTAACTTGTGTATGTTAAACCATTCCTGCATCCCTGGTATGAAAGCCACTTGATCATGGTGGATTATCTTTTTGATATGTTGTTGGATTCAGTTAGCTGGTATTTTGTTAAGGATTTTGGCATCTATGTTCATCAAGGGTATCAGTCTGTAGTTTTCTTTTTTGGGTATGTCCTTTACTGATTTTGGTATTAGGGTTATGCTAGCTTCATAGAATGAATTAGGGAGGGTTTCTTCTTTCTCTATCTTGTAGAATAGTGTCAAAAGGATTGGTACCAATTCTTTGAATATCTAGTAGAATTCTGCTATGAATCCTTCTGGTCTTGGACTTTTTTATGTTGGTAATTTTAAAATTACCATTTCAATCTCACTACCTGTTATTGGTCTGTTCAGGGTTATCTAATTCTTCCTGATGAAAGCTAGAAGGGCTGTATTTTTCCAGGAATTTATCCATCTCTTCTGGGTTTTCTGGTTTATGTGTGTAAAGGTGTTCATAGTAGCCTTGAATGATCTCTTGTATTTCAGTGGTGTCAGTTGCAATATTGCCTGTTTTGTTTCTTAGTGAGGTTATTTGGATTTTTTCTCTTCTTTTCTCAGTGAATCTTGCTAATAGTCTATCAATTTTATTTATCTTTTCAAATAACCAGCTTTTTGTTTCATTTACCTTTTGTATTGCTTTGTTTTGTTTCAATTTCATTTAGTTCTGCTCTGATCTTGGTTATTTCCTTTCTTCTGCTGGGTTTGAGTTTGGTTTCTTCTTGTTTCTCTAGTTCCTTGAGGTGTGACATTAGAATGTCAATTTTTATCATATTACCAGAGTTGGTTTTCTGGTTCCTTCTCATTTGGGTAGGCTCTGTCAGAGGGAAGGTCTTAGGCTGAAGGCTGTTGTTCAGATTCTTTTGTCCCACAGGGAGTTCCCTTGATGTAGTAGTCTCCCCCTTTTCCTATGGATGTGGCTTCCTTTGAGCCGAGCTGCAGTGATTGTTGTCTCTCTTCTGGGTCTAGCCACCCAGCAAGGCTCTGGGCCGGTACTAGGGGTTGTCTGCCCAGAGTCTAGTGATGTGAACATTGTCTGTGGGTCTCACAGCTGTGGATAGCGACATTTGTTCTGGTGGAGTTGGTGGTGGAGTGCAATGGTGATTTAATGCTCTGTTTTTGTGTTGGTTGACCTCCTGCTGGGAGGTGGTGCTTTCCAGAGAGCATCAGCTGTGGTAGTATGAAGAGAAACCGGCAATGGGCGGGGCCCTAGAACTCCCAAGATTATATGCCCTTTGTCTGCCACTACCAGGGTGGGCAGGGAAGGACCACGGGTGGGGGGGGGTGGGGCGGGGGCAAGGCTAGGTGTGTCTAAGCTCAGCCTCTCATTGGGCTTGTCCTGCTGTGCCTACTTCAGTTTCTTCAGTGGGGGTGTGTGTTCAGGAGAGGAGGCTCTCTCTTTCCCTCTTCTGCAGTTGGGGCATTCACAGTATTTGGGGTGTCTCCTGGGTCCTGCAGGAGCAGTCTGCCTCCTTCACAGAGTCTGTGGGTCCTCTTGGGATTGCTGCTTTGTTCTTGCAGTCGATCCGGAGCTAATGTTCACAATGCAAGCCTCTGAACACTGCTCTGTCCGTCCGAGTCAGAGCTGCAATCTAGTCTTGCCTCTGTCCCCCAATTGTTTTATTTTTTGACATCTTAATGAGTATTGTGGAAAGAGTTACCCTGATAGTATTTTTTTAAATCTTCAATTATCCTTTGAGTTACAAACAATTCAATTACGTATGCACTCACAAAAATTTTAAAAAATATTTACAAAACAAATAAAATAAAAAAATAAAACTATTTGATTAAACCAAGAGTAAGAGGTAGCTGATTTTCCATAGTTTTAAGAGATGACCTGGACAATCAATTGGTTCTTCTAGCACAGAACCACCCTATTTCTTTGTATTTTTCCCTTTCGTACCTCATTTCAAGAGGAATCCTGTAGCATTTTGTGTCTTCTGTACCCCCACTGTTTTCTACTGAGCAGGCTACTAATTTTGGCTGCTAATACTACAGACTGAACTTAAGGACCTTTAGTTAAGGGGATAATGTCCCTGGAATAACCTCTGATCACTTGCTTGGAGAAAAATCAATACTGTTGTCAGCTTTGATAAGCACTCTTCATTATAGGATCAGGAAAGGCGTCATTCATGTCTAACAGGGGTTGAAATATTTAGGAAACGACAAAAATGTCTAAAAATAGAATGATAACTACGTAAATAAACATGGTAAGTAGCAGGAGTTAGAAGAGTCTCCGTCCTTTTGCTGAATTTGTAGTGCTACCTTAAGTTATAGCAACTTGGCCAAGCACAATATCTGATACATAGAAGACTCTGGATAAATACTTGTAGGATGATAATGAATGGATGTGGGGTAGATGGTTGCTTTGATGAAAACAACAGGAAGCTCTTAAAAGAGAATTCTGGTTTCTTGAGACAGCCAGCAGAATGGCTGTGTGTGTGTACATGTCTGCTTGTGTGTGTCCACATGTGGGTTTGAAAGAGCTCAGATTGGCAGAAAGGGAGTTTCCCAATAAGTGCATTTGCTCTTTAGAAGACTACATGGTTGTGGTCATGCAATTTACATTCTTCTGTGAATTCATGGCTGCCTGTTCCTTCCCACATGGCATGAAAATTCGGGCTGGTCATCTAACAGATCCTTTTTTCTGTTTTCTTTTTTCTTTTTGCCATGCAATAAAATAGAAGCTTATTATTTATGGAATAGTAAGAATTCAGATCTGTTCAGAGGCCCCAGGGCACAAGGTCTGTAAAATCCTTAGTAGCTAATTGTTAACATGTGCTTTGAATGTCTCCATGGCAGGTAAAAGAGAGGCTGCAGAAGATGGGGCCATTCCAGCCTATGAACATTTTCCTCAGGCAGGAAATAGACAGGATGCAAAGGGTACTCAGCCTTGTCCGCAGCACCCTCACTGAGCTGAAACTGGCTATTGATGGCACCATCATCATGAGTGAAAATCTGCGAGATGCGCTGGATTGCATGTTTGATGCTAGAATCCCTGCTTGGTGGAAAAAAGTATGTATAAGCCTGCTGTTATTCTGCCTGTTCACCTGTTGTTGTGAAGAGTTGTAATTGGCAAGTGGAAAGCATCGAAGGATAATTTACTCAACATGGTTCTTTTGCATAGGGACTAAGCCCCTTACGACCCTGTACTTTTAGACCATAGGTAGGGAAGGAAGTTTTTTTTTAAGCAAATCCCACGGATCAGGTTCTCTGCTAGGACATTTTACATGCATTATTTTACTTAAATTTTGTATTTTATTGCTCTTATTTTACAGATGAGAAACTCAAGGTTTGGACAGGTTACGTCTTTTCTCAGATTACACATCTAAGTAGCCAGAGAATCAGAATTTGAACCCAAGCCCCTGGACTCCAAAGCCCATGATGTTGGTTTCATAGAAGAAAACTTGCCCCCTACCCTCACCCTCACATCAAAAGTCACACCAAAAAGAAAAAAAAAAAGTTTCTGCTATATGCTGTTGAAATGGGAGGAGTTCCCTTATCCCCCTCGCAGGGCATGTGACTGGGTGTGGCTCGGTTTTCCATGCCCTGCTGCTCAAATCCCTAGTGGGAGCATGCAGAGGGGCAGGTCGTGGGGACTGTTTTGGCGCTCCAACCCCATGGCAGTGTCTAGGGTTGAGTGTTTACAGCTCCCGAACGGGCGTGTGTTACAGTGCGCTCTTTCAGTTTTGCCATCTGCAGGTGGCTCACGTTAATCAGCTCAATTAGACCCTCTTCCTTATGGCAAGGACAGAGGGCTTTCTGTATCCTGGGTTCTTGCCCTAGTGTACTGGAAAAATTGGTTCATATGTGGGCTTAGAGGTTGGGTGCAAGGTTTTATTAAGCGGTGGAAGTTGCTCTCAGCAAGGTGGAGGGGGAGCCAGAAGGGGGATGGAGTGGGAAGGTGGTCTTCCCCTGGAGTTGGGCCACCCAGTGGCTGCACTCTTCTCTGACCGTGCCTGAGCAAATTCCATGTCATCCTGCTGTCAGTGGTGTTTGTTGGTCCTGCCAGTATCTGCTGGTGTCTGTCAGTGTGCTCCTCTGCGCTTCTGCTCCTCTTGACATCCAGCCACTGTGTGTGTGTCCACTATGGTCTCTTGGGTTTATATGAGCACAGGATGGGGGACATGGTGGACCAGAGTGGTCTTGGAAAATGCAACATTTGGGCATGAAAACAAGAGTGCCTGTTCTCACTTAGGTCTGTGGGCACAAGCCTGAGGGTGGAACCTTCGCCAGGGACTGTGGCCTTCTCTACCCAGCACTTCCCTGCCCCCCTCCAGTATCACTGTATCTGTAAATATAGTATGTAGTATGTATATATCAAACTCAGCGGATAAGAATTTAACAGCATGCTCACTGGTTACTTGTTAGTAATTGTGCTAAAGACAGATACAGTTTTAAGGAATAATTTTTCACTTGGAAAAGTAAAATGAGTTCCTGAGTGTCTTTGTAAGTAGGAAAATAAGTGTATTTTAGTAGAGGACATTTGAAGGGATGGAGCCTAAATGGTATTCTTCTCTTTGTTCTGTATTTGTGTGTGTGTGTGTGTATGTGCGCGTGCAATGTGTATGCATATGCACACCCATGTTATGGGGAGATGTAAGTGAAGTTGCTAAGATTAATTATGGTGGAAAAATACATAGGAAAAGAGTAGGAGGTGGTGTCTTCTATAACCTATTTCTTGGGAAAATCTGGATCTTCCCCATGGCTTCCTTTCCATCTGACTCCTGCCATAGTCTGGGGGCCTCCACACCCACAGCGTGAACCCAAGTAGGGCTGGCCTGACAGGTCACTCCCAGTGTCGCTGCTCCCTAGATTTTCAATTCTACTCCGCTTCCTCATTCGCTTGCCCTGCCACACCTAAAGGTTGGAAGGAAGGGGAAACTAGGACAGAAATGCAGGCATAGGAAGGTGACAGGATTCACCCCTTTGAGATCTCAAGTTATGAATGTGAATGAAACCAGCCTTCACCGGTGTGCATCACCTCCAGCTGGCTTCGACTGCCAGGAGTAGGCCTGGGAAGGCGGATACTTGAGGAGCTTCCGTGTTGTACACCCACCTGGAGAGTGCAGTGGCAGTTGTGCTGGGATTTTTTGGCTGCCATAACAAAGTACCACCGACTGGGTGGCTTAAGCAACAGAAATTTGTTTTCTTTCAATTCTGGAGGTGGCAAGTCCAAAATAGAACTGTTGACCAGCCATGCTCCCTTCAGAGTGTCTAGGGGAGTATCCTTCTTTGCTTCATTCTACCTTCTGGTGGCCCCAGGAGCTCCTTGGCTTGTGGCAGTCCTAGTCCAATCTCTCTCTTTGTCTTTGTGTGACTTTCTTTGCCCTGAGTACATTCACAACATCTTCCCTCTCTGCATATCTGTCTCTGTGTCCAAATTTCCCCTTTTCATAAGGACAGCAACATATTGGAGTAGGGTCACCCTTATGCCCTCATTTTCACTTTATTTCCTCTATAAAGACCCTGTTCCCAAAAAAGATCATGTTGTTAGGTGCTGGGGGTTAGGACTTCAACGTATGGTTTGGGCCGGGACACAATTCAACCCATGGTGGGAGAGGTAGCTAGCTCATGGACGCCATTCTCAATGGGGAGATTATAATGACAGCAGGTGAAGACGAGAGGCGAAGAGATGGGACAAAAACTGTTAAAGACTTATTTTAAAATTTATTTTACTTGACAAAAATTATATACATTTATGGTGTGCTACATGTTGTTTTGAAAGATGTGTATCCTGTAGAGTGGCTGAGCTGGGCTAATTAACATAGGCATTACCTCACATACTTAATTAACGTTTTCTTGTGGTTCAGACCTAAAAGCCACTCTCAGCAATTTTCAAGAATACAGTGCATTGCAGCCGGGTGCGGTGGCTCACACCTGTACTCCCAGCACTTTGGGAGGCCAAGGCGGGCGGATCACGAGGTCAGGAGATTGAGACCATCCTGGCTAACATGGTGAAACCCTGTCTCTATTAAAAAATACAAAAAATTAGCTGGGTGTGGTGGCATGCACCTGTAGTCCCAGCTACTTGGGAGGCTGAGGCAGGAGAATGGCATGAACCCAGGAGACAGAGCTTGCAGTGAGCCGAGATCATGCCACTGCACTCCAGCCTGGGTGGTAGATTGAGACTGTCTCCAAAAAAAAAAAGAAGAAAAAGAAAAACTACAGTCTATTGCCATAAACTATAGTCACCTTGTTGTAAAATAGATCTTTCGAATGTGCTTCTCCTATCTGACTGAAATTTTATACCCTTTGATCAACAACTTCCTATTCCCTCCCTCATCACCCCACCCTCTAGTCTCTGGTAACCACCATTCTACTCTCTATTTTTATGAGTTCAACTCTTTCAGGCTCCACACGTAAGTGAGATGATGCAGTATTTGCCTTTCTGTGCCTGGCTTATTTCACCTAGCCTAATGGAGATGGGACAAAATGTATGGATGAGGTGAAAATCATGGAACCAAAGAATCAGATACCATGCTTAGGTCAAGGACTGTCCTTGAATAAGTGAACTGGAAGTGGAGGTTATGGTTGAAGAATGGAATGTGGAGTGGGGATGGTGCATGTTGGATTTCTTAAGGCAGCTAAATAGCTAGCTCTTTTCTCCGTCTGAATTGCAAAGCAATTAAATGGCAGAAAAGGAGTAGTGTAGATTAGAGAACATTTATTGATAAAGCTAATATTGAACAATGTGGCTTCTATCTGCTGAAACCCCTGAGTTGTGGGGTTTCAGAACCAGAATTCGGAATTAGACAGACTTACCCACCAGCAGCACGACGCTAGACAGTTTCCTCTACAGAGACTTCCCTGTGAAGCTAGAGTGTGCAGGAGCAGAAGAGAGTGTGGGAGCAGAAGAGAGTGTGTGCTCCCTTTCCCCCTGCTACCCCCAGCAATAAAAGCAGAAGCAATAAAAGCAGAAGGGGCTGGCTGGCTGGGCTTCCTAACTGTATCTCCATCTTTCCACTGCTGCTATGGCTTCTCCAACCTCCTGCTACCCTAGTGCTAAGCCACCGATCATACTTCAGGACCTGCTGTTATAGCTGCACCCTACTTCCTTATGTCCCACACCAGCTGGGTGCATCCTTGGCTCCACACAGTTACTCTGGGACCCTCATTATGGAGGCCTTGTCATCTGGGAGCTGTACCACCTGGAGCATGTGGCCTCTGAAGTCATCACAGCAGAGGGAAGGGAAAGGGATGAGGCACCCCAGGTCTAGACTTTCTGGATTAGGAAGTGACCCATGCCACTTTCATTCACAGTCTGTGAATCAGAATTAGAGCCTTGGACCCAACCTAACTGCATGTGAGGCTGGGAAGTATAGGGGGCACATGGGACATCTGATGAGCAGAACCCATCTCTGAAACAGCCAGAAACCAGATGAATTTCTTTACCTCCTGGGAGTGGGGAGAATGAGAGGGTCAAGGATCTTGGAGTGTTATCGACAAGGAGCTCTCTCCCCATCGAAGGAAATATAGGAGTGGGGAAAAAACGCACTTCCCAACAGGCTAGTGTTTGGGGATGACAAAATTTAACATGAGAGTACGAGAGCAGAGGAATAAAATGGAATGGACATCAGGGTCATTAGAGAGCAGAGGGTCATGAGATAAGATAGTAGGATGTTAAATGCATCATTCACATGGGTGGCTGAAGTCACCTAGAATGATTAATCAAAGTAAATAAAGGCAGTATACAGGTTTTGAGTATGCACTTACTTGACCAGAATACCCAGGTTCAAATCATGTCTCTTATGGGCTATCTAACTTGGGGTACGCTAGTTGCCTTGTTGTGCCTCAGTTTCCTTAACTGTAAAAGGGAAATAATAGCATTATATAATTCCTAGCATTATTGTGAGAATTAAATGAGTTGATATGTGTGAAGTGCTTAGAACAGCTCCTGGCATGTGGCCAGTGCTGTGTAAGTGCCTGTGATTATTTATAGCAAAACGGCACCACCACCACCACCATCACCACCACAACCACCATCACCACTATGACCATCACCACCACTGTCACCACCACAGCCACCATTACTGCCTCCACCACCATCCCCACTATGACCATCACCACCACTGTTACCACCAATTACTGCCTCTGCCATCACCACCATCACCACCACCACCACCACCCCCACCTCCACCACCAACACAATCATCATCATCATCCTCATGATTATTTGGGGGATTGAGTAGAAGAGTAAACCAGGAGCTAAATTCCTTCATGAATAAGAGGAAGTGACCAGTAGGTGATAGAAGCAAGTAGGGGTAAGGATAGTATGTCTGGATGGCATGAGACTCAAAAGAAGAGAATGATGTAGCATGATGACCTGGCAACAACAGTCAGAAATGACAAGGTCGTCTCCTCTTCCCCTGGTCCTGAGGGTTGTTGAGTATGAGGAAAGCAGTAGCCTACATTTGGAGAAGGCTGTGAAGGAAACAGTCTGTGCTGGGTTGAAGGTGTGGGGTGGGGGGCAGACTTCAGTTAAGAGAAGGGATGGAGAGGATGTTCCAGAATGAGGTGGAGGATCTAGAAGAGTTTCCTGATCATGGCATTGAAGATGCTGAAGGTAGAGTGGAAAGGCTTGGGAGGGGGGCTTGCCTCTTGTTATTGCCAAGGACAGAGGGGGATTGCGTCAGGTTGGGGCTGCACAGAGAGGGCAGCATACAGACATGAGGTTGGTGGGTGGGGGGATAGAGCATTGGCCTCTGTAGGTTACTTGGCTACATGGGAGGGCGGTAGGACTTGTTTAGTGCCGAGCCTCAGGTGTGTCATCCAGACTTCAGCAGATTATGAGGTAGTGAGTTCTGCAGGCAGCATGTAGTGAGTAGGACTGCTTCTTGTTGTCTTCTGCATGTTATTTGATGACACCACCCCCCATCCCTCTCATCACATAGCTTAGAGACTCGGAATCAGCTTTGACCAGACCCGTTTATTTCCTTCTCATCTTTAATAAATCCATTGCCCATACCAGAGAGTTTTCTATCTAAATTGCCTCTTCTCATTGCCAAGGACTGAGGGAGACTCTTCCAGATCACTGGCCATTATGAGTTCCTTCCCTACCAAACCAGATCATCCACCTCGGTAGGACCTGGGAGGCTCTGGAACAGGAATCCCTGTCAGGGGGCACTCTCGTTAGCAGCTCCCTCTGCCCTCAGACCGAACGTAGTATAAAATACACATCTCTTTTAGTTAACAGACCTATAATGATAGCAGACAATGAGTGATTTAATTCTTAAATTATGATCTTTTTGTTCAGGTTTTTATTCTTCTCAGCTTATTATCAGACTTTGGAATCTCAATAACTCTTGAAAATAGGCAAATTAATTCTTAAGGTGTTTGAAATTCAAGTGTTATACCCAGGTTGATTACTACATTTATTCATACATAAAATATTGCAATTACAGTAAAATGTTATAATCTATGATTTGAAGATACCTTCCACTGCTGCTGCTCATGGCATTAATGACATATCCATGCCAGTTGTCGTAATGGAAGCCCCACAGGTGAATTCAGGGAGAAAGTCAGAAGCAATAAATGCAAATAATTTGTGGATGACAAAGAGTCTTGGGTTTCCATTTTTTGCTCCTTCAAGAGAGGAAACAAAAAGGTATTCTAAAGTGACAAACATTCTGGGAAAGGACTGTTGTTCACCCCATTACAATTAAGTGTAGCAAGTCTTCTACATCTTATTATCCATGGGATCTATTTTACAGTGTTGATTTATCTTGATAAGGCTGTGAGCATATTTATGTAAATAAAAATCCTTTTTTATGTGTTATAAATTGAAATTGTAACCTAAGGAAAAATGATGAAAGCCTTGAAATTTAATCCAATAAATTGTTTTGATTCCTTTACAGCAGAATCAGTGATGAATATATTGGTACATGGAAAGTGATTCGATTGACATTAGATATCTTGAACAGTTCTGTGAATTGATCTGATGTTCATGTGATGACTAGTATATTCTGTCATATCTTAGTAGCATTACTATTATTAAGGAGAAAGAATAATTTGAAACACTTATGCCAGAATCCAGGGAAAATTCATGACTTAGAGACTTTTTTCATTATAAAAGTGAAATTGATATTTCATCATTTTTTTTTAGTGAACATAGCTGTTTTACACTGCAGTGTTAAACTTATATCAATTAATTGTTTAAATGTCTTCACTGCAGGTTTCTTGGGTTTCAAGTACGCTGGGTTTCTGGTTTACTGAACTTATAGAAAGAAATGGCCAGTTTACCTCGTGGGTTTTCAATGGCCGACCTCACTGCTTTTGGATGACAGGCTTTTTTAACCCCCAGGGATTTTTAACTGCAATGCGACAGGTAAGAGCTCTGATTTGCACCCGTTGTGTTATTATAATTTTCCTCCACAGGGTTTTCTTTCATTATAGTTTTAAAGACTATAATAAGACAGAGAATGACTGTCTCTTTTTGGTACTAGCAATTACATTGTCATGAACATAAATCCCAGCCACTTGTTCTCAGGCTGCTAGCTCAACTTTCAAAATATTTATTTCTTATTTTTGTATTTGATTTGACTTTGTATTTCTTTTTAAAGTAGACATAGCTAAATTAGGATGTGGTTATTTTTTTTTTTTATGAGAGAATCTTGCTAATTCTTTAGGCACTATTGTACTTCCTTCAAATTAGAGTGATTTGGAGCCAAGCTTTCATTATTGTTATGCTCTTTCTATTAAGACAAACCTCTAACTGCTCCATTCATCTTTTGCTGCCCTGAATAGGAAATAACTCGGGCCAACAAAGGCTGGGCTCTGGACAATATGGTGCTTTGCAATGAAGTCACCAAATGGATGAAGGATGACATTTCTGCCCCTCCCACAGAGGGCGTCTATGTCTATGGCCTATATCTTGAAGGTGCTGGCTGGGACAAGAGGAACATGAAACTCATTGAATCAAAGCCAAAAGTGCTCTTTGAGTTGATGCCTGTCATAAGGATTTATGCAGAAAACAATAGTAAGTTGTCTTGTACCTTCAGTAAGTGTTCACATTGTTCGTTTGGATGACATTATCAACACGGGAGTTCATTATTTTTGTCATCATGTAGTAGAGATTTTACTCTCTTATCAACCAGCTTTACATTCACACCCATGTTTAATGGGGACTTACTGACCTCTAGGCACTTTCTTGAGTATATTGAGGAGGCAATAGTTCTAGATAGTACTTGCTTATCTAATAAAGCAGATTAATACGTGTGGATACTCAGGAAATATTAGCTGACGAGATAAGAAAGAAATGTTTGGCATGGTTAATAAGCATGGGGAAGGAGAGTGAGATAACACGGGATGAAGTGGGCGGGGGCTGAGTCTCAGGAGCATTTGGGCCTGGACTGAGCTTTGAAGAATGGATACAATGTGGTGGGGTGAGCTGTGGTAAGGAGGCTTTCTAGATGAGATTGCACAGGGCTCAGTTGGAGGCTGTGGCTCTACCAACCTGGAGGTTTGAACCAGGTAGTGAAATCTAGATTGAATTCAGAGGCATTTGGCTTAATCCTATAGCTAATGGTAAGATACTGGGTTCTTATTTCTGTCTTTGAATGTAATAACACTTCTGTGAAGTACACACGTGATTCTACTTTAACAAAATTATCAAAGCTGTACTTGACAAGTCTAAAAATGCCTAAACTATTTTCCGTTGTTGGATTGATGTTTTCTGGAGGCTCTTTTTTTGGTCACCTTTCACTCAGCTGACATCTCTACAGCGATAACCACATTTTAGCACATGAGGGAATTCCCTGTTCATTTTAGAAGCATAAACCATAAACTCTAGCCATGGTAGTGGATTCCAAGGAAGTACTGATTTTACGATAGAAGCACAAGAGATTCTAACAAGTAAAGGGATAAAATAATTAATGAACTATAAGTGTTTGTTTGTTTGTTTATTTATTTGAGACAGAGTCTCGCTCTGTCACCCAGGCTGGAGTGCAGTGACACGATCTCAGATCACTGCAACCTCCAACTCCTGAGTTCAAGCGATTCTCCAGCCTCAGCCTCCTCAGCGCCCAGCCCCAAGTATTTGTTTTTTAAGGAAACATTTGGTGGATGTCTAATAGTTACCAGTCATAACCTTAGGCGCTAGGGATGCAAAGATCATTATGAACCAGATCCAGCCCCCAGAGACTCACAGTCTGGTGAAGGAGACCCATAGTAAGTAAATAATGAAAATACAAATTGATACATGTTACAAAAGAGATGCTCAGAAAGAAAACATAGAGATGTCTAGGAGTTTAGGGGTGATTGCTTTTGAGATGTGCTTTGGAGGACAAGAATGATAGTTATGGGGAGTTAGACTTTTCGTGGCGGAGGGAAATAGCATTAGCTAGCTTGGTCATTCAATGACTACTTACCATCTGCCAAGCACTTCCCTAGTGCTGGGATGGCAGCACTGAGAAAAGACCAAACAGGCTTCCCATTCTTGTGGAGCTGAGTCGCAAACAGGGGTGATAGCCATAAAAGAAACAAATATAGTCGGGCCTTGTTACTCACAGATTTGTATTTGTGAATTTGCCCACCTGCTAAAATTTCTCTGTAGCCCCCGAATCAACACTAATGACACTTTTATGGTCATTCGCATGGTCATTCACAAACATGTGCAAAGCAGCAAGCAGTTGGAGTTGCCAGACATACATATTCCTAGCTGGGGCCAAACAAGGTGAGGCTGGGCCTTCTTGTTCCAGCTTTCATATTACAACTAAGTGTCCTGTTTGTGGTCTCTTTAGTACCATGTTTTTCAATTTTTTTTTTTTTTTGGTACATTTTCCTATTTAAAATGGCCCCCAAGTGTAGTGTTAAGTCTGCTGTTTCTGAGCACAAGAAGACTGTGCCTTATAGAGAAAATACATGTGTTGGACAAACTTCCTTCAGGCATTAGTCATAGTGCTGTTGGCCTCCAGTGCAATAATAATAAATCAACAATATATATTAACAAGATATCCTTAAACAGAAACACACATAAAACAAGATTATGTATTGACTGCTTGATGGAAATGTTGTGACCAGAGGCTTGCAGGAAACTAACCCTGTGTTTCCCCTAGGAGCAATGGCTTGGCATTTGTTAATTCAATATTCATGGTGACTTCATAGGACATAACTACTGTGAATAATGAGAGTTGACTAGAAATGAACATACTGATTTCAGATACTTCTTGTTTCTCTGCAAAAAAACACATGCATGGTGTCTTAGTCCATTTTCTGTTGCTATAACAAAATACTACAGACTGGGCATGTGATAGACAATAGAAGTTTATTTTGCTCCTGGTTCTGGAGGCAGGGAAGTCCAAAGGCATGATGCCAGCATCTGGTGAGAGTCATTCCATGGTCACAAACAGAAGGTAGAAGTAAGCATGTGAGACAGAGAGGGGCACCAGGGGCTGGACTTGGTTTATAGCAACCCACTCTTGCAATAACTATCTCACTGGCATGATAATGACATTAATTCATTCATAAGGGATTCACCATTTTGACCCAGTCACCTTTTATCAGACTCTACCTCCAAATATTATTGTACCAGTGATTAAGTTTTCAACACATGAAATTCTAGGGGACAAATTCAAGCCATACACATGGTTTGAGTGTAAGATAATTTAGGAGTTCTGTTAGGAATACTGAGCTGAGATCCAAGTGACAGAAAGGGGCTATGCTAGCATCCTGGAGCAGAGGGAAGAGTGGAAAGTCATGAGGTGGTAATGGATGTGCTGGGTTTGGTGAAGAGTTTAGTTCTGGGATTTAGAAGACAGACCTGGTCCAGGTTAGCTGGATGTCAGCAGTGTGTAGGTGGATAACAAAGCTTCCACATGAAAGAGGTTCTTCAGGTAAAGGTGGAAATGGGGGAGTCGGAAGAGACAACTGATATTTATGGAGAATGTTTAAAGGTGGATTTCACACCATGTCTCATTTAGTATTTTCAAAAGTTTGCTAGAGAAATGATTTTTGCTTTGAGAACAACAAGCTAGAGAGGTTGTGATTTGTTGAAGGGAATAAGGATTACCTTGGGAGGGGACCAGTGTTATGAAGGAAGAAGAGCCTGTGAAGGGGAGAGTTGAGCATCAGATTAGGAACACAAAGGTTCTCAGCACACTGCTTGGCACATGGTTTAGTTCAATATTTATTAGTTGAATCAAAAAAGATAAATGTGTCTATGTGGGCTTAGGCAAGCATACTGCCTATGGCTTTGTATTTACTGGTTCTTAGGGTAGTGTTAGATCTTGGGACGGTAATTATTTTATAGAAATAATAATCAAGTGTTCCTTTAGCCAAAAATAGTATTTTAGAAAAATTGCTTTATCATATCATTGCATCTAGTCAACATGTTGTAAAAACGTTTCCGTTATAAAATGAAATGAAAACCTTTTTCCAGTTGAGTTACATGTTACTGTTTTTTCTTGTGACTAAACTATAAAAATCCATGGCAATTTGACACTGAACATCTCAGCATGGTAGTAATAAAGTAATAATTTTATAATACTGGCAATTCTTTATGATTTAAGAACAGATTTTTATAGAAGAACTATGTCCACCCTGCTGCGTGTTAGCCAGTGGTGATGCTCATTAGCAGCAGGTAAGGGAGAAAATAAAAAGCAAAGGAAAAGGGGCTAATTTCAAAGTATTAAAAGAAAACTTTAGTTCTTTATTCCTTTGTTGATTTCAGTAAGAGCTGGTGGAAACTTGGTTTGTTGTTAAAATCGCTTTGTTGTTGAAGAGGTGTTTCTTTAGTAATGGAAAACTAACATTCTGTTACCCTTTTCATGTGATACATTTAATTTTTACTCAATTTTGATAATTGAGCAGGGCTCTGATTGACTTAAAGCGGTGTGTAGCATCATTAAAGACCAAAGTGCAGCATTTAAAAATTGGAATTCTTATAGTTAACAGTTTTTACATTAATATGAAGGAAATTTCTCAATTTAAATAATCATTAAAATATAGATATAGGAGTGGTTTATTTGTTTTCTACAAGAAGAAATCTAGATATTTATTTTAACTCTAAAAATTGAGTGATACACCCTCAAACTTTAAAAAGAAATGATGTTTCTTGCTAGAAAATCACGGAAAAGTCATTCAAATAGTACTCAATTCACCAAGAGAGTAAAGCCACACGCACGCCGTCTAGATTCTCTGTTCTCAAAGGAAGATGGAAAGGACAGATAGAAGAAAGAGATGTGTCTTCACAGATTTATTATATGAGCAGATTGATGATTCGCAGCGAACTTCAGAACTGTAGCTGATGTGCTGGAAAACTGTGATTGGAACATTTGTGAGGGACGAGGCAAGCCTTCTGTGTACCTCTGATCACCAAGCAGGTGCAAGAGGGGTCTCAAGGGTTATTTCCTGCTAAGGAAAACATGTGTCTAAGAATGCCGTCTGACCCATTTTGACGTGAGACTGTGCAGATTTGGGACCGGGGTGGGGGTAGCCATATGTGGTGACCAGGAGTAGAGACCTCCTGGCTCCTGAGCCCACAGGGTTTAATCGGCTGTCAGCTTGTAAACCTGGAAGTCTGTTAAAGTCATGGGAAACATGAGTCTGGGAAGTTGCTTTAGTGAAAAGGTCCATGCGTAAGTAGATGCATGTGTGTGTATGTGCGTGTGCCTATGTATGTGTGTGTGGAGACAGAGAGATAAAGAAGTGTCAAATAACATCTCTATCTTAGGCACCTTCCACATTCCAGGCATTATACTATACCAGACCCATACACGTGTTAACTTATTTAATCTTTACAACAACTCTGTCAAATTTATCGTCCTCACTTCGCAGATGGAGAAATTAAGGTTTGGAGACCCTGGGTAATTTGCCCATGATTCCTGGCTACTGACAGTGAAAGCTGGTATCAGAATCACATTTGTTTGTCGTGAGGTATATGCAAACCTCTGGGAATTCCCATGGTTAGTCTTCTACTTGAGATTCTGTGTTTATGTGTCCTCTCAGCGCCTGGGACGAAACTTGAAAATAAAGGCTAAATTCAAAATGAGGACAGCTCCCTTGAATATTGAAGTCCTGAGTTAGTTTTTCTCAGGTACCTGTTAAGGTAGACTGTAGGCAGTGGGAGGGCACAGGGAGAGCCCTCTGTGGGTGGTGCTCTCCCTCCCCATACCTCCCTCCGTCATGCTGCAGTCTGAAAAGTGCTTATGCCCCTGTTCACCGGTAGAGGACCATGAGCCGGGGGCCGGGATATTCGAGTGGTTCTCCTGGCTTTTATCATCCTAGTCATTAGTCATGTGGCTTTGGAGGCCTATCTAAAATATGCCGCAAATTGAACTCAGGTATCTAGTTCTGTCCATTTCATTTTCATGTTTTCTGCAAAGACAGAGGTATACATGCATAGCACATCCCACGTATTGCAGAGATGAAGTGGAGAGGCCACGGATCCATTCTGACTAGGTTTCATTCTCAGTTAACACTACAGCTTTCTAATCTTGGACAACTCGCCTTCCTTCTGTTCCAGTTTTTGAATCCGTAAAGTGATTAAATAGTAGTACCCGTCACACAGGATTGCTGAGAGAATTACACTCACAATGTTATTAGGAAAAATATGTATTAAATACTTCCTATGTACTGACAATGTACTGACAATGAACATAGGATGCATTTAATACATATTTTTTCAATTGTTACTCTTATTAACATGCTTAACTCAAATGCTTTTTGAAGGAGTGAAAGAAATAGTGTATATTGAGAGTGAACTGTCCAGTGATTTAAATGTTACTAGCAAAAGGGTGGTTAAATAAAAGAATGACTTAACGATTCTATAGAGACTCTCTATGTAATGGTTATTTTGGATGTTGGAAGCAATATATGGATGCATACTCACATGTAGATGAAAAATGCAAGATAGATAGGGAAGTTAAACAGTCAGAAAATGAAATTCCCCCAAGGTGTTTTATTAAAACCTTTAAGATCCTAAAGGGTATAGCTTGCCGGTTTGCACAACCTCTCCTCTCTCCTCCTCCTTCTGGAGCCCCAAGGTTTTAAACATATTTAGTTGATTTGTTCTACCTACCTCGCATGCTTATTTTTGTCTTCAAAGTTGTTTGTCTAAGCAGGGGGATGGTTTCGAATCATCTGCTTATGTAGTTGTTTAGCATCTGTCAGCGTTTTCACTATGAAATTATATCTTCGGTGGCTTCTAATCCTGCCGCAGAAGTTTGCTGCACGCTGTGACTTGGCATGAGCACCTTCAGCTCTGAAGCAATTAAAAATAAATAGAATTGGATAACTATTTCAGAAAATTATTTTTACCTGCTTATTGAAGAGAATGCTATTTTTTTCCTCCATTTTTCTTTTGGGATTAAAATCCAAGTAGTCAAATACTTCTCAAATTGTAATTATTGTAATTATCATGAGATTCAGATGTAAGGCACCAAAACCTTACTTCAAGTTTACAAAATGATTGTTAATCAAATTTGCAGCAAGAAGAAGAATGAGTTATATATTTGTTACATGTTTAAAGATCCTAGGATTAAAGGATTTAACTATATCAGCGTGTATAGTTAGTGTTAACTGCATTGCATGATTCGTTGTCATTCATTTACTTGTTCAGAATTTTTCATATATATTTGCCTAATTATTATTACTAGTGATATACACATAGAAATTGGAAAAATTACACTGAGACTTAAAAATTAGGTATCACATCGTTTTAGGTTGTTTCTAATGATTAATTTCATGAGATTAAGGAAACAAATACTGTAAAATATCTTTGTTGTTTTAGAAGAAGGTTTCTCAGTTTTGGTACTATTGACATTTTTGGTCTGGATAACTTTGTTTTGGCGGGGGCGGGGGGGCTGTCCTGTGCATTATAGGATGTTAGCAGCATCCCTGACCTCTATTCACGAAGATGTTAGTAGCAAGCCCACAGTTGTGTTAACCAAAAATGTCTTCAGATATTGGCAAATGTCCCCCATAGGTAGAATCATCCCTGGTTAAGAATCACTGCCTTAGAATTATTTATTTTATATTGAAACTTATGTAAAATATTATTATATTCAAATGTTTCACTTCTTCTGATACAATTAATTAAATTTATAGTGGATATGTGAAAACACAGGGCACAGCAGGTTAAAAGGTCTGTTGGATCAAATAATGAGACTTTAGCTTCTGATAGTGCCTGCTTTTATAATTTTCTGGAAAAGGCAAATTTTTGAGCATGTCAGTTTTGAGAAATAAATTCAATAACTCTGATATGTTTCAGTGCCCATGTTTGTAACATTAATTCACAAAAGCAGAGCATCCTCTTAGTTAAATGTCATTTCACTTCAATAGTTAAGTGAGGGTTTTTTAAAAATATAATATTGACTTTCCAGAAGAGTACAGGGATGGGTGTAGACACACTCTTGTCCTCGAAAAATGTATAATCTGGAAGAGACTATAAAATAATACACTACTTCCTGAGACGCATGTTAGGAGGTGTGCAGGTAAACTACTGTGTACAGAGTGGCTCTCATTAGACACTAATGAGGCTTAAACTCCCAGGCTGCTCACAGGCAGAAGCTCCTTCCAAAGCCTACTTTTTTATTTGTAAATTTCACTCATTTTTTTTTTTAAAGAGGGCCCTCATGAATTGTGTGAGTTTAATTCCCCACAGACCTGGGCCTGTCTCTGAGTATGGGGTTTCCAAGGCCGGAAAGAAAGGGAGCCTGTGGGTGGAGATGGATGTGTTAGAAAGGATCTCTGAAGGATGGACACACATAGATTGCCTTTCATTGCAGTGTCATTTTGGAAACTGCATCTATTCTTCTACTCCGGAAAGGTAGACTGAGTCTCAGAGGGGTGAATTGGTCCATTACTCTCTGCTTCCCAGCAATTTTATTTCTCTACATTTATAGAGAATTCACAATACCTGATTTAGCTGGGGGGTGGGGAAGCACCCGCTGTCCTGGGATTTAAGATGTGATGTAAACTATGGCCTGCAGGGTTGAAAATTTTGAAATAATAAAGTAATGCCCACTGGTGCTGGATGCCTGATTAAAACTGACGTGTGTGCGCTCAAGGTTTGTTGGGGAGATGAAGGAGAACAGGGGGAGAGGGATGTTGAGTTGACAGGTGCCAAGGAGAGAGAGGAAGCATGTGGGCTGAGTTACTGTCCATGGTTCGGGGCAGGGGGCCAGCAGAGGCCACCAGACGCTGTCTGGGTGTCTTGCCACAGCTACTGGCACCCTGTGGGAGCGTCTGCGTCACATCCAGGAATTGCCTGGCCTCAGAAAGAATGTCCCTCATTCTGCCAAACCCATCTGTCTTTGAAATGACCTACAGAATGCAGAAGCGTGGCTCTGCACTCTCCTTGGGCACTTAAGTGGGAAATTCACCAAGTTCTTTTCTTTTATGATTTTTTTGTAGCTTTACGAGATCCTCGGTTTTACTCCTGTCCCATCTATAAGAAGCCAGTTCGAACGGACTTGAACTACATTGCCGCTGTGGACCTCAGGACGGCCCAGACCCCTGAACACTGGGTGCTCCGTGGGGTTGCCCTTCTCTGTGATGTCAAGTAACATGTCGGGAGTGTTCCCGCCCAATGCTTTGGAAAATGCAAGATCTAAATTATTGTAACCTTTGTTTCTGTATGACTGCTGGACAGTGTATGTCAGGTCGTTTATGCAATTAATGAGCTGCATAGGTTTTCCCCACTCCTTAATTGGGTGCTTATATTTTACCTGTTTCATCATTAGTGACCAATGTCTGAGTTTGTTGAAAATACTATTTAGTGATAAAGTGTGGCCCTCAAATCCACAGTAGTGCATTTTCTTCTTACTTTGCTGTGAAGACCAGCTAGGGTAAGCACACAGCATTTCTGTGGAAGGAATTACTATTCTTCTGTTAATATGGCCTGGTAACAGCCAAGTTCTTGAAGGTAACAGGGCAAGTTTGTGCTGATTTTGCTTCTGTTGCCTTTCGTATTTGGGTCAAGTTAAGAGACTTATTTTCAGGGTTTCAAGCAGCCAATTAAAAATACCTTTTAAAAAATAGAAGGAGATAGAAGAATGGGTTAAGAATGTAAATAGACAATTTATGTAAGCATAAAGAATAAATGTAGAGCAATGTTTAAGCCTACTTGTAATTAATAATGAGATACTAATTGATAACTCTTATAATAAAAATTAAAGCTAAAAGTAAATCATAGCATGCTCTCGGTAAATATCCACTCACAAATTGCTACAGCACTGTAAATCAACCCAACCTTTTTTGTAAAATGATTAAATACAGTAAGAACCATAAAAATATTCACACACTTGGATCTTTATTTTCTCTGTATCCAGGAAACAATTGAAAAGACTGAAAATAGTCTCTATAAAATTACATTTAATAACAAAAAATGGAAATGTCATAAATATTCAATAATCAGGCTATGCTTAAGGAAATTAGGAGATATTAGGCAACCATAAAAAATAATTTTGAAGATTCCATAATATGAAAATGGTAGACTCAGACTGTTAAGTGAAAGATTTAGTTCACAAAATATTGAGTACACTGTGATTATAACAGTGAAATATATTTGCATATGGACAAAGATTAGATGGCAAGATAGAAAAATAAGAACAGATGTGATAGCAAGAGTTATAGTTGGCTTGAAAAAAATGTGATGATTAGGAGAAAATATAAAGAAAGGATAGAAATCTTAGACAGTGTGTAGGGATGTCCTATGGGCTTTTATTAATTAGGAAACATTATCAAATGATCTTTTCACATATATATTTTTTTAAATTCTGGTTACAGGTTATTAATAACTCTTCATCTAACCCATTGAGTAGAAAATTTAGTCAGTATTAAATTAGAATTGTGGTTTACAAACTTTTGGTTAGCTCTGGATCTGTATTACTGCATTTGTTTTGATAAATGGTTTTTGGGAGGTGGATACTAGGAGACAAGTGTGGGCCCCTCTCGCTGGGCTTCATTCTATGGACCAGGATCATTATTTTATGCTCATGATGATGAGAGTTAAGCCTGAGTGGCTCCTGTGACTCCCCCCATCGTAGATGATACTGTTTTCATGTGAGTTCTTTCTTTTGGTGTGGATTAATGTATCAGTTAATTTGTGTGAATTGTGGTGAAACAATCATTTCATTCTGAAAAGCAAGTAATGAAAATGTGGACATCAGGGAATTAATAAAATGTTTTTACTAAATGCCTCATTCATAATTGTCGTTTATCAGAAAGGGGGGTAATTGACACTAAGTATCTAGAAATAAGCTTTCAAAACTGGATTTTTTATCAAATAATTTGAAAATGTGTCATTCCTATGATTTTGTGATGCACATCTGTTAGTTTGCATGCATGAGTCTTGGAGACCCAAAGTAGAAAAAGACCATGAAAACAACTAAGAATTTTTACGAACTAATTCAACATGGTTGGCCTCTGAAGCAGTGATGAGTCAATGAGGCCCCTTTCTGCATAGCTGCCCACTCCTTCCCGGGCTCCTCCCACCAAAAAGTGCTAGGTATTCCACAGTCAGGTAGGCAAGGGAGAACTGATTGAATGAATCTCTCCTGCAATGGAGAGGCTTCCTGATGTTCTTGGACATGGAGAAAAAACCGCCAGGGGCTTGGTACCATTGCAGAGTCATGCAACAGTTTTTTTCAACTGTCCCAATATTGATTTACTAAAAAATACTTATTTTGCACCTCCTGTGAAGACTCTCTGCTGAACTGGTGATGCAATGGTGAAAAAAAAAGAAAACAGGCACAGTGCCTAATCTCATAGAGTTCACCTGAGAGGAATAAATGCAGAATATAGCAATTATTCAGGTACATATGTAGTTGTATTAGTCCGTTTTCACACTGTTATAAATAACTACTTGAGACTGGTTAATTTATAAACAGAAGAGGTTTAAAATTGACTCACAGTTCCATATAGCTGGGGAAGCCTCAGGAAACTTATAATCATGGTGGAAGATGAAGAGGAACCATGCGCATCTTCACAATGGTGGAGCAGGAGAGAGAGAAGATGAAGGGAACAGCCACACACTTTTAAACCTTCACATCTTGTGGGAACTCACTATTATGAGAACCGCACATGGGAAACTGCCCCCACGATTCAATAACCTCCCACCAGGTTCCTCCCCTGACATGTGGGGATTACAATTCAAGAAGAGATTTGGGTGGGAACACAGCCAAACCATATTGTTCCATCCCAGCCCCTCCCAAATCTCAAGTCCTTCTTACATTTTAAAACACAATCATGGCTTCCCAACAGTCCCCAAAAGTCTTAACTCATTCCAGCATTAACCCAAAAGTCCAAGTCCAAAGTCTCATCTGAGACAAGATAAGTCCCTTCCACCTATGAGCCTGTAAAATCAAAAGCACCAAATGGGAAAATTGACCAAAACAAAGGGTCTACAGGCCCCATGCAAGTCTAAAACCCAAGAGGGTAATCATTAAACCTTAAAGTTTCAAAATGATCTCCTTTGGCTCCATGTCTCACATCAGGGCACTTTGATGCAAGAAGTGGCCTCCCAAGGTCTTGGGCAGCTCTGCCTCTGAGGCTCCATAGGGTACAGCCCCTGTGGCTGCTTTCAAGGGCTGGCATTGATTGCCTGCAGCTTTTCCAGGTGCACAGTGCAAGCTGTCAGTGGATCTACCATTCTGGGTTGATCCATTCTGGGGGCCACAGGATGGTGGCGCATTTCTCATGGCTCCACTAGGCAGTGGTCCAGAGGGGACTCTGTGTGGGGGCTCTAACTCCATATTTCCCCTCTGCACTGCCTTATTAGAGGTTCTCCATGAGGACTCTGCTACTGCAGCAGACTTCTGCCTGGACATCCAGGCATTTCCATACATCCTTGAAATCTAGGTGGAGGTTCTGAAAACTCAAGTCTTGTTTTCTGCATACCTGTAGGCCCAACACCATGTGAAATCTGCCAAGGCTTGGGGCTTGTATCCTGTGAAGCTATGTCCCAAGCTGTACCTTGGCCCCTTTTAGCCATGGCTAGAGCTGGAGCAACTGGAATGCAAGGTGTCACGTCCTAAGGCTGCACAGAACAGTGGGGCCCTGGGCCCAGCCCATGAAACAGTTTTTCCCTCCTAGGCCTCTGGACCTGTGATGAGAGGGGCTACCATGAAGATCTATGAAATGCCCTAGGGACATTTTCCCCATTGCCTTGGCTATTAATATTTGGCATCTCTTATGCAAGTTTCTGCAGGCAGCTTGAATTTCTCCCCAGAAAATAGATTTTTTTCTTCTACCACTTGGTCAGGCTGCAAATGTTCAAACTTTTATGCTCTGCTTCCTCTTTAAACATAAGTTTTAATTTCAAACCATATCTTTGTGAATGCATATAGCCATATGCTGTTAAGAGCACCCAGGTCACATCTTAAATGCTTTGTTGCTTAGAAATTTCTTCTGCCAGATACCCTAAATCATCTCTTTCAAGTTCAAAGTTCCACAGATCTCTAGGACAGGGGCAAAATGCTGTTAGTCTGTTTGCTAAAGCATATCAAGAGTGACCTTTGCTCCAGTTCCCAATAAGTTCATCTCCATCTGAGAGCATGTCAACCTGGACTCCATTGTCCCTATCAGCATCAGCATTTTGGTCAAAACCATTCAACACGTTTCTAGGAAGTTCCAAAGTTTCCCACCTCTTCCTGTCTTCTTCTGAGTCCTCCAAACTTATCCAACCTCTGCCCATTACCCAGTTCCAAAGTTGCTTCCACATTTTCAGGTATCTTTATAGCAGTGCCCCAAACTCCCAGTACCAATTTTCTTTATTAGTTCATTTCAACACTATAATGAACTACCTGAGACTGGGTAATTCATAAGGAAAAGAGGTTTATTTGACTCACAGTTTCACAAGGCTGAGGAGGCCTCAGGAAACTTACAATCATGGTGGAAGGCCAAGGGGAAGCAAGGGACATCTTACATGGTGGAAGGGATGGGAGCTGTCACACTTTTAAACCATCATATCTCGTGAGAACTCACTATCATGTGAACAGCATGGGGGAAATGGTCCCCATGATTCAATCACCTCCCCCCAGATCTCTCCCTTGACACATGGAGATTACAATTCAAGATGAGATTCGGGTGGGGACACAGAGCCCAAACTATATCAGTAGTTATATATAATCTAAATTTATGGTTGTATAACATGAGGTACATTAGGTGTCTAGAAGATAATATAAAGACTGTGCATTAAGTGCTATGAAGGAAAATACTGGATGTCATGAATGAGAATAACAGAGGAGACTGCAGCATATCAGTTGTGTCACCACTGTCAGGCAGAAGCCATGTTACAATGTCCCCATTTAGTTTTACTGTTTTATTGATATTTTTAATGATTAGCTGATTATATTGCATTTATGGAGTAAAATGTGGTGTTTTGATATATGTATACACTGTGGAGTGATTAAACAAGCTAATTTAAATATTCATAATCTCTCGACTTTTATTATTTTTTAAATTTAAATTGATTTTTTAAATTGGCACATTGTAAGTGTACACATTTATGGAGTACAATTTGATGTTTTGATACATATTTATGTTGTATAATGATCCAGTTAGAGTAATGTGTATATAGAACATCTCATGCATTTATCATTTCTTTGTGGTGAGAACATTCAAAGACTTCTCTTCTTCTTCTTTGACATTTATTTTTATTGAGGACATACACGCAATAGCAGGGAGGTGTTTCCCTGTGCCACAGCAGCTGCTGCTCATCCTTGCCTGGCTTTTCTCTGGTTTTCTGTTTCTCTTGTTCCCTTGTGCAACTCACAGCTTCTGGTGACCCTCTCTGTGCAGGTAAGGTCCTTCCAGAATTCAGTCTAAAAGGAAAGTCTTGCCTCATAAAGAACTATCTTTTTATGTATGGGGCTTATTTCACCATTCTGTAGAAGCATACCTTGGCTTCTCTAAGCATCCCTTTAAGGAAATGTTGGCAAACATTGAACCACCTCAACATTAGTGAGGCCATGTCACCATCAGGGGAAAAAGCCTAGCCAGGGTCCAGTGTCCTTGAACAACGTCTCTACTCCAGACACTTTTTGCCTGGAAAGACCTAATCTGATTGCGCCATAAGGAAAAGCAGCTCTGAGAAGGTGACATCTAAATTTAGATTTAAAGGAGAAAAGGAAAACGTCTCAGATCCCCAAGCGCTGGGGACTGGCCTCTTGCTCCCTAAAGGGAGAAAGTGGGCACAGTATATGCAGGATAGGATAGGTAACAGGAAAACCTGACTTGGTGTGGAGGGCTGTGGAATGCTACTTTTTAATGACATTTCACACCTTATTATGATGGCTGCCAGTTCGGAGTAGTGGTGGATGGAAATCATGTGCTTCTAAGTCATTGGAATGAGGAGCACTTTTTGTTAAATGCCATTTGCAATGGAAAAATCTCATTATAAAGAATTCAGTATTAAGAGACCTGATGAGACAGCCACAAATTTTATACTTAAGTAGCTTGTAGGATTCTATCGTTTAGAGAAAATATACAGTATCAATGTCATTATTAGTGATACATTTTTGTTTAAAGATGAAGCATTATGTAAAATTAGGGGAAGTGGGAATGGTTAGTGGGTACATAAAATAGAAAGAATCAATAAGATCTAGTATTTGATAGCAAAGCAGGATGACTATAGTCGATAATAATTTAATTGCACATTTAAAATAACTAGAAGAGTATAACTGATTGTTTGTAACACAAAGGGTAAATGCTTGAGGTGATGGAGACCCCATTTACCCTGATGTGATTATTACACCTTGTATGCCTGTATCAAAATATCTTGTGTACTCCATAAATACATATGCACCTACTATGTACCAACAAAAATTTTTAAAAACCTAGGTATGTGAGTGTACACTGAAAATGTGGTTTCTGAATTTTTTTCAATATGAAGATGTTTAGTAATGATATAAATAATAAAACATATGTATGAGTAATTTTGTCTTAAAGACAATCTTCTCCCCAAAATCTGCAGCACGCTTTTTTCCCTGAAGTGGCCCTGATGACATGCATAATTGCTTTTACCTTTTAAATATTTTTCTTTTGCAAGTATTAGGAGTGATTTTTAAAAACTAAGTAACTGATCACTGTTGATTAGTATCCCCTGTCAGCACATCAAAATAATGCCTCTTAAGGATAAACAAATGGTACACTTATATTCACAATATGGCTCTCCATAGTGTGAATCCTTTGGAAAACCAGTAAATCGATCAGTCGGTTTTGAAAACACGAGGAGGAAATCTAGTAGTATTCTTGAGGTTCATGTGTCCTGGTCAATTGACTGGCATCTGCTATGTCCGACATGTGCATATCAGGTTTCTGTAAATATCCCCAGAGAAGGAGGACAAGAAGGATTCAAGGTCAGCTTTAGAATCAGATATGAGATTTGGCTAAGAAACTGTGAATTTACAAACATGTTCTTAGTTGTCTTAAATGATGAGACTTTCTCTGTGCTGCACTTGAAACAAAATTAATGTTATCTGTGCAAGAGTAGTAGAATGTGTTGCTTCTCTGATCTGCACCCTGACGGGCTTTTCTGGTTCTGGTCTTCAGCCTGGAAAACCATAAATCTAAGCAGCCAGGTAAATAGTATTTATAGACAGAATTCTACTCTCTCCTTTCATTTGCATAAAATAAGAAAATACAGAGAGCAGGTGGGAGGGAAGGAACTTGAAGTGGAGAATGAAGTATCAAGAGTGGGATGCAGTGGTGGATAAATGGCCTCAGATTTCTTTTCCTGAGACACTGTTAGAATTTGTTTATTAACAATAACCTTTGATCAAGACAATGAATTAATCTCAAAACTCCTCAAATGAGCCTTTTAAAAATGGTTTCTTCTTCCCCCGGATTTCAGAGTTTTCTTGCAAAGTGCCAACGGTATTATGATCTAATATTATAATGTCAATGCCTTAAAGGATTTTATCTGAGGTCTTATAAAAGTCCTATCAGCTCTTTTCTCTTAGGAACACCCATAAAACCACTGTGTGGACCTGGCTAATGAGTATTCTTTCTCTGCCTTCTTAGCGTCTTTCTCTGATTTAGGACTCCATTTAGTTTTCCAAGGCTCTGGATTTATAGGCATACTTAATTGTCTCCAAGTTTGAGTTTATGTTGGGTGGATGCAGGGCCAAGAACGGAAGCTTCGTCCTCTCTTTAATTTGCATACCAAATGGTATTTTTCATTGGGCAATACATTATTGCTCCTTGCTGTGCATCTTGTGGGCAGAGCCAAGACACGTTGGGCAGCATGATGCTTTGCCCCTGTTCTAGTAATGTTTTATGATCACTGTAATACTTTTCTTCATTTATTTCTTCACTTAGGCTAATATGCACAGCATTCATATCAAACGTAATCACAAACATGCTAGCCTGGAAGGCCAATTAAGTCTTCCCCAATACTTTGTGCAGGAGTCGATTTTCATAAGACCACATACAGTGTCCATTCTGAGTAGCTGCGAAGAGAGAACGATTAACTGTGATGAAGGACACCGAAGAGACTACCTGGAAAGTCACGGAATGGAGAGACCTGGGAAGGATTATGAATGAAAACCTGTGCTGCAGCGATATTGAACACTCCTCCTTACTGCTGAGCACAGTTTAAAATTCACTCTTGAGTTTCACCTCACTCAATGCAGTCAGCTGTGATGGATCCATTTATAATTTATTTATGCAAATACTAAGGCAAATCCCGGGAGACCTCTAGGAAAAGAGCTTATAAAACATTTCAGCGTTTTATCATTTGAAAAGTGGTCATTTGTATGCAGCAATGAAACTTTTTGCTATTCTAGCAATAGTGAAAATGTTTTTAGTGTTTCTGGGACATAATACATTGCTATTCACATATGATATCCCCTGATACCTGATAACCCAGATAATAAAGATTTACAAATAGGACAAATGAAAGACTTTTAAAAAGATGATACATTAAATCATAGTACTAAAAAAAACAATTTTTTCTAGATATTTTAGTTGTATTAGAAATCAGAAAATTGAGCATTAGCTGGAGAATACATTTGTATTTGCTTTAGCTTATTTTGGTTTATATTTTTTGTTGTTCATTTCCCTAATCTGTTTTTCTCATGCTAAAAGTCTATCAACAGTCTTCAGTAGAAAAGAGCAGAACACATTATTTGATCCAATTGGTACTTCATATGGATGGAGGATCCGCTGGCAAATTAGAGCTGAGTGTGGAATAGTGAGAGAAATTTTCTAAGTTAATGTTAGAGGTATAGAATTGTTGCAAATTTAATTTTTTTGTCCTCTGATGCTAGCCTGTTTGCATTTAGATGTAAGTATATTATTGTTCACAGAAAATATCTTCTAAGATCAATGACTTGTGCATGAACAAAATCAACTAGCTTATTTTGGGAAAATTTACATCTTTTTAATAAAATGAGTACGTCTTTAGGTGAATGATAAAAGAGAATGTAACATCATCTGGAAATTAGACATTAGCAATATAATTTCATGCCAACCTCTTCACAATTGATATAAATACATCTCATAGGAGAAATATTACATCAGAGCCTTACACAGTTGCTTATGATGTACGTCTGTATCACGCTGCAATGATGTCTGCATGGTTCTACTGGGATAGAGTCTGTGGCAGACAGTCCTTGCTAGTGGTGAGCTTCAGAATAGAAGGTCTGCAGCCTCTCATAAAAATTCCAAGGTGGTTTTCAGTTTATAGAGACTGCGACAGACCTTTGCTTAGTTGTAAAACCCTCAAATTGTGTCTTTGTAAAAAGATCCTTTCCTCTACCTTGCTGCCACCTTTAGCCGTAATCTTGACACTCCCCAGATTAAACTGCTAATTGTTTAAGATGAGAGCCCCTTGGAGGACTACTGGCATTTAGATAGAGAGCTGGACTCAAAGAGACCTTTGCTGGCTATTCGTTGCGGGACTAGACCCTTCCTTTGCCCTTCAGGAAACACAGTCAGTATTTTCACTGAAGTTTATGTTTGCAGTGTGGACAATGGTTGACTTAGAGAGAGCACCACAGATTGTCTTTCAAATTTGACCACATGTTAAAAGGTCTGAATCTCATACATGAGATTATGTCAGAAGCTACAGGTTCAAATTAATCCTGGCCTAATAGAACTATTGTTAATAATATTTTGCTACCAATAAAAAGTTTAGGAATGCCCCACACTTGGAATCTCCTGGCTTAATCAGTCACCCTTATTTAGTTGCATTATTTAGACCCCAGCCAGCTCACTAAAGGCTCTGTTAACCATGAGCACCTTTATATATAATCACGCCACTAATCACAAGTACACAGGCTACACCGTAATTAAATGCCCATGGGAAAAAGTGATTCAGAGTTCTAGATTTGGATGCTAATATGCAAGCCCCCCATCGACACTGTCATCTCAAGCCCTTACTTCCTGCCTTGCTTTGTTAGAGGTTCTAGTTTTCCCATGCCTACCAACTCCTTGCCTAGCTCAAATCACCTTGTAATGGCTTTCATCATCTGGAATGCATACGAATAGGGGTGTGAGTAACCCTAGGCTTTGGAGTGTCCCACCTGGAAAACTTCCTTCTCTCAGAGATTCTTCTCATCAACTGGCTTCTTGGTCACATCCTTTCTTGATTAGTATGATGCCAGGGAGGCAGCAGGGTGACAGGGAAAAAGGGGCGTTTGGAACTTGCAGACTGGTTCAAACCTTGGATGCACCATTTACAAGCTGGGTTTATTTGGAAAGTTGGTTAGCATTTCTGAGGCATTGTTTCATTATCTGCAAAATGGGTGCATGACATGATACCTTCCTCGTGAGGCTGTTGCGATGAACAATAAAGACAAACAACTTGAAAGTACCCAGAACAAAGGAGTGCTCACCGAAGGTGAGTTTCTGTCCCCCTTCCTGTTACAGGTCAATTCAGGTATAGAGGAGAGAGAGTGAACAGCCACCACCTGGTGCGACAACATGTTTTTAGGAGGAACCCTTAATGACCAGTAGGGCTATGGTCTGAATATGTGGGTCCACCCCAAAATTCACATGATGAAATTCCCAATGCGATGGTAGTTGGAGATGGGGCCTTTGGGCAATAATCTGGTCATAGGCAGAGCCCTCATAAATGGGAATAGTAAGCTTACAATAGAGGCCCTTTGCCTCTTCTACCATGTGAGGACACAGGCAGAACGCACCATCTATGAACTGGGAAAGAACCCTCACCAGACACTGAATCCATCTGTGCCTTGGTCTTGGATTTCCCAGCTCCAGAACTGCTGTGAGAAATCAATGTATATTGCTTAAGCTACCCACTGTGTGGTACTTGGCTATGGCAGCCAGTTGACTATGACAGGTAGGTACAGTCCTTTTACTCCTCCTCATGAGGGTATTAAGCCCAGCTTCATCTCCATCAATGCCATTCATTCCTTGTTTTCAATTTAGAAGCAAAGTGATTTCCTGGAGTTTGTTTTGTTTTTGTTGTTTTGACAGGAACATGCTTGTGAGTCAATTCTAAAGTAAAGCCCTAGAACCTCTCCAATTTCTCTCTGCATGATATGCATAAATATGCTAAGTTTGTATAATATACCATTTAATGCTGATGTCTGATGCTGATATTCACACCGTAAGTTATTAAATGATACTGCTTTTTCCTTTGTGCCTGTTCAGACTGCAAAGCCTGTCATGTATTTCATTCACCAACTGGTGACCGTCCATGTGAGATGACAGAAGGGAGATGTCAAATAAATAGATACTGGGTCACAAGCAAAGTTACTACTTTTGTTTACTACAAAAACCTTTCATTTATTAAAATAATGGTGTGTAACCTTGGCTGTACTTGAGAATCACTTGGAGAGATTTTTTAAAAATATTGATAATAAGGCTGCAGCCCAGTCTAATTAAACAAAAATATCTAGGGGGAGGGGCCAGGGCATCCTGTTAAAGTGGTCAGGGTTGAGAAACGCTGTTTTGAATAGAGTAGTCCTCTCTTGTCCACTGTTTTGCTTTCCAAAGTTTCAATTACTTGTGGTCAACCATGGTCCAAAAATAGGTGAGTACAGTACAATAAAATATTTTCAGAGAGTGCGAGACCACATTCACATAGCTTTCATTACAGTATATAGTTTTAATTGTTCCAGCTCATTATTAGTTATTTTTACTCTCTTACTGTGCTTAATTTATAAATTAAACTTTATCGCAGGTGTGTGTGTATGGGAAAAAACATAGTATATATATGGTTTGGTACTATCCATGGTTTCAGGCATCCACTGGGAGTCTTGGAATGTATCCCCCATGGATAAAGCAGGAATACTGTTTGGGCTAGTTGATACCATTAAAAACACCCACCAATAAAATAATTGGAGAACATACATTTGTGGTTAAAAATCCTCCAAGCAATTTATAACTAAAGAGAGTTGAGGTGGTGAAAACTACTTTTTAGAACATTATACTGCAATGCTTCTCATATAAAGCCTCTTTTATATATTCCTCAATTTTCAAATCTCTATTATATACTATTGTTGCTGAGTGCCGTTACTCAATGAAACCATGAAACTGCCACATTCTCTTAAACTGCCTCGCAAACATACCACCTGAGTGTTCATTCTTTATTAGAAGTGTGGCATAATGTATACCAGTATTCTTAGATTTTCCTATGCAGTTTAATTATGTGGGGATCTTGTTATAAATGCAGATTCTTAATTCATCTGACCTTAACCTTAAGATCAGGAGTAGGGCCTGAGACTCCACATCTCTAGCAAGCTCCCAGACAGTACAAATGTTGCTGAGAAGATGCTGCATATTTCTTCATGGATTTTGAGGCTCTGCTGCCAGATAATTCACAAATTAAGAGTTATTACATCTTCATTGTGACTTGACCTCTTTGTTATTATATAGTATTTCTCTTTATCATTGGCAGTATTCATTTTTCTGATGTTTCTTGGTTTGATATTAATATAGCCACTACAGATTTATTTTGATCTTATCTATGTACTCTTTCATTTTCTAACTTTTAAAACTATCTATGCCTTTATATTTAAAGTGAGTTTCTTAAATAGTTAGTTAGTTTGGTCTTGCTTTTTAATGTAGTCAGACAACCTCTGTTTGTTTTTTTTTTTTTTTTTTTTTTTTTTGAGACGGAGTCTCGCTCTGTCACCCAGGCTGGAGTGCGGTGGCCGGATCTCTGCTCACTGCAAGCTCCGCCTCCCGGGTTTACGCCATTCTCCTGCCTCAGCCTCCCGAGTAGCTGGGACTACAGGCACTCGCCACCTCGCCCGGCTAGTTTTTTGTATTTTTTTAGTAGAGACGGGGTTTCACCGTGTTAGCCAGGATGGTCTCGATCTCCTGACCTCGTGATTTTTTTAATGACCATTTATATTTCATGTAATGATGAATAAGGTTTAACTTAAATATGCTGTCTAACTAGTTTTTTTTTTATTTGTCCCATCTCTTCTCTGTTCATTTTATTCTGCCTGATTTTGAATTGGATGTTGTTTATGGTTCCATTTTATCTCCAATTTTACCTAGTAATTACAACTCACTTATTTTTACTTATTTTTGATGGATTCCTTAAGGTGACCGAGACAACTCTGATGTCCCTCTCAGATTGACTGAAATTTAGATAATCTTCTTTCTGACCACAGACTCTTGATTCTCTTTTCTTAAGGGTATTTACTCTAGAAAAGTTGCAATGGTAAATTCTTTCTCTGCCCTTTTAAAATATAAATCTTTCTCAAGAATCTGGGAAACATCCCTTTGAAACATAATCAAGAAAGATAGATAGAGCCTCTATCTCCCAGTATCTATGGGAGGGTAGGGAGCCTCCCTTTGATAAGTGACAATTAGCAAACACAGGTGCCCTAATCACACTGACTAACCTTCTTTTCTACTGTCATCCAGTAGAGGACATTAACTCACACCAGCATTTAAAAATCCTTCAGTGGAGTTAAGTTCAATCTTTCTCCCCTATTTCAGGAGTCTTGAATAAAGTCTTCCTTGCCATTTTTAATAAGTGTCCAGTGCAGTTTTTCTTTTACAGTGGTGTACAATATACATCTTTCCTTATCACAGCCTACATTCAAATTGTATCTCTTCATGTATAAGACTCTTATAATTTCCCCACTCTCATCCTGTGTGCTATTTTTGTCATTCATTTCACTCTTACATGCGTTATAAACCCCATAATACAGTACAACTATTTTTTTGTGATAGTAAATTACATTTTAGACGGATTAAAAATAAGGGAAATGGTTTTTTATATTTATCTTACTATTTTCATTTTCTTCACTCTTCATTACTTTGTGTAGATCTAAGTTGGCATCTGCTACCACCTGACTTTTGCTTTAAGACTTTCTTTCAACATTTCTTGAAGAGCATTTCTGCTGGCATTTTTCAGCATTTATTGTCTGGAAAAGTGTTTATTACATCTTCGTTTTTGCAAGATATAATTGATGGGCATAGAATTCTGGGTTGTAAGTTTTTCTCATTAAAATTCCTTTTAACATGTGGTTACATTTGAAAAGACAAACTGTGCTAATTTTGTTTCCAGTTTTTTTAAGGGACAGCAGGTAGGATGCTTGCTGATGCAACCAAGTACCCTTAGATGTGAGGGTTTGCAGACAGGTGAATCCTGAGCGCCCGGAGGGCAAGGATGGCATTAGATATTTTCTGGGTAAACTCCCCCAGTACTCCAACTTCAAAGATGCTTGTCTGAAAATTCCAAGGGTGTCTCTTAAAGCGTGAAAGAATAATGTGGACCAGTGAAGCATAGAAAACAAAGTTCCCATCAATTCCAGATTTCTAAGTTATAATTCATAGTTCATACGACTTTTTCTCCTGTTAGAAGGGGGATATCTTTCTTTGACACCTTCTACATTTTACACAGAACCATAGAACCATTGGCCTTCCATACTGGTGGGTTCCACATCCATGGATTCAACTAACTATGAGTCAAAAATACCCAGAAAATAAGATTCCACAAAGTTTCACAAAGCAAAACTTGAATTTGGCTGTATGCCAGGTATTATGCATACAGGAGGATGTGCATAGATTATATACAAATACTACCCCACTTTATATAATAAACTTGAGCATCTGCAAGATTTTGGTATTTGAAGGATGTCCTGGAACCAATCCTCCATGAATGCCAAGGGGCGACTGTATATGATTTTTCTAATTTCCTAAAAATAAAATCTCATTGTTAATCTACCATTAGTATCTTTATGCTTTTCATGAAGGTCAGAATCCGTTTTTAAATAAAGAGAAATAATTTACTCTGTAAAGTACACAACTTTGAGATATTAGCTATTTAGCTTGTATACATATAAGTGTTTTATTAAATAATTAAACCATTGTATTCCTTTCATGTAAGTGCTGTAACAAATTTCCACAAACTTAATGGCTTAGAACAATAGAAAAATATTCTCTCAGAGTTCTGGAGGCCAGAAGTCCAAAATCAAGGTGTCAGCAGAGCTGTCCTCCCTCTGGAAGTTCTAGGAGAGGGTCCTTTCTGACCTCTTCCAGCTTCTGGAAGCTGCTGGCATTCCTTGGCTTGTTGTCATCTAACTCTTCTCTGCCTCTTTCTGCTCATCACTTTGTCTTCCATATATGAGTCTAATTTCCTTCTTTGTCTTACAAAGACACCCGTGATGGCATTTAGGGCCCACTGAGATAGTACAGGATGATTTTATCTCAACATTCTAAACTTCATGAACATATCTGCAAAGATTCTTTTTTCTGGTAAAGTAACATTTACAGGTTCCAGGGATTAGAACATGTTATTTTTGAGTGGCCATTATTCCGTCTATGGCGTTAACGTTACCATGTTTTTCCTGTATGCAAACTTCTCTTGAAAAACACTGGTCCTGAGGTTTGGCAGAGAGTTATTGAGACATCCTGTAGCTAAAGGGAAGGCTGGGTTGCAGAGTTCTTTTATTCTAGGCATTTAAGCAATCCATCATCATCATCATCATCATCATCATCATCATCATCATCATCGTCATCATCAATCATCATCTAGTATTTACTGAGTATTTCCAATGTGCCAGGACTGAGGTGACTTCCTGAAAGTTTTACCATTGAAAATATGGTCTGAGGGTCAGCAATTTAACAATTGCCGGGGAGTCTGTTAGAAACACATACTCTTGGGTTCCACACCACACCTATTCAACCAGAGTGCAATTGATCAAGATGTCTACTGATTTGCCTAAACATTAAAGTTTGAGAAAGCTCTTTTGTAGTATTAACTTATTTAACCCTCACAAATATTGTGGTCAATGCCTATTTTATAGATGAGGATCACCAGACTCCGAGAGTTTGAATAACTTGCCCAAAGCCACTTAATTAGCAGGGATTGGATGCCATAATTCAGTCCAAAATTGTTGTTTCCCAGAATGTGCTATTAACCATTTACGATGCCCTACCTCTTCATTGACTCATTAGGAAGCACTGGGAAATACACTTTCCAGCTGCTCTAGTAAATCCCAGGAGGTGCTAATTTAAGTTTCTCCAAGCTATTCAGTCATTCAACATCAGCCCTATGGGGCTCCTTAAAAACGGCATTTCTAAATTGTAACCATCCTAGATGAATTCTGCCAACTTGCTAAAAGGATCAGTTAGTCAATTGCTTGAGGGTTGGCTAACAAAACAACTTTTATTTTGCAGAAAATTTAAAAAGTGCCAATTAGAGCCAAAACATGAGTGTAACTCCTGCCACCTGCCTCCTGTTCATCCACATAAGATGAAAAAACTGAGAAGCAGACACTATATTGCAAAAGAGTGGAGCACTACTCACTACTCAGGGTAGGAATGTTTAGCCAGGGTTAGAAATATTTTTCCATGTAGTAATCTTGCATACTCTCTGTCATTTTATAATGAACCAGTCCATCAGTTTATCAACCAACGAGCATTTATCAACTGCTGACGTTATTTCTGGAAACACAACAGGCTTAATGGAATTGGTATGATATGGTTCTTTTCTCCATGTACAGTCTCCCTACTCACTATCTATAAAAGGGGATACAAGGGCCCTGTGGCATTTTCTGTCTCATAATGACTTTATGTTTACGATTAATAATTTCTCAGAAAGTGATATTAAGTGTGATGTCTGTATGTGAAGTGAGTATTCTCATCACTCTTCTTTGTCTGAGCATTGAAAACTGTTTTCTGCTCAAACCTCCTTCCATTCTAAATTACAGTCATGAATTCTCCACACTGTGTTTATTAAAAACCAAAAATAGGCCAGGTGTGGTGTGTATTAGTCTGTTTTCATGCTGCTGACAAAGACATACCCAAGACTGGGCAATTTACAAAAGAAAGAGGTTTAATGGATTTAAAGTTCCATGTGGCTGGGGAGGCCTCACAATCATGGCAGAAGGCAAGGAGGAGCAAGTCATGTCTTACATGGATGGCAGCAGGCAAAGAGAGACAGATAACTTGTACAGGAAAACTACCATTTTTAAAACCCTCAGAGCTTGTGAGATTTATTCACTCTCAGGAGAACAGCACAGGAAAGACCTGCCCCCATCATTAAATTACTTCCCACCAGGTCCCTCCCACCACACATGGCAATTCAAGATGAGATTTGGGTGGGGACACAGCCAAACCATATTATTATGTTTCACTTCTGTAATCCCAGCACCTTGGGAGGCCAAGGCAGGCAGATTGCTTGAACCCAGGAGGTCGAGATCCATCTGGGCAACATAGTGAAACCTTGTGTCTACAAAAAATAATTACAAAAAACATTAGCCAGGCCTGGTGGTACATACCTGTAGTTCCAACCATTCAGGGGTCTGAGGTGGAAAAACACTGCCCAGGAGTCTCAGGCTGCAGTGAGCCATGATTGTGCCACTGCATTCCAGACTGGGTGGGTGACAGAGTGAGACCCTGTCTCAAACAAACGATCAACCCCTCCAACCCAAAAAAAACAAAAACAAAAAAATTTTTTAAAAGAGATAACTATAAAAAATATTTCTGTAAAATATTTCATCTCTTTCTGTAAAGACTTCATTTTGGATCTATTTTACAAGCTGGGGCAGACAGTAGGAAAAAGAGCTAACATTCGTCAACTTAGGTGGAATACCCACAGTGTCTCCCTTATACCCCAGAACAACCTTGTTAGGTACAAATTATCTTCATTTTACATCTGATAAAGCTTGATAAAATTAATTTGGCCAGAGGCCAAGGTTACAGAGCAAGTAAGTGGTGTAGTGTGCCTGGCTGCTCTGCTTATTTTCATATTTTCATTCCTTTAAATGCTCAAGATTCAGTTCAGTATTCCTGTAACCAGTCTTGATCAGCGCACCCTGGAACTCAGCCTGGAGATAAACACCTGCTGTATCAGTGACGCCCTGACCTGCAGGTGCACTCAGGGGCTGGAGCCTGTACTGCTCATTTCTCAACTGCCTGTTGGCTGTGCTGGGTCTCAGGCACAGTGTGTTCTGTGAAAAATAATTTTCTATTAGAAGGAGAAGGATGATATCACAGTTAGTGTTTTTCATTCAAGAGAAAGGCTGTTCTTGCAGTGTGGCAGACAACAAAAGGGCAGCTGCAGTGGTTTGTGCAGTTTAGATTATAACCCGCCCCCACCATGATGACATTCTCATCAAAGAAAGAAAGACTTCTGCAGGTGCAACTCACTCTTCTCTGGATTCGCATACCTATTGACTATTCACAGTTTACGTCAAAGTAAGACTTACAGAGTCTTTATTAAAGAGTTTCTATATTTTACACAAAAGTCTTCATCTTGAACAAAATAAGTACACTATTTTTGAAGAGATTTAATATGGTGAGAATGGCAGATTCCTTTTGGAATGCTTGCTGCTTGGATGTAACTGAGGTTTTGATGTAGTGTGAAGTGAGCCTGCAGCCAAGACGTTTGCAATTCTTTCCCACTGGTGAGAAGACTGATATTGAGAGATGAGGAAATGATCTCACAGCAGAGTTCACACTTGTAAGTTTGACTTACTCCTATTCTCCTAGGTATGCAAAAATGTGATCGGAATTAAACAGTCCCTAAAAGAAGAACACACATATTTATCTGAGGCAAGAAAGAAGCAACATGAGTTCATATGCTCCGCAGCACATTGTTTAAACATTAGTTTGAAGCCACGTGGCAATTTAGGAAAAAGCAATTAAGACAAAGTTCTTTTTCCATAAAGCCTTCATTTGGTATCATCTGAACAATAGTTGTCTCCACTTTTGGACTTATAACAATTGTAATAAAAATCACAATCTGGTTGGTTTTTCCTTGTACCTGGATATTCAGTTCATTCCTTGTCTTAAGTGCAGTGTGAAGCCCAACATTTCCTACAGTTTGTCAGAGGATTCCTGGCTCCTTCTGATTCAGTCAACTCTGGTTTTTCTTTTTCAATCTTTCTTTTATTTTACTACTTGCGCCCATTGCTTTCTCCTCCATCTCAGTGGTTCTTTTCCTGAATTCTCTCCAACAATGATCACATATGGCCATTGTGTGTAGTAGACTTTTTATTGAAGAGTTGGCTAATGTGATGATAGGATTACAAAGCATATTAAATAATAGAAAGTAAAGTTGAACAGAGAGTGCTGTTATAAAACAGTTTTCTGTCATTTCTTTACCCTAACTATTTTCCTACTTCCCATCTATTTTCGTGCTCCCTATCTCAACTCTCCAACTGCAGTTGGTTTTCATCCATGGCTTTGAAGATTTTTTTTTGCTCCTCTTCTGGTCTGTCCATCTATTATGCATATGTTGTTGTGCTTAATGATATCCCACATTTCTTGAGGCTCTGTTCATCTTTTAAAATTCATTTTTGTTTTTGTTCTTCATATTTCATAATGTCTGTTGATCTACCTTGAAGTTTGATATGCTTTGACTCTGTGTCTCCACCTAAATCTCACCCTGAATTGTAATAATCCCCATATGTCAAGGGTGGGACCATGTGGAGATAATTAAATCATGGGGGTGGTTTCCCCCACGCTGTCCTCATGATTGTGAGTGAGTTCTCATGAGATCTGATGGTTTTTATGAGGTTTCCCTCTTCCCTGGACAGTCATTCTCTCTTCTGCCGCCCTGTGAAGAGGTGCCTTCTGCTGTAATAGTAAGTTTCCTGAGGACTCCCAGACATGAGGAACTGTGAGTTAATTAAACCTCTTTTCTTTATAAGTTACCCAGTCTTGAGTATTTCTTCATAACAGCATGAGAATGGACTCATACAAAGTTTATCTTCTATCTTTATGATTTATCTTCTATACTGATCTATCTTCCACTTCATCTGTTGCTTCAGATTTTGTAATCTCCATTGATCTATCCTCAAGTTTGCTGATTCTGTCTTCTGTGAATTCAGATCTACTTTTGCACCTGTTATGGGTTGAGCTGTGGCCCCCCAAATTTATATAATGAAGTCCTAACCCCTAATACTACAGCATGTGACCTTATTTGGAAATAGGGTTGTTGCAGGTGTAATTGACTAACATAAAGTCATACTACAGTAGAGTGGGTCCCTAATCTAATAAGACTGGTGCCCCTATAAAAATGGAAATGTGATGGTCAATACTGAGTGTCAACTTGATTGGATTGAAGGGTGCAAAGCATTGTTCCTGGGGGTGTCTGTAAGGGTGTTGCCAAAGGACATTAACATTTGAGTCAGTGGGCTGGGAAAGGCAGACCCACCTTTAATCTGGGCGGGCATCGTCTAATCAGCTGCTGGCATGGCCAGAATATAAAGCAGGCAGAAAAACGTGAAAAGGCTACACTGGCTTAGCCTCCCAACCTACATCTGTCTCCCGTGCTGGATGCTTCCTGCCCTCAAACATTGGATTCCAAGTTCTTCAGATTTGGGACTTGGACTGGCTCTCCTTGCTCCTCAGCTTGCAGATGGCCTATTGTAGAACCTTGTGATTGTTTGAATTATTACTACTTAATAAACTCCCCTTTATATATATTTACCTATCCAGTTAGTTCTGTCCATCTAGAGAACCCTGACTAATATAGACATTTGGAGCCAGAGACACACACAAGAAGAATCCCTTGTAAAGATAAAGGCAGAGATTGAGGTGATGCTGGAGAAGTGAAGGATCACCAAAGATTTCCAGCAAACCAAAAGAAGCTAGGAGACAGGCATGGAACAAATTTCTTCTTCAGAAGGAAACAAGACTATGGACAACTTGATCTAAATTCTAGCCTCAAGCACCACGAAAAAATAAATTTCTGTTGTTGAAGCCACCCAGTTTGTGATATCTCATTATGAAATCTCTAGCAAACTAATACACATTCCTTTAGTGATTTTTTTTTCCATTTCAGTATTGTACTTTTCAACTCCAGAATTTACATGTGTTTCTCCATATAATTTCTTTTATTAATCTTCTCTATTGATGACTCATTATGATCCTACTTTCTTTTGCTTTTTTTAACTTTTATTTTAGGTTCAGGGGTACATGTACAGGTTTGTTATATAGGCAAACTTGTGTTACGGGGGTTCGTTGCAGAGATTATTTCATCACCCAGGTACTAAGCCTAGTACCCAATACTTATTTTTTCTGATCCTCTCCTTCCTCCCACACTCCACCCTCAGGTTGGCCCAGGTGTCTGTTGTTCCCTTCTTTGTGTCCATCTGTTCTCTGATTGTCGACAAGGCTGACAATAACAAACAATGGGGAAAGGACTCCCTATTCAATAAACAGTGCTGGGATAACTGACTAGACATAGGCAGAAGATTGAAACATTCCTTACACCATACACAAAAATTAACTCAAGATGGATTAAAGACTTGTGTGTAAAACTCACAACTATAAAAACTCTAGAAGACAATCTGGGCAATACCATTGTAGACATAGGAATGAGTAAAGATTTCATAACAAATGTGCCAAAAGCAATCATAACAAAAGCAAAAACTGACAGGATGTAATTCATCTTAAGAGCTTCTGCACAGCAAAAGAAACTATCGATGGATTAAACAAATAATCTCCAGAATGGGAAAAAATATTTGCAAACTATGCATTCGGTGAAGGTCTAATATCCAGCGTCCATAAGTAACTTAAACAAATTTACAAGAAAAATCAACCCCGTTACAAAGTGGGTAAAGGACGCAAACAGACACTTTTCAAAAAAAGACATACATGTGACCAAGAATTACATGAAATAACTGTCAATATCACTGGTTATTAGAGAAATGCAAATCAAAACCACAATCAGATACCACCTCACACCATTCAGAATGGCCATGCATTAAAAAGTCCAAAAATAACAGATGCTGGTGAGGTTTCCAAGAAAAGGGAACGCTTATCACTGTTGGTGCGAGGGTGAATTAGTTCAACCATTGTGGAAATCAGTGTGGCAATTCCTCAGAGAGCTAAAACCATGTTTACTTTTAAGTCTTTACACAGGCTTTCCTTTAGTTATATGAACATGTTTATAATAGCTGCTTTGAAGCCTGCCTGCTGAGTCTAACATCTGTATCACCTCAAAGATAATTTCTTTTGCTTCCTCTTTAAACGCTTGAATATGGGTCATCTTTCCTGTGTCTCTGCATGTTCTAGGTTTTGTTGTTGTTAAAATCTGGACAATTTCAGATCATGTATTGTAGCTAATCTGTATACTGACTGTTCCCCTCTCCCCGCACCGGGGCTTGCTTTTGCTCTTTGTTTGTTTCATCTGTTTGTTTAGAGACTTGGTTGAACTAGTTCTGTGAACTCTATTTCCCTGGCAGTACAGGCTCTGAGGTTCCAGCTTATATTTTTTCCCGTGTTTTTGTCATTTAGTTCAGCTGTGTGAGGGTAGGTCTCAAGTCAGCGTAAGCCACTTTTCATCAAAAGGTTGTGCTTCAGTTCCTTAGCCAGTGCACATTTCATCTTTTATCATTGGATACATGTATGGCATAGGGCCTGGTTTTATAGTTTGGGGATTTTATGCTTTTGTTCCACATTCCACCAGGGACTAGTGGCTTGGAAGTTTCTTTTTCAGTCACCCCTGAAAAGATGCAGTTTTGAACATGCACGCAGTCTTCCAGACCTGTAGGGATGAGTGTGATTTTATTTTTAAGCCTGGCTTCCCAGGAATAGTCCCTGGGTCAGAATTGCTTATTTTCTAGTCAGCATGTAGTCAGATGGGTCAACCAAACCTCCTGAGTATTTGGTGCAAAAATGACCCATTGAGAGGTGCAGCAAACAAAGTCAGTTTCTCTCTCCCAGGACTAGTTCTGAAATTCAGGCCTTAAATTAACAAGAATGTACCCCTTGATATATTATTATTTACTGCTTATTTATATAAATCCTAAATGGCTGTGAAGTGTCTGCGCTTATACACAGTCTGCAGCTTGTACAGTCAGTCTTCCCAGCCTCCAGGGTTGACTGTGACCTCTTCTTGGCTGTTTCTGTGCTGGGCTTTCTTTTTGAAACTTCTGCTTTTCCATTGCATTTGTTGCTACTAGTATAATGGAACTACCAACCCCTCTCAATTGCTTTCCACCAATATTGCCATTGTTTCTAATGCTTGAGTGTGCAATTTTCTATACTCTGTTCCAAATAAAGTTAGTTTTCTCGGGCAGAGTTGTGGAGTTCTTTGTCCTTATGGCCTCCCTCCTTGGTCTGCCTCTCCCTGGACAGAACCTGAATGACATTCCCTGATCTACAAGAGGGAGACAAAGGGAGGTTTTGACAGCTTCTGGTCTTCTTGTTTTCCTTCTTCAAGCACAGGTCTTCTGCCCTATTAGCTTCTTTGGGTGGGGTTGGTGGGTCCTCAGTATTCCTGACCTGCCATTCCTGGAATACAGCTTCTGCCCCCAAAGTGGGAATTGGGTGGGGAAAGGAAACCTGAGTCCCCTCCACCATTCCCACTGGGAGGAGAGCTTCTACAATCAAGAACTGAAGTGTTGAGAGATCGAAGCAGCCTGATCCAGAAAGCACAGGATTGGACGGCGAGCTGGCGTGGAGATAGCCCCATCTTCTTGGCTACACCTCCCTCAAGCAGAGATCCCATAATAAGGAGTGAGGCTTGGGGTGGAAGCAGATCACGTTTCAAATGTCAAAGACTTTGTATTCCTACTGAGATTTAGTAGATTTTATTGAATATGTGTTCCTCCATTTGCTGCATATGCTTATGACACTTCCAGAGACTTTACATGATTAAACAAAAAAAAACCAATTTTCACCAGTTAAGTGGTTTTAGTACTGAGAGTATACTGGGTCTGTCATACAGCCATTCTAGAAGTACAGCATACCCACTTAATTTTTACTTCTTGTCTCCTATTCATTACTCAGCTTCCCACTATGCAGCTGGCGGTTCTTTCTCTTGCCCAACCACTTTTCTTTTCCTTCTTCGTTTTTTATCCCATACTAAACAACTCTTGCTTTTTTGAATGCAGAATAATTCATCAATCTCACTTTACTGTTCTTAATCCTCCTTTCCAAACAAAAATGACCCATAGAGTGGTGTAGTAAAGAAACTCAGTTCCTCTCTCCCAGGACTAGTTCTGAAATCCAGGCCTCAAATCAACAAAAATTTATCCATTGATACATTATTTTTTATTGCTTATTTACTCAAATCCTAAATGGCTGTGAAGAGCCAGGCACTACACTGGAGCCCAAAAAGTAAGAGGCTTCTGCATCTGAGAGGCTCTCAGTCTTCTGGGGGTACAGACATGGGAATAACGCATGGCGACTGTGTGCAAAGGCTGAAACAGGAGGACGCGCAAGGGCTCTGGGGACCACTTACTGTCTGGTAACCCAGACAAAGTTTCAGAGAAAGAGGCAAGGGCATCCTATTCAGAGGAACTACAGGGAGGCCAGGCCAAAAGGTATAAAATGGTGAAGTTTGAGTCATTACAAATTGTTCAATGAGAGCAGGGGGACGAGTGTAGAGATGTGCAGAGGTGAAAAACAAGAAAGATAGACAGAGACTTGCCACCTGTGTTAACTTGGTAGTTCCAATTCTACCACCCTAATTAGGTGTGGTTTAACAAGAACTGACTCATATTGAGATCTCCTGCTAGTCAGTTAATGAATTAGACTCTGCTGGACATAGTAAAGGCTTTCCATAGGTAATTGCTTGACTGTTATCTGGAATACTGGCTGTTTTTAAGTTGACAATTAGAATCTCACATCAAAAAGATAGTAGGCAGACACCCCCATCCAAGGACTTGCTAAGAGATAGCTAAGCTGGTCCTCTGAAGCTCATCTGATTTTTCATCCAGCCTGTTTAACCAAAAGACTGGATCCTTAAGGGGAGTTCATGGGCAGAGTCCCTAATAGAGGGGAGATGTCAGCTTAGGGATGGTGGCGAGGATCCGTTTCTCATCCCAGGAAAGTGAAGGGACCAAGAGAACCATTTGGAAAGATTGTGAGTACTTCCAAGAAGGGGATCCTGGTATCTTACTCCTTGCCTGACACTATGTGCCAGACGCTATAGGAAACACATGTATCTAAAATTATTAAATCCTTACAGCAGTCATACAGTATTGATATTTCAGTTTTTCAATTTTATATACGGGGCCCTGAGACTTGCTCAAGATCATGCAGATAGTAAACAAAAGACCCAGGGCTTGAGTCTGTGAATCTGTGAATCTGGCTGCCTTTTGCTGTGACTGGATGGGATCAAGTCATCTTAGAAGAGCCCACCCTAGACAGCAGTTTGCTGGCTCGAGGGAACACTGGGCTGTGGGGAAGCAAAGCTGAGAAGGGCCATCACAAGACGTCAGGAAGGGAGGTCATTGCCTAGTGAATAGGGGACAGAAGAGTGGAAGAGAGGAAGAATGGACCACACTCCTTTCTTCCGTGTAAGGAGAGAACACACGGCCCTAACTTGTTTCTAAGTGTGAACGATGGTCTCTCTTCACTTATTTCACTTCATTATTTATTTATGCTCTTTATGCTTTCCTCCTTCCCAGTTCTCCCACTGATTGCAATGTTATTCAAGTTAATTTTCATAAATAAATTATTCCAACAATGGATTAAGTATAAATTAGTTGACATAATTGTTCATCCATTTTGGTAAATACAGAATGTGACATTAAGTAGTTTATGCTAACATAAGCTCTTGTTTCTTTGATCATTAACATTTTCTGAATAATAATAAATCACATCTTTCTCATTATCCTTTAGGTTCCTTTAAGATCCATGAATTTCAATGGAGAGTGATAAAGGAAAACAAAGATAATTCTTAGCTAGATTCCTGTGTGGAATACAACAAAAGAGAAAACACACACACTCACAGTTTCCCTTCTTAATCAAAGTATTTTTCATTCCCATTAGCAGATCACCTTTTCTGCCTTAATTTTCAGGCACTTTCCAAAACAGCAAGATTGAATATAGTTATTTAAAGGAATTCAAATCTTGATAATTGGTGATTCCCTTCCAAAGTAATTTTGGGGCTCAAAGAGCATCCTAAAGCTAAAACAATTTATTTTAAAGATAAGTTGCAGAAGGAGTATTCTTAATCACTGTCTTATTTTCCTTTTTCTCCCTCATGTTTCATTTCCTTCCTTGTCTTTCCCCCATTCTCCTTCCGCTCTCCAACGTCTCCCTCCTTCTCATCCTCCTTCTTCATATCTTCAACAGATTGAGACTTGCAAGATCCTCAGTTTCCAAGACCCTGAAGGGAGAGAGTCCTTTTCCTGGGAATCCCAGCAAGGCCCTTGGAGGGCTTTGCTTGGTCTGGCTCAGGTCACATCCAATGTATGTGAAGTGGCCTGAAGGATGTTACTCTGAGGGGTCAGGACATGGTTATGATGTAAATCTGGAGAGCAGGAACCCTGGTGAGTCACGAGGAATGAGCAACAGGAAGGGGTGGTTCACAGAAGCATCAGAAATATTCTTTTGCCAAACAAAGTGGGGAATGGATGCTGGCAAGAAAGAACAGTGGAGTGCTTCTACGGCTGTCATCTATGTGTGTGTGTGTGCGCGCGTGTGTGCACACGTGCGCTCGTGTGTGTTTAACCTAAGGCCTATGCTAAGAAAGCCCTTTCCCAATACAAGTGTATAATATTTTTATGTTTCTGCAATTATATTTAATGTGATAAGAATTTGTTTTGGGGTTAAATAGTGGTATCTTTTGAATCTATTTTTTAAGTGGCCAATTTCTGAAGACAGTTTCTTAAATAATTCATCATTTCCCAACTGATTGTAACAGTCTTGTTTTTATTTATTTTTTTATTTTTATTTTTTTTTTAAGTTAAACTGTCCTGCGTACATCCAGAGCCAATAGCGGGCTGGTCTTTGCATGATTTGCTACGCTGTCCTGCCTGTCAGGAAAGTTCACAGTTACTTTCTTCTTTCCACCCAAATTTCTTGTTTTGTTTTTGTTTTTGATTTTGGCTGATGTTACTTTCCTATTGAATAAAATTGAACATGTGCATAGACATAATGAATGCATTTGAAAAGCAAAGAAAAGAAAGGAACAATGTTAGAGCCACTTAATTGTTAAAAACAAAAAAAAAATGCCTGGAGAAGCTTTCTCCGTCTGTCTTCGGGTGTTGGCACACTGGAGAGACTTCCAGCAATGGGGGCGGGGGGTGTCACAGATCTAAGCGTTAGAAGCCAATGCCCAAAGGAGTAGGGGTGCTCTACCAGGGACGGGGGGCTACAAGTAAGAGGTGGTCATAGTGCAGCTCCTTGTGTCACACAATACTCTTGAATTCTGACCACTAGATTTTGACATGAGGATCATGGCCCCCCAGGGAACAGTGTGGATCTGGAAAGGGCAGGGGGCTTTCCTCTTCAGATGTGGTCAGTCATGGACTCGGCACATGTGGTTTGGCTGATCTGCCCTTCCAGAAGGTAGTTTGCCCAGATGTGATCTGTTTGTGGGCGTGCACTACCTGCAGTGTGGCTGTCCTATGTGTCACTGCTCGCTTTCTTGTACTTGCTGAGTGCAGGGTCCTCTCTGGCAAGCACCGTGGATTGCTGGGTCCTGCAGTGCCTGAGGGGCTCATGGCCATGGCCAGGACCAGGATGGCCACCAGGATCCTGGGTTGCATGGGGACCTAGCCATGGTCTGCTCAAAGGCAGAGCACATAGCATGGAACTGCAGCCAGCTGTACCGGTGTGAAGAGGGCCTAGCAGCATCTTAGGTGACTCCCTAGTTGAGTTCTCACAGCCCCTAAGGTATCTGGGGATCCCAGTAGCCATGGGCACAACTTTAGATTGCCCTTCTCTGAAGACCATTGTCATAGCAGCATTTGGATAACCAAGAACTTTTTGTTTTTTATATATATCCATTTCTTTACCCAATTCAAATCAACTTAAAATTGACAAGTATATAGGTTTTCTTGGCTATCTTTAGGAAATAAGTTGGGAGCAGAGACTTTCCTGCACATATTTTAAGGCATAAGAAATTAATTTAAAATAGGAACACTAATTAAGTATTCTATGATGGAAATAGCAGTAGATATGATGTCAGAATACTCTTATTTACTATCTGCTTGACCTTGGGCTTGTTGCCTAACTTCTAAGCATCAGTTTCCTCATCTACAAAGTAAGAGTCGTACTGTGACTTGCAAGGTTATTTTGAAGATTAAATGAGACTTCTTGAATATCATTATCAATCTGGCAGTGTGCTAACATTGACGAGTCAATGCTCAAGTAGAGGTAACTCATCTTGAAAGTCACACAATTCCTCTCATGTAGCCATCATTGACAAATTCTTTATAAATGTAGGAAACAGTATAGGAAACAGTTTAGCATAGATTGCTCATGTTAATAAAACATGTTGTATGTCTGTTCTAGCACTATTTATAGTGCTATTCAAATCCAGGTCTATGAATTTAAAAAATGAATGGAGGACACATAAGTTGGTAAGATTATAACTGCCTGGCTTATGGTAGAAGTTTCTCGAATGGGTGTTATTTTAAAATGTAATCAAGACAATTGAAATAGGTATTCAAAAAATGTGGCATACTATCAGCCGTAAATATTTTGGCCATACTCCTCGTGGAAGAATTAGTCTTACAACTTTAAACAGTTATGTGCCTGTAATGCTCACACACATGGGCTAATCTTGTTCTTGTTACCTATTTTGTAGCTCTCTTGAAACTAGCTTTCCTCTGCCACATTTACCTTCTCTTCCTGTAGGGCGTGCACACTCTTCTGAGTGGCAGGAATGTGTGAACATGCCCAAAGAAGTGTGGGGTCCCGCAGTTTGTGGTGGTGACTGGGCAGTGGTTGCCTCCATGTTCACAGCTCTTCCCTGGAGCTGTTTCATTTGCGGAAGGGCACCGGCAGCACTTAGGCGTTGTTGGGTTAAATTAAATATACAGCAATTAGCATTTTCCAAGCAAAATTATATATGTGGCCACTGTCATATATTTTAAATGCAAGTTGAATATGAGTGTTAAGTCAGCATTTTTGGATGTCTTTTGTGCAGTACAGACTTGAGAGTGGCTCCCAAGATCCCCACCTCCTGGTGTTCAGTCTCCTGAGTAATCCCCTTCCCTCAAGTGTGGGTGTGGTCTGTAACCTGCTTCTAGTCAATAGAATATGGAAAGTGTAATGTATCTATGTTATATGTTAGTGGTTATACGTATGCGGTTCTATGATTATATATATTACATAAAAGTTCAGCACTGGTTAGCTGGAATCTCTTTCTTCCTTGTTGGCTTTGAACAAGGAAGCTTCCAGGAAGCGAGCAGCCTGGTTGGGAAAGCTCACATGGCAAGGAATTCTAGGCAATCACTAGTTGCTGAGGTCAGTCTCTGTCCTACAAACAGCAGAAAAATGAGGCCCTTGTTTCCACAGTGACAAGGAAATAAATTCTGCCAACAATCTGACAAAGCTTGGAAGCAGATCCTTCCCCAGTTCAGCCTCTGATGAGAACACAGACCCAGGCAACGCCTTGATTTTAGCTGTTTGGGACCCTAAGACAGAGGCCCCAGCTAAGCCATGCTTAGACTCCTGACACATAGGAACTACAGGACTATCTACAAAAACCGTAGATAATAAAAAGGTGGTGTTTTAAGTTGCTAAGTTTGTGATTATTGCTTATGCATCAATAGATAACTAATACATTTTCCCCCATATTTTTCACCAGATCAAATGCCATGTTGTTAGTTAGCATCTGATAAGCCAATGAGTTGAAGTAGGCAATTCTCTTAATTCATATGTATGCAAAAGGTTGCTATCAAGGGATAAATAATAAGTCAGCGTTTATGGGCCAATGATATATTAAAAAGTGTGTGAAACGCACTGGTCTGAGGTTCATGTTCTAGGTTCCAGGCTCAATGCTAACATCTCATATCATTCTCATCTAAGACCCTTCTATCTGTTAACTTAAAAATGAAAAATTTGAATCAGGCAAATCTTAAGCTCCATTGTAGCTGTAAATTCTATTACAGGGTTTTAATTTACAGCTCTAAGACCTAGAACTTTTTTACCTCTAGTTAACTGTTAAATAAACCTCTTGCTTATTTTGGAATTCCTGATGCTTATAAGTGTCTGGTTGGGAATAAAGGGGCCTTACTTAATGACTGAAGAGAGCACATTAACTTCTCAGTGGAAACCAGCTGTTTAATTTACATAATATTTTTAAAATCTCCTCTTTTTTTTTAAGCTGGGAAATCTATCAGCAGGAATATGACAGTTTAGGTACAGCCTGTTAAGTAAAAATAGATTTTCTCCATTCATTACCATATTAAATAAAAGAGGAACTTTTTCTTTCCAGGCTGAAAAATGTGAAATGTTTGGCCTTTATACATTTCCTGTCCAACAAAAAAATTAAAAAATAAAGAAAGAACAAAACAAAAGAAAAACAAAACAAAAAAAAGACAGAAGATCTCTATTTGGATTACACAAAGAAAGTAAAACTAATTTTATTTATTTTATTATTTAAAAGATATTTCATGCATCACAATTAGAATAGGGAATCTTTGTTGCCTTACTTGCAGTTTATAGCTGGTGTAAAAGATCCTATCCAGTAGGTGTCAGCAAAGTAGTCTTACAAATCAGCACAGGGGGCTTCTCCTATTAGCTTTATAACCACTGCTAGGTAAATAATAAGAGCTTTTCTTTCTACAGTGAAATGTTACATCAGTGTATCTACAATTAAAGAAAAAAAAATGAAGAGAGAAAGAAATTTCCAATAGAAAAAAAAATCTACTTTCTTCTCTCGTTTTTGGCCCCATGTAACAAAAAGTGCATGCTGAAATATCATAGAGAGATACAGCACAGCCTCCTGGTTTCGGATATCATAATAAAACAGGAGATCATGCGTACCTGGGTAGCACTCACTGCAGAATTATGATATTGTGAAAAGGTTTTAAGACGTATATGGGTGTTGGGTGTGTGCGTATCTATCATAGTCTGAGAAGCCCAGATGGTAAAACCTGAGCTGGAAAGTTTCTGAAATAAACAGCACAGCCACATTAACAACATCATTTCGAAATATATGTAATTTAAGAGGAAAATAGAACAGATAAGTAGAATGCTAACCTAAGGTGGAATGTGTGTTCCTTCTTCCCTTCCTCTGAAAGAGGCTGTGGTAGGGGGTTGTGAGAAATCCTAGCACAACCAGAGGATGTCTTGTGGGAAGAGGAGAGAACAGGTCTTAGAGAGGAAAGGAGAGCTTGTTTCTCAGGAAAGATGTGTAGGCTCAGAGGCGGCTACATTCCCAAGGAGGACTTGGAAAGTATCCAGCCTGATCACAGGACCGAAAAGGAATTACAGTGTGGTGGGTAAGACGGACTAACAACCAGGGAACATAAAGAGAAGAGAAGCAGAGTAGAAATGAGGAAATTTATTTATTTTTTGGTTTTATCGAATTTTAATTCAAGTATAATATAGGTCAAGAAAGTGCGTGTATGTTAAGTGTAAAATTCAATAAAATATATAAATATTTACACATAGTCTACAAATACATACTAATAAAGATAAAATTTGCCCTGCTGGCAGAATAACTCTGAAGGAAGAATGGAGAATTGAAACAGAAAATCGACTTTTCAAAAGAGGTTGCACTATAACTTGCAAAAGTAGAAAAGTTGGGCCAAACCAAACCAAACCAAACATCTGGTGTGCTGTAGACTAGATTCAAACTCCTTGAACTCCAGCCTATTCAGATCTGTGTATTTTGAGACAATGGGGTAGATAAACTGACCCAACGGTGACTCCAAAGGGATCCTGTGTTCTAAAGATAAGATGCCTGACTGTTCCAGACACTCCCCAGTTTTACAAATTCGAACCATTGCCTGCCTGTACTGTCCTACGGTTAATTTCAACTTCAAAAACAGTAAGAACACCCTTTGCCTAACTCCTTCCATTGGAGACATATCACGGTTTATCTTAGTGTTGATCTCTCTTGCTGCAGCAAGTAAGAAAAGTAACTGTTCTCTACAGGTGTGTTCCTGGTAATCTCTGACTTAGAGGCATCAACACGCATCAACGCTCCTGTGTAAAGATTGCTCGGACTGAGAAACAACATCGCCAGCACCCCTGAGGTTCCCTTTGGTGGCCCCTTGCAGTTATTACCATTCCCTGTGATAACCACTATTCTGACTTCTATCATCACGGATTTTTTTTTTTTTTTTTACAAAAATAAAATCAAACACATGTACCTTTTTGTGTCTGTCTTCTTTTGTTCAGTATTATGTTTTTGAAATTCCTCAACTTGTGTGTGTAGCATTAGCACATTATTCTCATTGATGTGTAGTATGCCGTTGTATGGATATACCACCATTTATTTAGCCTTTCACTGTTGGCCATTTGGGTTGTTTCCAATTTGATGTTATGTCAAATAACACTGCTCTGAACATTCTCGTACACGACTTTTGGTGCATATATGCATGCACTACTTTAGTCGTGTGCCTGGGGGTAGAATCATAGGATCTCCATTTGTTTAGTTCGCGGTTACTGGAAAACAGTTTCCAAGGTATTTATCCCAATGGATACTTCCATGAGCACTGTATGAGGCAGTAGTTTTCATCACTCTCTTCCTATTAAGTTAACATTCCAGATGTCAGTGGCCTATCCTAGAGCAATTAAATTAGAATCTTCATGGGTGGGGCTAGAGACTCCTAGTTCTTAGGTGACTCCTAGGAAATTCTGATGTGCAAATAGGGTTCATAACCACTGATGTAAAGAGGTCCCAGGACCAGTAGCACTGTACCACAATGGGAAAGTCTACCTTATGGAGAAGGGATCTAGATACTCAAAAGGTCTCCAACCCTGGGCTTCCTAATGCCTCAGAAACACTCAACATGAACTGAGTTGAGTAGGAGCTTGTGTTGGTGCAGGGGCCACACTTTGGGAAGGTTTTTCACTTAATAAACTCTGATAAATTAAATAATACTTCAGAACTAGGAATTTTATGTCAGAAACAAAGATCGGTAATTCTACTCACAAGCTATTAGTGAATCATTTGGATAAAGAGATGCCTTATAATCTAACTGGAGTTACATTTCTACAAAGGATTCTTTTAGACATATTCTTCATAGTTCAGGCTGATTCCTATTTTCTCTAACCTCCTTCAGTAGTTTTAGCCATTCTGTGATGGTGTGATGGTATCTCCTGCAGATTTACTTTGCATTTACCTGATAATCAATGATATTGAGCACCATTTCATATATTTGTTACCTATCGAATATCTTTTTTCTTTTCTGTTTTGAGATGGAGTCTCGCTGTCACCCAGGCTGGAGTGCAGTGGTGTGATCTTCACTCACTGCAACCTCTGCCTCCTGGGTTCAAGTGTTTCTCCTGCCTCAGCCTCCCGAGTAGCTGGGACTCAGGTGTGTGCCACCATGCCCGGCTAACTTTTTGTATTATTTTAATAGAGACGGGAGTTTCACAGTGTTAACCAGGATGTTCTCTATTTCCTGACCTTGTGATCTGCCCACCTTGGCCTCCCAAAGTGCTGGGATTACAGGCTTGAGCCACTGCGCATGACCCCAGATACTTTTTTTTTGATGAACTGCCGATTTGTAGGAAGGCTTAGGGATTTAGTTTGAATATTAGTTTGGGATTTGAGCCCTAGATTAGTTGCTTACTAACTGTGTGATATCAGTTGGAGCTGGGATCATCAGTCTATTAGAGAAGCATTTAAGAGAACAAATTTTACAACAGTTTGCGTGCAATTTCAATGTTAATCCAAAGTCATTATATATATATAATACATAATATATAATATACAATATACAACCTGCCTTGGTTTTTAAAAATCTCTATTTGACAAGGCTCTGTCAGAGTTTGCTTTCCTGAATCCTGAAAATCTTTGGGTGCTAAGATATACAGCTCATGATTCAAATTTTTTGTTCCCTGACAACCCTTAGAAGGTTTTATTGCTCCATGGAGTCACCCCTCCCTTAGGCCTATTTTCCTCCTGTCTTCTCTGATCAGGAAACTGGGGTTTGGAGAAGTTGAACAATCTGGCTGACACCCACTGCTCCTAGTAAGTGGTAGTGTATGGTACTCAACTCAGGCCTGCTAGGTCCAAGGGAGTAGACTGACTATGCACTAAACTATGCTGCCTCTTGATAGAGCCCCAAAGTTTGAGTTGGAAAGGATTGTGTTGAGCTACTGCTAAGCGTGAGACACATTTAGGGATTGAAATACCATGCTGTAGACTGTAGTCCTTGTATTATGTTCTCCTTCCTATGACGTGCATTATGTAAATACTTACAATCACCTGCTATGTCTAACTACATGTTTACTAAGCATCTATTATAGACATGATAAATAAAATGATGAATAAGACACACATAATTCCTGCCCACGTGGAGCTCACTATAAACAACTGTTTCAAAAGAGGTTTAGAAGGCCCATAGAAAGGTGTTAGAATAGATACATATCTGTGTGTTATTTATGTGTGTGTGTGTATGTGTGTTTTGCATGAGTACAAAATGAAGGACTATTGAACTCAGGGTTCTACCCCTCCTTACCTCTTCTCAGGCCTTACTTCATCTACTGTTTCAAAATTTTTCTTCCACCTGATTTTTCTCATCATTACTTAAGCAGCCCAGTTTCTCCCCTCTTTAAAACAAAACAGTACCAAAGACAAAACCTCCTTCCATGACCCTGCACACTCCCACTGGAGGGCGGAAGAAGTGAGATAATGGGGAGCAGTGTCATGGAAGGAGGGTGTGGGGTCATGGAAGGAGGGTGCAGTGTCATGTACGGAGGGTGCAGAGTCATGGAAGGAGGATGCAGTGTCATGTAAGGAGGGTGCAGGGTCATGGAAGGAGGGTGCAGGGTCATGGAAGGAGGGTGCAGGGTCATGGAAGGAGGGTGCAGTGTCATGGAAAGAAGGTTTAGGGTCATGGAAGGAGGGTGCAGGGTCATGGAAGGAGGGTACAGGGTCATGAAAGGAGCGTGCAGGGTCATGGAAGGAGAGTGCAGGGTCATGGAAGGAGGGTGTAGGGTCATGGAAGGAGGGTGCAGTGTCATGGAAAGAAGGTTTAGGGTCATGGAAGGAGGGTGTAGGGTCATGGAAGGAGGGTGTAGGGTCATGGAAGGAGAATGTAGGGTCATGGAAGGAGGGTGCAGGGTCATGGAAGGAGGGTACAGGGTCATGAAAGGAGCATGCAGGGTCATGGAAGGAGAGTGCAGGGTCATGGAAGGAGGGTGTAGGGTCATGGAAGGAGGGTGCAGGGTCATGGAAAGAAGGTGTAGGGTCATGGAAGGAGGGTGTAGGATCATGGAAGGAGGGTGCAGTGTCATGGAAAGAAGGTGTAGGGTCATGGAAAGAGGGTGTAGGGTCATGGAAGGAGGGTGCAGTTGTCATGGAAAGAAGGTGTAGGGTCATGGAAGGAGGGTGTAGGGTCATGGAAGGAGGGTGTAGGGTCATGGAAGGAAGGTACAGTGTCATGGAAGGAGGGTGCAGGGTCATGGAAGGAGGCTTTCTCTTTGGTATTGTTGTGTTTGAAAGAGGGATAAACTTGGATGTGTAAGTATTTCCCGCCTAAGCCTCTGGAGAGCACATCTCATCCTGATTCTTCACGGTCCTTTGGTCTTCAATGCCATCAGTCTACCCCTGCGGGTGCTGCTAGTTTGTGGAGACAACAGCAGTGTTGCAGCACTGAAAGCATGCTCCTCGGGCTTCACCTTCCTCATTCTCAGCATCCCATGACCTAGCTGGACATGCCTTCATTCTTCTTGCCAGTGTTTCTTCTCCATTTCTTCCCGTGACTTCTTGGTCTTACTCAGGGTCTTTTGTTTTCAACCGGTCTCTCAGGATACTATCCTAGAAGTTCTCTCTCAACATACTCTCCATAGGCATCATCTCACTCCAGGAAGACCCCATCAAGTCTCTATCTTCAGCCTCTATGATTCAGTTCCAAATGTTCAACTGTCCACTGGACATTTCCTTGTAGACATCTGAGAGGACACCTCAAACTTCACATATTCCAAGTTAAATTCATTATCTGCACCCTTTGTTTTGTTTACTCTGTTCCCTAAATCAGTGAGTAACACCTATATCTAAGAAGTTGTGAATTATCCTGGAATGCTTTTTGCACTTTATCCCCCACATCAAACCAGTTGCAAATTTTACCTCCTGAATTTTCTCCTTACCTCTCTACCATTGTATGGTGGAGACTCCTGTACTAACACAGCTTCCTAAATGCTCTTCTGGCCACCAATATTGTTCCCACCAAACCTAATTTTCTTGCACCAGCTGGAAATTTGTATCCTAAAGGGCAAATTGGTCATGAGCAATTGCAAGCCCTTTATCTTGACTTGTGAAACCATTTCTTATCTATACCTGGCTTACATGGCTTACCCCTCTGTCCTGCCTCCCCTCATTTTTTTCCTTTTGAAACAAAGTCTCACTCTGTCACCTAGGCTGGAGTACAGTGTTTCGATCTCAGCTCACTGAAACCTTGGCCTCCCAGGCTCAAGTGATTCTTGTGGCTCAGCCTCCCAAGTAGCTGGGACTACATGCATGTGCCACCATGCCTGGTTAATTTTCTTTGTATTTTTAGTATAGACGGGGTTTTGTCATGTTGGCCAGACTGGTCTCGAACTCTTGGCCTCAAGTAATCCAACTCCCTCGGCTTCCCAAAGTGCTGGGATTACAGGTGTGACTCATCATGCCCGGCCCCATCTCTCCTCATTCTTCCCTGCAATCATAGTGATCCTATTTATCTTTTGTTCAGCCCTGCTCTTTCTTTTGCACAGAGGCTTTTCTCTTTTATAACCCTTGCTTCTTCCTTCCACACCCCATGATCTTGCTCACTTCTATGCATCCTCACTTCTCATCTTAGCTCCCATTTCTCTAGAAGGAATCCCCACTTTTCTCCCAGCCAGCTTGAATTAAGTGACTCATCCCTATGTTCTCACAGCTCCTAATTTATTCTGCTCAGAGTTATGACTTAAAATTCACAGTGTGATTACCTGCGAGGGCAGTCATAGGACCGTGTTTACCAGGCTCCTTATTTCCCTCTAGCATCTAGAAGAGTGTAGAAAGAATGTTTAAGGATTGTGTTGTATGTACATAAAAACTCCTCAAATATTTCCACATAAACTTTTTTTTTTTTTTTAAGCCAAATGCAAGAGTTCCTGAACTGAGGGGTAATGCTTCTATAGTGATGTCTATAGTGATGTCTGCCAGACACTATTACTTTCTGTCTATTGTTACTTCATTCCTGTAGGTCTCCTCTTAATCCTCTGTCTTTATTTCCCAATTCTCCTGCAATTAGAGAAGCATTTGATAAATTGTAGGACAAACAAACAAACCAATATATTTTTGCATTCTCTGCAAGGAGCAAAATTGGAGACAAAATTCTCTATGTTCTTTCATTCCATCAAAGGACAGAATACCAAAAATGCCATAGGATCTGGTCTCCGATGTTGACACCAAAAATTGCTTTGTGATAAGCTGTGTGTGGCATCACATAATTGCATAATTGTAATTTCCACATATTTCCAGGAATTCAACCATAAACATTTAGAAATATGGGTGATACCCTTAATGTTAACTTTCCTCTAATTGCAGCACTTGAATTGCTAGTTGTGATTGTCCTGAACTTTTACACAAGAACTTCCCAAAGGATTTTCTGTGGAAACTAGTCCCTTGAGATGCTCATCTAGATGAGAGTCCTGTATTTAATAAGTTTTGAAGCTGTATGTCCTCTTTTCTTTCAGCAAGTCACAATGCACATCAGCCTAATGCAGGCTCTGTGATGTATGCAGTCATCTCAGCATCTCCAGTCCATTTGCAACCATGAAACCTTTTTTTCTGTAAATTTATTAATTTGCTGAAGAATGTAGTTTAAATAAATTGATTTTGGTTTCTTATTTCTGCTTCATAGCACCCCCTGTGCTAACCAGATTCTTACCTTTATTAGCAACTGTAAAAAATAATAATAGTGACGGTAGTTAACATTTTTTGAGCGTTACTGTGTCCATTATTCTAAGTACTTTATAGGTATTAGCTCATTAATCTTTCCACTTATCCTATGGGGTAGATATTACCATTATCATCTACCTTAATAGAATGAAAATTTAGGCATAAAGAGGTGAAGTATTTTGTCCAAGGTCACACAGCTGTTGAGTAGTGGAACTGGGATTTGAACTCAGGCAGTTAGATTTAAGAATCTGGGCTTAGTATCATTTCTGGTGATATATCTACCTTCTTTTCTTTTACTATCCTGGATCCTGAACAGTGCCTTTCAAATGGTAGGTGTATTAGTCCATTTTCACATTGCTAATAAAGACATACCTGAGACTGGGCAATTTACAAAAGAAAGAGATTTAATGGGAGGTACAGTTCCAAGTGGCTGGGGAAGCCTCACAATCATAGTGAAAGGCAAGGAGGAGCAAGTCATATCTTACACGACTGGCAGCAGGCAGGGAGATCTTGTGCAGGCAAAACTCCTGATTTTTTAAAACCATCAGATCTTGTGAGACTCATTCACCATGAAGAGAACAGCACAGGAAAGACCCACCCCATAATTCAATCACCTCCCAGTGGTTTCCTCCTATTACACATAGGAATTGTGGGAGTTACAATTCAAGATGAGATTTGGGTGGGGACACAGAGCCAAACCATATCAATCCATCCCTGGCCCCTGTAAAATCTCATGTCCTCACATTTCATCATGCTTTCCCAACGATCCCCCAAAGTTTCAGCTAATTTCAGCACTAACTCAAAAGTCCACAGTCCAAAGTCTCATCAGACACAAGGCAAGTCCCTTCTGTCTGTGAGCCTGTAAAATCAAAAGCAAGTTAGTTACTTCCTAGATACAATGAGGGTACAGGCATTGGGTAAACACATCCATTTCAAATGGGAAAAATTGGCCAAAACAAAGAGTGTACAGGCCCCATGCAAGTCCAAAATCCAGTGGAACAGGCAAATCTTAAAGCTCCAAAATGATCTCCTTTGACTTAATATCTCATATCCAGGTTATGCTGACGCAAGAGGTGAGTTCCCATGGTCTTGGGCAGTTCCACCCTGTGGCTTTGGAGGGTACAGCCTCCTTCCTGGCTGCTTTCATGGGCTAGCATGGAGTGTCTGCACCTTTTCCAATCAAATGGTGCAAGCTGTCAGTGGATCTACCATTCTGGGGTCTGGAGGACAGTGGCCCTCTTCTCATAGCTCCACTAGGCAGTGCCCCAGTAGGGACTGTGTGTGGGAGCTCTGACCCCACATTTCCCTTCAGCACTGCCCTACCAGAGATTTTCCATTAGCACCCTGCCCCTGCAGCAAACTTCTGCCTAAGCATCCAGGCATTTCCCTATGTCCTCTGAAATCTAGGTGGAGATTCTCAAACCCCAGTTATTGACTATTGTGTACTCACAGACTCAACACCACATGGAAGCTGCCAAGGTTTGGAGCTTGCACCCTCTGAAGCCACAGCCCGAGCTCTCCATTGGTCCTTTTCAGCCATGGCTGGAGCAGCTGGGATGCAAGGCACCAAGTCTCTAGGCTGCACACAGCACAGGGACCATGGGCCTGGCCCACAAACTATTTTCTCCTAGGTCCCCAGGTCTGTGATGGGTAGGACTGCTGTAAAGACCTCTGACATGCCCTGGAGACATTTTCCTTATTGTCTTGGGGATTAATGTTCTGCTCCTTGTTACTTATGCAAATTTCTGCAGCTGGCTTGAATTTCTTCTCAGAAAATGGGTTTTTCTTTTCTATCACATTGTCAGGCTGCAAATTTTTCAAGTTTTTGTGCTCTGCTTCTGTTTTAAAACTGAATGCCTTTAACAGCACCCAAGTCACCTCTTGAATGCTTTGCTGCTTAGAAGTTTCTTCTGCCGGATACCCTAAATCATCTCTCTTAAGTTTAAAGTTGCACATGCTACCAGTCTCTTTGCTAAAACATAACAAGAGTCAGTTACATTTGTTCCAGTTCCCAGCAAGTTCCTCATCTCCATTTGAGACCACCTCAGCCTGGACCTTATTGTCCATGTCACCATTTGACTGCTGTTCAAAGTCATTCAACAGGTCTCTAGGAAGTTCCAAACTTTCCCACATTTCCTTGTCTTCTTCTGAGTCCTCCAAATTGCTCCAGCTTCTGCCTGTTACCCAGTTCCCATTTTGGGTATCTTTTCAGCAGCACCCCACTCTACCAATTTACTGTATTAGTTTATTTTAACACTGCTGATAAAGACATACCTGGACTGGGCAATTTACAAAAGAAAGAGGTTTAATTGGGCTTACATTTCCACATGGCTGGGGAAGCCTCACAATCATGGTGGAAGGCAGGCAGAAGCAAATCACATCGTATGTGGATGGCAGCAGGCAAAGAGAGAGATTGTGCAGGCAAACACCCATTTTTTTTTAAACCGTTAGATCTCATGAGACTCTTTCACTGTCCCGAGAACAGTGCAGGAAGGACCTGCTCCCATAATTCAATCACATCCCACTGGGTTTCTCCTACAACACATGGAAATTGTGGGAATTACAATTCAAGATGAGATTTGGGTGGGGACAAAGAGCCAAACCATATCAATAGGCTTTTATGAATACCTGAATCATCTAGCATTCTGTCTTTGACAAAGAAACCAACTTTCATCCCATCTATATCATTCCTAACAACGTAGTTGCCTAGAAGAAGCCAAAACCGTCCCCCTCCAACTTTGTTATCTAATTAAGGAAATAGAGCAGGAGTTATATTGTAGTATATAGCCAGCACATGGTGGGCATATTTTAATAATCTGCCAGAATGTAGATTGAAAAACATGCTATAGTCATGGGTCACAAAACAAACACAGACATCACAAAACAGACTGCCAGAGAATGACAAACATTTGAATATAAATTAAAAGGAGCTTTGCAGACACAGCATAACAAAAAGCCCAATTAACAAAGCTAACCATATGCTACCACCAGAATGGTTGGACACAGTGTAAAACACACTTGCACATTAAATGCAAAGAAATCGCAGATGAAACAGCTTCATCAAAGAAACTGGAACCACTGCCAAACCTACATGCTGCAGTGATAAAAGGGCTTCTTTATAGAGTCACTTTAAATGTCCCCCAATAAAATAGTTATCAAAGGTACACACACCCTGAAGCACTGAACAAATAGAGGTAGAAACTAAAGCAAAACAGTAAGCTTTTGGAACTGTTTTATTATTTTCTTCCGCATTGAATAACCACATACCTTGATTTATTTGTAACATTTTTAAAGGTATTACAGAGTACAGGTGAGGAGCATAAAGTTTAGAATCAGGCAGGCTGAGGTTTAAATCCTAGCTGTGCAATGTGCTCATGGCATAGTTTTTTTTTTTCCCATAATGTTTAGTCTAAGTGACAGTACATATGGAAATGGGAATAACAATATTCTTTACACTTCTTTACACTTTTATCAGGATTAACACTGATGATGTACCCAAACGGTATAGCATAGCATAGCGTTTAGCACAGAGTAAGCATTTATTCTGTAAATAAAAGCTGCTATTATTTATTTTTTAAAGCTATACATATTCTAGGATGCAAATTGAAATGTATATTTTGAGCTGTTGACTGTTTAATTTCAACTGAGCAGAAAAGACTTCCATCTTGGGGAATTCCATTCCTGACATTATATTATTGTACAATAGTGATAGTGGTGGATCACAAAATATTTCATTTGTTCACTGGTTTGTTCATTCATTCATTTATTCATCTGTCCATTTCATTCAACAAACAGTTCGTAGGCATCCTTCAGGCTCAAAATGCACTGTCCTAGGTGCTGAAGATACAGTCCTGACTAAGACACAACATCGGCCATCAAGATGCTCCAAGATTGGTGGGGGAGACATCCAGAAACAGAAATAATTGTAATGCACAAAGTAAGTTGTAAAATAGATACAGGTTTTGAATATTGTGAGAGTGGTATTTATTCTGTCAGGGGAGGGGTGTGCAGTGAGGAGTCATTTGTACTAGATTTTGAATGATCAGTAGTGATTTCAGGAAGAAATAGGGATTTGGAGATGTTTGAATCTGTTTATTACAGTTATTGAATGGTAGACCATAATTTTCTGGGACTATTCAACTAACTTCTAACTGCGTCATGAAGGAAGGAAGAATTTTCCAATTTTTTTTGGTTTATTACTCCTCTCAACCCCAGGCCTTGAGAGAACTCCACAGCGTTTAAAATGTAGATATTTAAAATATAGATTACAGCGTTTAAAATGTAGATATTTAAGAAAGAATGTGGACTTGGAGGTTTTCTAGATTTAGGTATGGCTTTTCTTACCCTCTGCTCTGCACAGCTCCCCAGATGACCCCAGCAGGGTTGAACCTGAGTTGCCGGTGGGCTTAGCCTGCACCCACTCACTCCGTACTGGCTTCCTTTCCTTCCTGTCTCTCTCTTTCCTCCTCTACCAGTGATTCTGGGATCACTTCTAAAATAAGCTATTCACACTCAGACCCTTACCTGAGGTTCTGTTTTTAAGAGAACCCAAGCCAAAACAAGACCTCTCTGCTTGATTGCACGTTGTCAACTTGGAGTTACTGAACTCATCAATGTCTGTGAACTATGTTTCCCAGAGTCCCCTTCCCCTTATGATTCTAGGATGGACATTTAGAAAATGGAAGTGACCAGAAGCCATTACTCTCAGAAAGCCATGGAAGCCAACACAGTGACAGACCAATGCAGCTGCACCTAGCAGGCCTCAGCTTCTAGCTTCCAACTCCTGGCCCCACCAACAAACAGCTCCAATGCGAAAACCAAGCACCAGGCAACATTCCTTCTGACCATTATGGTTAGTGGCTTATTCTGATTCTCCATCTCCATCTTCCAGACCTTTGCTTCCCCAACTCTTCCTACATTTGTGTGTGCTCTAATTGCTATAGCAAGCCTCTTATTACCATAGCATTTTAGTGGTTCTGTTTTCCTGACTGACATCTAACTCTAATTCATAATAATTCAAAGAGCTACTGTGGAGAGTTTTTAGTGCTCATCTTATACCAGACACTGGTTTGAGCATTCTGCATAACAACTCAATCAGTTAGGATTAGTATTGTAATTATTTCCAATTTATAGATGAAGAAACTGAAGGACAGAAACTCTAGGTCAATCAGTTCAACATCACAAAGCCAATAAGTGATGGTGCTAAAATTCAAACCAGGCATCTGACTTCAGAGCCTGTGGTGCAGCCAAATTTCTACTTCCCTCCTGTGGTCAAAAGAAGGTAAACTATTCCATACTTCTACCAGTTCTCTCCTCATTCATTCTTTCTCCTCTGGTTAAATCCTCCTTGGCCTAGGTCCATGTCATGGTGACCATGTACCAATGATCCTTCGGAGGATGCCTCCCATAGGACAAGTGGTGTAGTTGGAAATTTCTATATAATATGCATGATGTGCATTTATTGAAAATATGTCAAGTCCTAGTGTGATGGCTAAATGTTGTGTGTCAACTTGACTGGATTAAGAGATGCACAGAAAACTGGTAAAACATGGTTTCTGGGTGTGTTCTTGAGGGTGTTTCTGGGAAAGAGGAGCATTTACAGGGGTGGACTGAGTAATGAAGATCTTTACCAGTGTGCGTGGACATCACCCAATTTGTTGAGGGCTAAATAAAGCACAAAGGCATTGAAATGACAAATTCACTGTCTCTTTTTGAGCAGGAATATCCATCTTCTCCTGTACTTGGGTATCAGTGGTCCTGGTTCTAGAACTTTCAGACTTGGACTGAGACTTACACTACTGGTTCCCCTGGTTCTCAGGTCTTTAGGCTTGGACGACCCACAACACTGGCTTTTCTGGGCCTTCAGCAGCTTGCAGATAGCAGAGTGAGGCTTCTTAGCTTCCATAGTCATGTGATCCAATCTTTCACATGAAATCTCTTCCTATATGTATCCTATTGGTTCTGTTTCTCTGGAGAACCCTAATATACTCAGGTCCATACCAAAACCTTATGTATTAGTCTGTTCTCATGGTGCTGATAAAGACATACCCGAGACTGGGTAATTTTAAAGAAAAAGAAGTTCAATGGACTCATAGTTTCATGTAGCAAGGGAGGCCTCAGTCATGGTGGAAGGCAAAGGCGGAGCAAAGGCACATCTTACATGGTGGCTGGCAAGAGAGTATGTGCAGAAGAACTCCCATTTATAAAATCATCAGATCTCATGAGACTTATTCACTGCCATGAGAACAGTATGGAAGAAACTGCCCTCCTGATTCAATTATTTCCAACTGGCCTCACCCTTGACATGTGGGGATTATTACAATTCAAAGTGAGGTTTGAGTGGGGACACAGAGCCAAACCATACCACCTTACATGCATTACTTGATGTGATATGCAAAACAACTTTATGATATAGATTTTTTTTAAAAAATACTTAACTTTCTTCTAGAACTGAGGCTTGTAGAGGGAAGAAGGTGTGCCAAGGGCACACACTGGGTACATGGTGAAATTGGGATTTGAAAGTTGGCAATTGGCCTCTGCAGTGTACTCTGCTAATCTGAAAGTGCTTTTTAAATGTATGATTTAAATTGTCTTTTAAATCTGATGTCATCAAATATCTGAAATGGTTATATTGTGTTGGAGCAGCTGAAAGCAGACTAGGAAAATTGCACAAAGTGCAACACTTTATTTGGGCTATCAATAAGTCATTCTAGCAAGAAATCCAGGGACTCAAGAAAATATACTAAAATTGAACCACGACTTTCCCTGCCACACCCAATTACTTATTTTTTATTCTAATTTGAAAGTTTGAAAATATCTAATGTAACGTCTCAGAAATCTATTGCCTTAAGTAATTTTTTAAAAAATCTCAATTTCTCCTTTGTAAAGAAATGGCTATCATATTATTAATATGAAATGACTGACTTGGCAAAGCATATCACAGTACCTCTCTCCAGAGAGTAGCAGAGTGCAGCAACTTTGATATGTGCTAGGAAGTGCTGAGGGTTTGTTTAATGACAACAAAAATGATGTTGTGCTAGTTATTACATATGTGAATGCCATTTGTTTTATTTTCCCTTGTTTTACATTTTTTTTCTTGTAATTCATTGCATTAACTCCTAGTCTTCCTGGCTATCACTTGTTATCCACGACTTGAATTATTCTACTGAAGGATGCCTTATCATTTTAAGAAAACCAAGTGTTAGAAAGGACCTTTCATTTCTATTTGGATTACTTATCATTCAATAATTAGCCACCCCTCCAGACAAGGAATTCAAAATGGGAGTTATGATTTGCCAAGGCATCTCATAGTTCCAGCCATTAGTGTTCATTCAGCTGAAACTACAGGACTAAAACTAATCCAATTAAGTAACAACAGTATATTTTGAATCAGTACTGAACAGATGGTAAAACATCCCCCATTCATCATTAATTAATGTTCATTTAGCACCCATAGAGAATGACTCTGGGTTACTGCTTCCTGAAGGTAGAGATGAAACTTCTGCATTGGAAGGTCGTACCATCTGGTTGCTGAAAAACCACCTTACAGGATCTGAAATAATTTTGTACAATAAATCATCTCTGGAAATGGGAATGTTAAGGACCTCAATAGGAAGATTTTGTGAACTTCACAGAGGATTTCAGGGATAAAGCCTAAAACCTATGATTTTTCTTATTTAAAAAGAATTTAAAATAACAAATCTACCTCCCTCCTTTCTCTATTTAACATGCCAGCAGATATACTGAATGATTTCCCCTTCTTTTAGTTTTGCCTTCACATTTTTTAAATTTTATGATTGTTTAGTTTGTATTTTGTATCTATTCTCTCTCTCCTGAGCTCTGTATGGCACTCCCAGACGTGTATGTGGGTAACATTTAAAGTTGGTAAAGTGATGCTCAAGCCTAATCATTCTTCCTGAGGATTTGTTGACACGAGTGTTTCAGAGAATGTCAATTTGGTAGATAATTTGTGGAATGGTTTACTCTAATTGAATTTCTGTGCCGTAATAAGAATGGAGTAGACCCATGCCTCTCTTGAGTGTCTCTTTGCTTATAATTCTCTTTGAGAGTAATGTTTTCTGCATTCGCATATCATAATTAAAAGAGCTTTTCCAGTGTTCTTTAAAAATTTCCCACTGATGGAATACTCATTAAAACAGTTTGAAAAGTTAGTTTACATATTTACTTTTAATAGCATTCTTATAGTATTTATTTTTGTGGACAAAGTGCCTTCCAAATTTAGACTTACACCTTTAAATGTATCTATATTCTTTGTTTTCTGGTTATAAGCTGTAACAATTTTAATTATCTACGGCAACTAGTTGCCTCTTCAACCTCCTCTCTCCCCAAATAGGAGATGGCAATGTGTTTAGCTAAAATGTATGATTTTGTAACCCCTATTATAATCATGAATAGACAATAAAATATAAGACCATATATTAGGTGGTGGTTTTTGAGAATTCCCCTTTAAAGGGGCTTACTCAGCTGGAATGCAGGCATACGACCGGTGTTCCAGCATCCATTTTCTTACTATGAAGTAATCTTGAGAATAAAAGCCACAAGCTGATGAAAGCAGAACAGATACTTAAATGGAGGTTGGATCATGATGGTCATACCAGTTCTGGACTACTTTTATTTGAACTTTATGTTATAGGTACAAAAATAATTCCCTGTTTTGCAGAATGCACTCTTATCTTGGATCAATTCTCTAACCCAACTGAAACATATTTTCATAATGGAAGTGGGTTTGTATAGTGACCTACAAAAGTCCTACCAGATACGATTCCATGATACCTTTCTGACCCTGCCTCTTGACAGTCTCTCCTTTGTACATTCTGTTCCAGCTACATGGCCTTTTTGGTATTCTTGGTATACATCAGGTATAATCCAGCCTTCAGTATTTTGTTCCTGCTGTTCCCTCTACCTGGCGCATGAGTGCCCCAAAGGTTTACTCAGCAACTTCTCTCATGTCCTCCAGACTGCTACACTTCTCTTTCACCCTCTCCATCACTTCAACTTGTTATCCCCTGACATTTTATATCTCCCTTCCCTGATTTAATTTTCTCTCTTGCATGATCTAACATGGAGCATATTTTACTTTTAATCTATTTTATTGCCTGTTTTTCTTTAGAATGTAAGCTCCAAGAGACAGAGTTTTTTGCCTATTTCATTTACTAGGATAGAGCCAGATACTAGGACTGCACATACATATTTGTTGAATGAATGAAAGTGATAAGGAATTGGTTGACCAAGAGAGATGGGGAGAAAAAGATATTAAGACTCTGATACGGAAAGCTGGAAAGCTGGTAACCCTTATTTTATTTAAATAGCAGGAAATCATGACCAAATTTCAAATGCATAAGTGAAGAAGGATATAATGCCTATTTCCAAGATGAAAAGTATAAAGAATGAAGTAAGAAAATGCAGGAAGATGAGGGCCAAAGAGCTCAATGAAAAGGGATTGCTGTAGTCAAGAGGGCAGATATGATTTTTTAAGAGTAGGAATGAGAATACCTAGAGATTGAGGATAAGAGAGGTTTTCATAATCTGGGGTGGAAATGGAGGAAACTCAAATCTGACAGTCTTAATCTTCTAAGAAGAACAAGATGCAGACAATCTGATGATTGTGAGGGAAGAATAGAGATGGAAGGATGGAGTGGGGAGGGGGGGGAAGTTTTGCAGTATCAGCCACTGCAGGAAAGAGGAATAAAGCAGAACTAAATGAAAATTGCTTCTGAGTGGTACAGAAAGGCTGAATTGAAACAGACAATGAACATTTATAGTCAAGCCAATTGTCATGGTTTTATTTCTTTTCTTGTAATTATTGGCAGCTCATAGGCAGAAACGGGAAATTAGCAGGAATAGGTGGTCAGCTTTTCCCACAGTTGGTAAATAGTAAGGTGGGCATGGAAGAATTTCTGAGTGGTAGTAGTTGAGTAGACTGTTAAAATGGCATCCAAGTTGGGAAAGGTAAGTGGAGCTAGACCGAGGAGGATAGAACCTGAGCTGTGAAGACAGGAGCTGTCCTAAAGTCTCAGTGACTATGGACTCTACCTCTGTCCTCAATTGAAAGTAGATTTGGACTTTTTGTTATATTTCTTCTTATACCATACATAAAGTTTATATGCAAGGACTCAAAGTATTCTTTAACCCATTTGCCGTTTGGACTGATGGATAAATGTGACCCAGTAGAACACCTAGGGCAAGATTTATGGTGCATACTGTGAGGTAGTCATGCTGGGAAAGACATACAGCACATCAATTAGAATTCTAGCATGCAGATGGAGAAAAACAATGCTCATTTCTGCTTGGTTCTAGGTGTGTGAACTTTACATTAACTCTCATTATTCCCAGCTCTCCTTTTTGTCCATGTGCTTCAGAGAAGCAAAACAAAGAGGTTGGGAACTTGGGCTCTGAAATCTGTTATCTGGGATCAAATCCTGGTTCCACGATTTTCTAACCATGTGATCTAGAAAATCAAGGTATTTAACCTCTCTCCGATTCAATTTTCTTATCTTTGAAATGGGGTCGATCCTGCAACATACTGCATAGGATTATTTCAAGGATTGATGAGATCTGTGTAAAATATCTAGAGAGGGATCAGCGCATAAGTACACTTAATTACTTATGATAATGATGATGATGATGTTGGTATTAATGTGATAACTACAAGAATTCAATGGAGCCTACAAACAAAATATATCCATCATTCCCTTAAGGTGGGGCAAATGGGACGTGTGCCTTGTGAACATAAGCAGGGTACAATTAATAATTAAGATTATAACTGCACAAATTATCATAAGTACTACATGAATTAAATATCTGGCCTAGGGCTTCCCACAGAGCCTATTTAGATAAAACAAACATAAACTTCCAAGAGACATCTAAATTGTTCAATGGCTTTCTGAAAAAAGATTCAGGTTAAAAAGATTCTCAATTCAAATCACCACAATTTCATGATAAGAAAATTAGCAAATAAATTAATTAAGAAAGTTAAAAATACCCATAATCCCACTGTCCACACATAGTCCTGAATAGATGCAAATAACAAAGGATATCTGGAAAATTTTGCCTTTTTTAACTACATGTCATACATTTATATTATCATGAATGTTATCCTTTGGCATGTCACATGGAAGTGACTCATCTCTGTGTCTTTGGCTGATTCTTTGTGAGAGTGGTGACTGGGCTATTTCCCTTAGAGTCTGTTTCCTCTCTTCTCTCTCCTTTTTTCATATCTGTGCTTTGCTGTACCCGTCATTACAGCAATCCAGGAATCTAGTGGGAAACTGTGGCTTTGTTAGACTTCTAGCCTGAGCTGTGGGCTCCTGTCCAACTTCACCAGGAATTCTGCTGTGGGAGTGTATCAGATGGTGGCCTGCTATTAATAAAGTGACTTTCATTTCTACCCTATTATTCATCATTAACCTCAGGGGGAAAAAGCCAAATAGAGCATTCTTAGCTTCCGAGAATGAAATATCATTGAGTACTATAAAATTTGACTCAGGTTCCTAATATCCCAACTGTATTAACCTGTTCTCACACTGCTGTAAATAAATACCTGAGACTGGGTAATTTACAAAGAAAAGAGGTTTAATTGGCTCATGGTTCTGCAGGCTGTATAGGAAGCTTGATGCTGGCATTTGCTCAGCTTCTGGGGAGGCCTCAAGGAACTTACAATCATGGCAGAAGGCGAAGGAGGAGCAGACACATCATACGGGCAGAGCAGGAGTGAGACACAGGCCAGGGCTGGGGGCGGGAATAGAAGGGAGGTGCCACACACTTTTAAACAACTAGATCTTGAGAGAACTCACTACCCGAGGACAGTAGCAAAGGGATGGTGCTAAATCATTCAGGAGAAATCCATCCCCATGATCCAATCACTTCCCACCAGACCCCACCTCCTACACTGAGGATTATGTTCAGCATGGTTTTGGGCAGGGACACACATCCAAATGATGTCACCATCTAATCCCTGGCTCCACATAAACATCTTGTATGTTCAGCCGAGTATGCTTTCTTTCTTTCTAACTGTAATGTATAGAACACCCTTAGTAGAGTAGCTGACACATGGTTAGTGCTTAACCAATTTAAGTACTACTTCATCTTTTAAATATCTTACATACAATAAATATTAGAATATCAATATTTATTTGTATTTATTATGATATTGATCTAAATGTAAATATCAATATTCAACTCTTGAAACAATTGCTATATACCATATCCTTTCAAATAATTAGTGTGTTAGAATGTTGGGTTATTCAGTTTCTTAGATGTTTGTGATTACCCAAGGATCACCCACTGATGGAGGGAAAAGACCTAGGTAAGAACCTCCCAGGAGGGGATTTAGGACAATGCACCTTTAAGATTTTTGTCAGTGTTGCCACATTGCATGAGGTGGCCTTTTGATTGCATAACATTAGGCATTCCACAACTTTTCACACAAAGTTCTTGCTTACTAAACTAACGATTAACCAAGTACAAGTCACTTTGAGGGATTTAAGTAGGTTCTAGCAACAGAAGAAAATAAAATATTTTTCTAAAACATTACATAAATGAAAAAAATAAAAAGGTTCTGAAATCCAAGAATGATAATTTCATAGATATCAAATTATATATAATGTATAATTATATTATATATTAATAATAATAATGAAAATTGTGATGCTTTACATTAATATAGAACAATTTCTAACATTTAGATTGTCTTATGATTCTATAATATTCTTGTGATTTATAAGCAAATGAGGAAAAATGATGGGAAAGGAGTAATGATAACAGTACACATTTGAGTGCTTATGTTTCTTAACTGATAGAGTAAACCTAAGTTTAAGATTAAACAATTAGTTTTGATAATCCCAACAGTATAGTTTTTCAAATGAATTATATTCAAAAATAATTCAGAATTTTTCAGGAAATGACAGTGCACTAAATATAATACATACCTAACCTAAAATATAGAATGAGTTTAAATAATAATTTTATATTCTGAAATTGTATGACATTTCAAAAAAAGTTATAGTTTTTACGCATAATTTTAATTAGAACACCACAGCTATAAGGTATTGCATATTATCAAGACTTTATTTTACTCATGGTGAGACACAATGTCAGTAATAATATTTTATGGGACCATGACACATGCAGAACCCTCCTTTTTTCTGCACAATTATCTGACATGCCAAATCAGACAACATTTTAGCGAAAATCTTGGGATAATAAGTCATCAGTAATATTAGCCTAGGATGTTTCATTCCCCCCGGGATCATCAAATTATTGACTTACTTTTTATAACTGCTTAAAAAGTATTAAATGCTTTATATAATTTGTCTCATTTGGACTGCAGGAGAATCCTAGGAGCTAGGTTTGGCATGTTTTATAGGATAGTGTAACATAGTGGCTAATAGCACAGATACTGGTGCCAAAGTGCCTGCCTTTGAACCTTTATTTTGTCCCTCAGGAGCTTTGGGACCATCTGACTGTAGGCCAGTGGTCCAACCTGGAACAGGAGGATGGCCACTTCATAGTGGTAAGCAGTGAGTGAGGTGCTAGACATGAGATGCTTGGCGCTCCACCTGGTTGTGATAGACACTGGACCAGTACCAGGACACACGGCCCTTGTCTTGCAGAGGAAGAGCCTCTGCTCAGAGAGATTATTCTGCTTTTTCTAAGCGTTTGCATCTTTTCTTTTTTTGTAAGGTTGGTTCTTTACTGTGAAACAAAGGGAAAGGGGCTGATTAATGCAACAAAGAAAAAGACAAAAATTAAGAAGTTGTACTTAAGTACTTAAGTACAATTACTTAAGTGTATTTTCAAGAATCATTTGTTTAAGAAAAGCCTTCTACCTTGTTTACTTCTGTGATAATTTGAGCTGGTTATAGCCTGAGAGGGGTGGTGGCAGGCAATACAATAACAAAAGAGCTCATATTTTAAGAGCTATCAACAAAGCTAATGCATTTTCATTTTCTACTTATGATATCAAAAGACATTTCCTAGTGATGGATTATTTCTATAATGACAAAGGCATTTTAATACAACTAGATGCGTTTCCAAGATTTTGTTCTTCATTTGGCAGTGGGTGGATGGTGTTGCTCATAGGTACTACCAACATATTTATTCTTTTTCCATTTTTTTCAGGCATATATAGAGAGTGATGAGATTTCCCTCTTCTTTATAAGGTTAAGTTAAAACTAAACAGCACTCTGGACACGGTGGCTCACACCTGTAATCCAAGCACTTTGGGAGGCTGAGTCGTGCAGATCACTTGAGGTCAGGAGTTTGAGACCAGCCTGGGCAACATGGTGAAACCCCGTCTCCACCAAAAAATACAAAAATTATCCAGGCGTGATGGCGCGCCTGTAATCCCAGCTACTTGGGAGGCTGAGGCGGGAGAATCACTTGAACTGAAAGGTGGAGGTTGCAGTGAACCCAGATCACACCACTGCACGCCAGCCTGGGTGACAGTGTGAGACCCTGTCTCAAAGGTGCAGACATGTCCAAGTCCAAGAACCACACCACACACAACCAGTCCCGAAAATGGCACAGAAATGTTATCAAGAAACCCTGATCACAAAGATATGACTCTCTTAAGGGGGTAGACCCCAGGTTCCTCAGGAACATGCACTTTGCCAAGAAGCACAAGAAGGGCCTAAAGAAGATGCAGGCCAACAATGCCAAGGCCATAAGTGCACGCGCTGAGGTTATCAAGATCCTTGTAAAGCCCAAAGAGGTTAAGCCCAAGATTCCAAAAGGTGTCAGCTGCAAGCTAGATCGACTTGCCTACATTGCCCACTCCAAGCTTGGGAAGTGTGCTCGTGCCCGCATTGCCAAGGGGCTCAGGCTGTGCCAGCCAAAGGCCAAGGCCAAGGATCAAACCAAGGCCCTGGCTGCAGCTCCAGCTTCAGTTCCAGTTCAGGCTCCCAAAGGTGCCCAGGACCCTACAAAGGCTTCAGAGTAGATATCTCTGTTTGCCAACGTGAGGACAGAAGGACTGGTGTGAGCCCCCTGGGCTACCATCTGCCTGGGGCTGGGGTTCTCCTGTGCTATTTGTACAAATAAACCTGAGGCAGGAGAAAACAAAACAACAAAACGAAACAAAACAATGACACAACCAACTAAACAAACAAACAAAAAAATAACAAAAAACAACAAAATACAACAAAAAACAACAAAGTACAACAAAAAACAACAAAATAGCAGATATTAGGACGTTCGAACTACTGGTAGCTTTTTCTAAGCCTTTGAGGTGACTTGAACGACAGTCAGTGATAATAAACAATAGCTTTCCTCTCTTTGCCCGTAGTGGTGGGCAAAGGGAGATGGAGAACACCAAGGGAAAGGGTGTGTGTTTGTGTGGTGAGCTATTCAGTCTTACTTATCTTCTCAATTTCTAAATTCTCTTAAGTTTGACTCAAATTCTTACCTATTCTCAACCTATGAGTCTCAGTCTTGGCTACATTTTTAAAGTATTTGGGATCTTACATACTAATTAACAGATAATACGTATACATGATGTACATATATATTTATTAGGTTGGTACAAAGGTTATTGCAGTTTGGCCATTAAAAGTACGGCAAAAACCACAATTACTTTTGCTTCAGCCTAATACACACATGTATATGCCCATACACCTAGACACCTATATGCATACACAGACCCTACCCTTTGATGTTGGCTCCAGCAACATCTCTACGAACTCTCTAACCTAATTGACTTAGCTACCACTGTCTTTCCAGGTGCTCTACTTTCTATGCAGATATGTGCTTTGCTATAGTTATTCCCTCACTGGAAGCGTTTTCTCTTCCCTTTCTCCCTTCTCCATTCCTAACCCTCTGCGTGGAGCCTTTGATTGCTTTGGACTTCCCGTCAGCGTTTACCTCAATTCTCATTTTGGCTTTGAATTATGTAGGGCTTTCTACTTAACTGTTCCAAGAATATCTATCTTGCTTTTTCAATTAGACTAATGACCAGGTTAGTCTAATTAAATAAAAGAGAAAGATATTTCTTTTATCTTTATTTTTTTCTAATGCCCAAGACTACACGTGTATCTACCATAGTGCCACATGCTTAGTAATCATTACTTGAAGGAATGAATTTCATCCAGGCTATCCACATTCATAGTTTAAAGGAAACACCTGTCGATCAGAAGAGTTTTAGGCTGTAATCAATCTATTAACCACAATCATTACCTATAACTCATCTATTTTAAAAATTAATTAGTTAAAATTTTAAATTGAGTAAAAATTATACATATTTATTATGTAAAACATGATATTTTGAAAATGTATACTTTGTGGAGGGGCTACATTAAGTTTATCATCACATGCATTACTTCATAAACATCTTTTTCTTTGTGGTAAGAACACCCAATACCTACTTTTTGGCAATTTTCAAGAACACACTGCATTGTTATTAATGATAATTACCATCTTGTACAATAGACCTCTTGAACTTATTCCTATCTAACTAAAGTTTTGTAAGTTTTGACCAATATCATTCCAACACCCTCACCTCCCTCTGAAAAATCCCCAGTAATCACCATTATACTTTACTTTTATAAGTTCAACTTTAAAAGATTCCACATATAAGTGAGACCATGTGGTATTTGCCTTTCAGTGCCAGGCTTATTTCACATATCATATTGTCCCCAAAGTTTATCTATATTATCACAAATGGCAGGATTTCCTTCTTTTTACAATGGGAATAGTTTTCTATTGTATGCGTACAACATTTTCTTGATCCATTCATCCATTGATGAACACTTAGGTGGACTCCATATCTTGGTTACTGTGAATAATGCTGCAGTGAACATGGGGTTGCAGGTATCTCTTTGTTGTATTGATTTTGTTTCCTTTGGATATATACCTAGTAGTGGGATTGCTGGATCATATGATTGTTCTATTTTTATTTGTTTGAGCAACCTGCATACTGTTTTTCATAAGGGTTTACCAATTTACATTCCCAGCAGTAATGTTCAACAATCCATTTTTTTACTTTAACCATATAACCAATCACCTATGTAACCTTTCTTCTTGGATGTCTAAAAGGCACTGAAACCTGTCATCTGACCCTCTGACTATGTCAAATTCCTTGTCAGATGCTCTTATATTTATATCTCCTTTAAAATTTTACATTTGTTTGTGCAATTATTTGCTTAATCTCTGATTACCTCATTGGACTATAGCCCAATGAGGGCAGAGAATATGACTGTTTGACTAACTATTATATCTTTCATATATATCAGAAGGAAGAAATGAAAGAAGGAAGGAAGGAAGAAAGAAATGGAAGGAAAGAAAAATAAAAGAATGAGAAATGTTCACAGTCTATTGCTAAAAGTTCAAAGCCTGTTAGTTCCTTTAGCTGTATGTTTTGATGTTTCTTTGCAGACTAAACTAATATTTCCAAACAAAATCGCTTTTAAAATTTAACACCAGGCTCAATTTTCATTTCAAAATTGTGCCAGTTCACTATTCACAATAGCAAAGACTTGGAATCAACCCAAATGTCCATCAGTAACAGACTGGATTAAGAAAATGTGGCACATATACACCATGGAATACTATGCAGCCATAAAAAAGGATGAGTTCGTGTCCTTTGTAGGGACATGGATGCAGCTGGAAACCATCATTCTCAGCAAACTATCACAAGAACAGAAAACCAAACACCACATGTTCTCACTCATAGGTGGGAACTGAACAATGAGATCACTTGGACTCGGGAAGGGGAACATCACACACTGGGGCCTATCATGGGGAGGGGGGAGGGGAGACGGATTGCACTGGGAGTTATACCTGATGTAAATGACGAGTTGATGGGTGCAGCACGCCAACATGGCACAAGTATACACATGTAACAAACCTGCACGTTATGCACATGTACCCTAGAACTTAAAGTATAATAATAATAATAATAAATTGTGCCAGTTATTGAAAATGTTTTATTATTATGTGGTGTCACAAATGGTCTGGAAGCTCTCTCAAACATGCTGGGCATGTAGTATTGGGTGTCTATGGCTGTCTCCTAAAGATAGCTTATCTAGTTATTGCTAAACAAACAGAAAAGAAGAAGGAAAGAAAGGAAAGAAAAAAAAAAACCCTGAGGAAGTAATATCATGCTGTGTGTAAAATATGTGCAGCAAATAGCTCTATAAAATAATATTTTTAAAAGAGACTTTTTCATTTTGTTTTGGTTTGTTTAATGTCCCAGAACCTTCCAATTGAGAGTTAAAAGAAACTACTATAGTGAATAAAGTTGGTTAAAATTCAGGACAAAACCACAAATGCAGAAAAAATAAAAGGATTGCGGGAAATTCAGATGTATATTTACATCCTAAACAATAAAATAAACATAGAAATAAAAATTTCATTCTTCTCTAGGATTAGACAGGATTCTCCCAAGATGGTCCTCATATTAGTCCATTTTCACACTGCTGATAATGATATACCTGAGACTGGGTAAAATTTAAAGAAAAAGAGGTTTAATAGACTCACAGTTACACGTGACGGGGGAGGCCTCACAGTCATGGTGGAAGGTGAAAGGCACGTCTTACATGGGGGCAGGTAAGAGAGAAAATAAGCAAGCAAAAAGGGAAACCCCTTATAAAACCATCAGATCTCATGAGACGTATTCACTACCATGACAGCAGTATGGGAGAAACTGCCTCCATGATTAAATTACCTCCCACCAGGTCCCTCCCCCAACACATGAGAATTATGGGAGCTACAATTCGAGATGAGATTTAGGTGGGGACACAGCCAAACTGTATCAGTCCTCAAACAGAAGGCTTACCCAGGTCTGTTGGAAGCGACTTTCCACTGTCAGTGTCCAAACTATCCCCAAATATTTATTGTGAAATGTTTCTTCTAGATCTTGAGATCTCTAAAACGAGAAAAATGTTTCCCATTTCTCTTAATGAAGATTGCCTCTACTGCTGGTTGGATATCATGAGATCATTCAGCTCTGCTAGTATTTGCCCTCCCTTGGAAGTCTTGCAGGTACCTTTCTCACCTGGGGTTCTCTAACTTTGAGAACTCTAAATTTCCTCCATTGTTTTCTTTAAAAAATCGATTTGAAAGCATCATCCTCTAGAGAGTTTGTTTTAATAATTCTAGAGTGGTGGGTCCAGGAATTTGTTTTTATGTTATTTCATTTTTAAGGCACCATAAGTGACTCTAATGAATCACCTCAGGTGAACTCAATGAGAAACACAGCATTACAGTTTTTGGCCCTTGAGAAAAGTCGTATCTACACAGGCTTTATTTGCCCAATTATGTCAGCAGAGACTTATATTTAATATGCTTGTTTCTCTTAAATTAAAAAAATAGTCTTCTTTTCCCCTGTTTTCTAGTATAGTTCTTTCCCTCTCTCTCCCCTCCCCTGGAGTCCTACCTCCCCTCACCTCACAGATCTATACTTGGCTAAGCAGGATAATAACCCAATTTCTTCAGATTTTGTGTAGCACAATTTGTATGCATCTTATCTTGATACATCTTTTCTTTCTAATACCTCTTAACCTCCAATATTCTCCCTTTTTCTTCAGCTAATGTACTCTTTAGGGATATCATTCCACATTGTGTGAGAGCCCTTACTATACCATTTTTGTTCTTCAGGGTATTGTTTTTCTTTGTATTCATACTTTACTGCTTTTTTAACATATTTAATTTTTTTGTTAGGAAAGACATTGTTAAGCTTCATCACTTTGGGTTGAGGGTTGGGTGGCGGAGTGTGATGATGAGGGCTGGAGGGTGATGATGAGGGCTGGAGGGTGATGATGACGGCTGGAGTGTGATGATGAGGGCTGGAGGGCGATGATGAGGGCTGGAGGGTGATGATGAGGGCTGGAGGGTGATGATGACGGCTGGAGGGTGATGATGACGGCTGGAGGGTGATGATGAGGGCTGGAGGGTGATGATGATGGCTGGAGGGTGATGATGAGGGCTGGAGGGTGATGATGATGGCTGGAGGGTGATGATGAGGGCTGGAGGGTGATGATGAGGGCTGGAGGGTGATGATGACGGCTGGAGGGTGATGATGACGGCTGGAGGGTGATGATGACGGCTGGAGGGTGATGATGAGGGCTGGAGGGTGATGATGACGGCTGGAGGGTGATGATGACGGCTGGAGGGTGATGATGACGGCTGGAGGGTGATGATGACGGCTGGAGGGTGATGATGACGGCTGGAGGGTGATGATGAGGGCTGGAGGGTGATGATGACGGCTGGAGGGTGATGATGAGGGCTGGAGGGTGATGATGAGGGCTGGAGGGTGATGATGACGGCTGGAGGGTGATGATGACGGCTGGAGGGTGATGATGACGGCTGGAGGGTGATGATAACGGCTGAATATGATCCTTGAGCAGCACGGGTTTGAGCTGTAGGGGTCCATTTATATATGGATTTTTTTTCAATAAAAGTTGGTCCCTGCTTAGGGGTGCATTCCACATTCACAGCCCGATGTGAGTGGAAAATACGGTATTCGAGGGATGTCAAACTTGAGAATATGGAGGGCCCACTTTTTGTATACGCAGGTTCCTCAGGGGTGACTACAGGACTGCAGTGTGTGCAGATTTTGTTTTCCGTGGATGGCCCTGAGATGAATTCCCTGCAAGTATTAAGTGACAATTGTACACACACTACACACACACACACACACACACACACACACACACACACATATCTTTGCTAATAATCCAAAAACTGTGCTTCCTAGATCTGATTATGGTATCTGATTATGGTGATTTCTCTGTTATGGTCCAATCAGAAGACAGAAACCACTGGAGCCTTTCAACAGAGGCAGCTTCATTCAGGGAATTTGTTCTTAGGGAAGGGAAGATCTGAGAAGCCAAATGGAATGGTTGAAACACTCAAGAGATTAGTAACAGCTGGAAGCCATGCTCACTCTTAAGACTGGAGAGACACTGGGAGGCAGTGATGTTGGTGGTGTTACCAGAGCATAGGAACCAGGGTCTCCTTCAGGGAGTGAGAATCACGACAGGGAGATGGTAAAATCTAGAGTTCCATGGAAGACGCCACTGCTGGGTGTGCTGTGTGAAACAGAGCAAGAGGGAGAAATGCCCCTACTCCTTCCCAATATCTGGCTTCTTTCTTCTTGCCCTCCAGTCTTCTGCCAGTACTATCCAATAGTTAAAACTATGTGGAATCGAGATGACAAGGGATCCTTGAAAATGTAGTTCCTTAAAGGAAGAGCAGAAAATGGATTTAAGAGAAAAAGACACACGACTGGCACAGTTTCTATACAAGCACGAGCTCATATGACATACGGAGTCTGCCTTTTCTATCCAAGCAGAAATTACTCCCCATAGTGAGTTACTAAGTATGTACATCCCAGCTAGCCACAGAACCCAGAAGGGTCCTCAGAAGATCCTTAATCTGGAGCCAACAAATGACACTAAAGAATATCAAACTGTGTATGGGACCAGATGCAGATGGTGCAGACCCCAGAAAGAGCTGCAGCAGACTGTACCCAGCAATTGTGTTTTATGCTATTTAGTTTCTTTGACCCAGCATAATGATGGAACCTCCGTGTTGTATGTTGGTGTCTCTTCACCTTTTCTACTTCCTTGCTAACCATTCTATATTTAGATCATTTCAATTTGGTTTGGTTATTTCCTCCTCTGAAAATGTCCTCTTACTATAACCTACTGACTGCCAAATCCACTGGTAACTTTTCTTGGATATTTCAGTTGGCTATTTAGTAGCATTGAAAACTGTGGAGTACCTTCTTCCTCTTTAAAACTTTATAGACTTCATTTGAGATAATATTTTTTTGCTTTTCCTCCTAATTTTGACTACTCTTTCTTCTCTTTTTAATTTTTAACTTTTAGGTTCAGGGGTACATGTGCAGGTTTGTTATGTAGGGAAGTTGTGTGTCATGGAGGTTTGGTGTATAGATTATTTTGTCATCTAGGTAATAAGTATAGTACATGATGGGTAGTTTTTGGAACATCCTCCTCCTCCCACTCTCCACCCTCAAGTAGGCCCTGGTTTCTATCGTTCCCTTGTTTGTGTCCATGGGTGCACAATGTTTAGCTTCCACTTATAAGTGAGAACACACAGTTTTTGGTTTTCTATTCTTGAGTTAGTTCACTGAAGATAATGGCCTTCAACTCCATCCTTGTTACCGCAAGGGTCATGACCTCATTCTTTTTTTAATGGCTGTGTAGTATTCTGTGGTGTATATATACCAAATTTTCTTTTTCCAGTCCACCGTTGATGGGCATTTAGGTTGATTCCATGTCTTTGCTATTGTGAATAGTGCAGAGATTAATATACATGTGTTTTTATGAAATCATGATTTGTATTCCTTTGAGTAAATATTTAATAATGAAATTGCTGGGTCAAATTGTAGTTCTATTTTAAGTTCCTTGAGAAATCACCAAACTGCTTTCCACAAAGGCCGAACTAATTTACATTCCCATCAGCAATGTATAAGCATTTCCTTTTCTATGCAACTGTTGTTTCCCTCACCAGCGTCTGCTGTTTTTCTACTTTTTAACAATAGCTGTTCTGAATGGTGTGAGATGGGATATCATTGTGGTTTTCTGTGCATTTCTGTAACAATTAGTGATGTTGAGCAGTTTTTTAAAAATATATGCTTGTTGGCTGTGTGTGTGTTTCCTTTTTGAATAGTGTCTGTTCATGTCTTTTGCATACTTTTTAATGAGGTAGTTTGTTTTTTGCTTGTTAAGTTGTTTAGGTTAAAATGAGACCTTTTCCTAGGTTTTATTTTACAGTTTTAGGTTTTTCATTTAAGTCTTTAATCCATCCTTAGTTAATTTTCACATACGGTACAAGGAAAGGGACCAGTTTCAATCTGCATATGGTGAGCCAGTTATCCCAGCACCATTTGTTGAATGGGAAGTTCTTTCCCATTGCTCGTTTCTGCCGACTTTTTTTTTTTTTTAAAGATCATGGTTGTAGGTGTGTGGCTTTATTTCTGGGTGCTCTATTTTATTCCCTTGGTTTATGTGTCTGTTTTTGTACCAGTACCCTGCGTTTTGATTACTGTAAAGTTGCAGGTTAGTTTGAAGTCAGATAATGTGATGCCTCCAGATTTGTTCTTTTTGCTTAGAATTGCTTTTTCTATTCAGATTCCTTTTTGCTTCCATATGAATTTTAAAATAGTTTTTTTTTTTCTAATTCTGTGAAAAATGTCATTGGTAGTTTGATAGGAATAGAGTTGAATCTGTAAATTGCTTTGGGTGGTATGGACATTTTAACAATATTAATTCTTCAGCCTTTTTTTCTTTTCTTTCTCTAATTCCCTTTCAGTTGTAAATATTTATGTTCTCAAGGACTCCAAAATTGGGCTTTTTGCCTTCTCCCAGCCCACTCCCCTGTTTTACTGATATGTGTTCCCTGGACTGCCTCATGCTATGAAATCAATATAACCTATGTCCTTTCAAATATCATATCTTCTTTTTACACTGGAAGTATCTTCTAAACTTTAGGTCTGCATTTCGGTTGTCTACAGATCACCTTCATGGGCAAGTGTTACCTCAAATTCAGTATGTCCAAAACCAAAGCTATTATTTTCTTTCCTTAAACCAATTCATATCTCAGTTAACGGTAGCATATTAACTAGAAAAACCTACTAATCTCTCTGACCTCCTCCAAGGTGAATTGTCATCCGTGCTTTTAGGACATATAATTTATTACTCTACGTTTTGGTGTGAATGTTAGTTCTCCTCCCAAATCCAAATGCTGAAACCTATTCACAAATGCAATGGTATTTGGAGGTGGTACAGTTTGGAGGTCATTAAATAATGAGGATAGAGGTCTAATGAATGAGATTAGTGCCCTTATAAAAGAGGTCCAAGAGAGTGTCATTATCGTTTCCTGCCCTGTGCAGACACAGCAACAAGGAACCATCTATGAGAACCAGGAGATAGGCCCTAACCAGACACCAAACCTGCCAGTGCCTTGATCTTGGACTTCCAGCCTCCAAACTGTGAGAAATAAATATCTGTTGTTTATAAGCCACCCAGTTTATGTTTTTTTTTCTTATATCAGCCTGAACATACTAAGGCACTCTCATATTTATTTATTTTTTTTTGTGGTGAGTTTTTATTTGCCTGTTAGTTTATAGATTGTGACTTCATCAAGAGCAGGGACTGTATCTTATTTATCTCTGAATTCCCAGGCCTAACTCACTGCAGGCCTTATTCTCATTATCCCCTTCCTTCTCAGATCCTGATTACCCTTCAAAAGAAAATGACAATGTGTACATCTGTTTACACATTTGGAGAATTCATGGTGTCTTTTATTTTCTTAACTGTTTTTACTTCAGTTGCTTACATTTTCTAATTATTTTAGAGAGTTTGGACATACCTATTTTATTTTCACTTGCCTGAGCATATGAATTCCAGCCATTTGAGAAATACACATGTTTTTGTTTGTTTTTGTCTTTTGAGATGGATTCTCACTCTGTCACTCAGGCTAGAGTGCAGTGGCATGATCTCGGCTCACTGTAACCTCTGCCTCCCTGGTTTAGGCAATTCTCCCACCTCAGCCTCCCAAGTAGCAGGGATTACAGGTGTGTGCAACCACACCCAGCTAAATTTTGTATTTTTAGTAGAAACGGCGTTTCACCATGATGGCCAGGCTGGTCTTGAACTCCTGACCTCAGGTGATCCACTTGCCTCAGCCTCCTAAAGTGCTGGGATTACAGGCATGAGCCACTGCTGCCAGCCGAGAAATATACATGTTTTGAACCATAAGAAATAAATTTGTCTAGAGCATGAAGTTCGTTGCAGTGGAAATTTTACTGGTTTCCTATACCATATTTATCTTTATAATGTAGATGAAGAGGAAAAATGAGAATCTTTGATAATTTGTTGTTGTTGTTCACCACAGAGTTCCATAAATTTTGACTGTAACCTTGTTTTTTTTTTTTTTTTTTTTTTTGGTTTTTTTTTTTGGTTTTTTTTACAGTAACATTTTTATTGTACTTGGAAGAAGGTACTTACTTATAAAAAATTTCAAATATTTTTCTCTGTTTTTTAAAAAACAAACAAACAACCAAAAACAGAGTCTCGCCCTGTCACCAGGCTGGAGTGCAGTGGTGCAATCTTGGCTCACTGCAACCTCCGCCTCCCAGGTTCAAGCGATTCTCCTGCCTCAGTCTGCTGAGTAGCTGGGACTACAGCCATGTGCCACCACGCTCAGCTAATTTTTGTGCTTTTAGTAGAGATGGGATTTCACCATGTTGGCCAGGATGATCTTGATCTCTTGACCTCGTGATCCACCTGCCTCGGCTTCCCAAAGTGCTGGGATTACAGGCGTGAGCCACCGTGCCTGGCAGATTTTCTCTATTTTAAAATTGATGAGTTTGCATATATCTTAGTATTCTACCAAGGATCTAGAATTTACTTTTAGTTGTGTCCCAATTCTAGAATTTGGATGAATGACATAACTCAAAAATCAAGTTTAGGTGAAACTTTATAAATTCAATCTAAGACTTAGTCTCCTAGAAAACAGAATCTGATGCAAAGACGTGAAATATTGATGCTTTACTTGGGCAGTGCAACCCCAGGCAGCAGAATAAGAGTGAAGACAAAGGTGCGCCAAGAAAGAAGGATGGGAAGAGATGCATTCCCCAACCACTGCTGCATCACAATGAGCTATGAAAAGACACCGCTGGGCCCCACAGGTGCAGCTCCTCTGCTCAGGGCACTGACAAAGACTCCTGCATGGAAAAGCTGTGCCCACAGAGCATCCCATGTGGGTGGTAGGGGTTGACTTCCTCCTGCTTCCTGTTGCCATTGTTCAAAGTGTGCTTCACAGGGAGTTAACTCTCCTGCACTTCTTTTTATTTTAGAGTGAGGGTCTCCCTCTGTTACCGAGGCTGGAGTTCAGTGACATTGATAATAGCTCACTGTAGACTCACACTCCTGGGCTCAAAGGATTCTCCCATCTCCGCTTCCCAAGTAGCTAGGACAACAGGTGCACACCACCACGCCTGGTTACTTTGTTTTATTTTATTTTCCGTAGAGATGGGGACTTGCCATGTTGCCCAGGCTGGTGTCAAACTCCTCGTCTCAAGCAATCCTTCCACCTCAGCCTTCTGAGTCCTTTTTTCTGGGTGCGAATGTATGGGGTACAAGGGCAATTTTGTTACATGCGTAGATTGTGTAGTAGTCAAGTCTGGGTTTTTATTCACCTGAACAATATACATCATACCCATTAAGTAGTTTTTCATCATTCATCTTCTCCTACTACCTCACCCTTCTGAGTCTCCAGTGCCTATCGTTCTTTTCTCTATATTCATGTGTGCACATTATTTAGCTTCCACTTATAATTCTGCATGTGATATTTGTCTTTCTGTGTCTGTCTTCTTTCACTTAAAATAAAGACTTCCAATTCCATTTATGTTGTTGCAAAACACGTAATTTCATTCTTTTTTTATAGTGGAATAGTATTCCACTGTGTATCTATACCATGTTTTTCTTTATCTGATTTTCCACTGATGTTCACTTAGGTTGATTCCGTATCTTTGTTATGCTGAACAGTGCTGTAATAAACGTATGATATGATTTATACAAACTTTCTACAAAAGGATGTATAAATGGGTAAGTAGAGAATCTCTATCTACAAAATGTTTTCTCTGATGACTAGTGATGTTGAACACTAAAATAAATATACCTGTTGGTCATTTATTTTTCTCCTTTTGAAAAATGTCTATTCATGTCCTTTGTCCATTTATTAATGGGATTATTTGGTTTTGGTTTTTGTTGAGTCGTTTGAGTTCCTTGCAGATTCTGGATATTAGTCCCCTGTTAGATGCATAGTTTGCAAACATTTCCTCCCATTCTACCATGTTCTCTGTTCACTCTGTTGATTCTTTTGCTGTGCAGAAGTATAATTCTTTTAGTTTGCATCATGTGATGGTTAATATCAGGCATCAACTTGATTGGTTTGAGGGATGCCTACATGGCTGGTGAAGTATTGTTTCTGGGTGTGTTCGTGAGGGTGTTTCCACAGGAGATTGATATTGGAGCCCACAGACTGGGAGAGGAAGATCCACCTTCCCTGTGGGTGGGCACCATCCAATCAGCTGCCAGCACAGCTGGAACAAAGTAGGTGGAAGAAGGTGGGATAAGTTTGCTTGCTGAGTCTTTGGCTCTCTTTCTTCTTCTTGTGCTGGATGCTTGCTTCTGCTTCTCCTGGCCTTGGACATTAAACTTCAGTTCTTTGGCGTTTGAACTCTGGGATTTGCATCAGAAGCTACCTGGGGTCCTTCGGGCCTCTGACTGTAGATCGAAGCCCGCACTGTTGGCTTTTGTGGTTTTTGGGGCTTTTGGACTTGGACTGAGCCACTGCTGGTTTCTCTCTTTCCCCAGCCTGCAGACAGCCTACTGTGGGACTTCTTGTAATAGTGTGAGCCAATTCTTCCTAATGAATGCTCTTTCATACATACATATATCCTATTGGTTCTGTCTGTCTGGAGAACCCTGACTAATACACATCATTTAGCTCTGCCTATGGTCATCAAGTACGTTAAATTCCATTCTGTGTGGGTAGTGTTATTTTTATTTCCCTGTTTTGTACAAGCTACAGTTCACCAATGGGCTAAGCTCTGTTGCTTGAATTCTGGTGGCAGAGGCAGGGGCCACACACATGGCAGATGGGCTGGGCTGCATGGTGGTAGCTGAGAGCAAGGTATTTTCTTGCCCTAAGCAGGGCCCAGGAGGCAAGAGAGTCACACATAACCCAAAGAATTGCATAAAATTAGCATCTAATAGAGGTGTTAGCTCAAATTCTCAAACTTCTGGGCAAGTTTACAGAGAGGGAAGGAGAGCAGAATATTTCTGCCCAGAAGTTGCATCAAGATGACCAAGTTGTCATGATTAAATCATCACAGATATTTTGAACTGGAAAACAGAAACAAAAACATTGAAAGCTAAAATGCCCCCATAATCTTTTCTTGACTCTGTGTGTCACCCTTGGAGAAGTCTGCATTGTCTCTTGCTGTAGGATGAGTGCATGGGACACACTTAGTGTCTCTTCTGAAGAAGGTTTCTGATCTGCTTAACTTTTCCCATGGTTTTTAAAGAGAATCTAGCTTTGTTGCCCCTGCCTTGTGCTAAAATAAATGTTAAAAAAAAACTGGAAAAATTCGTGACCTATAGTTTTCCAGGGACAAGGCTCACCTATAGAGAAGCATTATTCCAATGACATTTTTTGCTGAACTTGAAGTGTTATTTCCAGAGAAATGTATGTCCTGGTTATAATTGCATTTCAGATTTTCACGTTTTCTTTGGTTAGGAAATAGAGCTACAGGATGTTTTACCTTCAATGGATGTTTTAGGACCCAGCCATAACTGCGAACAATTTTACCCATGGGCATGCAAAGTCAGCTGGTTCTAAATGTGCCTCCAGAAATGAGCAATCAAAGCTTTGGCTAGAAACATGTGTCCAGATCTCTTCCCCATGCAGAGCTTTGGACATTGATTCCAGCCCTGAGTATGACCAATCGGGGGCTGGCACTCCTTATAAACCCTTCTTTTGAGGTCAGTTGTGGATTACCTGAATATTTTGAAAAATTTTACACAGTGCCCAGGAGTAATCCTCAACTGCATTTGTTAAATCCCCAAAGCATTATAATACATATATTCTAATGGTTTATTATCTTCAAGTTCTCTTCTCTGAATTGTGCTTCTTCTGTTCTTTAACTGAAAGGAGTGGTATCAAAACTCGCGTCTCTGGAGTTGGGCTGGGAGTCCTGTCCTCTGCTGGGCAGCTTATGTCCCTTTGGTGGCTGCTCCCAGTCAGTTCCTGACCTGCTGCTGCCCTTCTGTGTTTGCTTTTAGATATCTCTCACCTAGAATGCCAAATGATCATTTGTGAACTGGAACAGTTCCCTGGGGCTAGTTGGTGGACCGCCCATGCATTCCAGACCGCTGGCATCCCGAACTACTTGGAAATGGCCAATAAATGAGTGTTCTTTGCATTTCCTGTTTTGTACAAGTTATATCACTAGTGGCCTAAGCCAAATGGCTTGAATTCTGAGATGTACATCTTATCATTTTTAAAGTCAATGCAGAGTAATTTTTTCCCAATATTTTGCTGACAATGGAGAAGGCTTGATATAGTATCTTTCCTTCCCTTCTTCTTGAAAGGACAGACTAACTCTACAAATCATTATCCAGCTTGACAGAAATCAATGAAATCTACTAGTGGAAATTCACATTTCACCCAACAACATGAAAAGGCAAATAAATAAAAGTCTATTCAATTGTGCAAGTGCTTTGCAAGCTCTGTCTTGAAAGAAAAATAAAAATAGGATGGCTTTGCTGATTTAAAAATTTGTTAGGGTGTTTCAACCTGGGTTAGTTCATGGCTTTATCTTGAAGACTTCAGCCACCTCTAACAAGGAATGGCTGAAAATTTTACTAGGCTGTTAACCTTCATAAAAGAGTAAGTAGTTTAATTTTATTGGATATTCCTCTTATTATATTGATCTGCTTTTTGGCAGGTGCTTTGTTAAGAATTGTGGGAGATACAGGGACTGGGTATTTGCCCTAAAGGGGTTATATTTCTGTGTGGGAGAGAATATGTGGATGATATAAAGATGACTTGTATCATTACAGTTGAACAGGCTTGTACAATATAGCAATTGCTAATAGACATTGCATTGCCCTAATTTAGATCTAAGAGCATTCTCCACTGATTATTACTTGCTTGGCTAAAGTCATATCATAAAATAGGAAACTGTCTTGATTGGGAATAAGTACTCTCAAAATTGTCTCATAACATATTTGAAAAAATAGAAATTATAATAAATGAATGAATAAGTAAGTAATTAATTCATATTTATTTCTTAAAATCAGGAGTTATAAAGCTTACCTAGAGTCTTGAATGTTGGAAACCTCTCTTTAAGTCAATGCCTTTAGCTTAGTTCTACAAAATGCACTAGTGTTTCTTCACAGGCAACCTTTAGTGATAGTTTTTGCTATTATTTTAGTTTTACTAGCTTTGTTTTTCCTTACGGGGAACTTAAGGTCTCTGGGGGATTACTTAGGGTCTTCTGTCAGTACATGCTATTCAAAGCACAGTTTGGCATTCATTGGATGATTTCCTTTTTATATCCTTACTTTCTTTGTCTCTGCTTCTATTCCTGGCTATATTTTCAGCTGCCCACCTCTGCATTTTTTACATTATTGGTTCTTGGATCTATGGTAGAATGCCTGTTGCTTGTTTCCAGTACAAAAACAAATCGTGAGTTGTTGGGGTTTTTTTTTTTTTTTTTGTCTCTCCCAAAGAGTCTTTGCTATTAGAAACCACCTTTAACTGCATAAAGAGCACAGGTAACTAGTAAAGTGAATGTTTAAAATTTGCTAGAGGTAAAGCAACTATACTGGCAACCTAGACAGAGTGTGGTTCATGAGCTCGTGCCTGCCAGCCTAGAGCTGGTTAGCTCCACTGCCGGCTGTACATCCTAGGAAAACAGGCTTTCTGGATGGATATCAGAACTTGAGAGTGCTTCCAGAAATGACATGAAATTACAAATTGAGGAAGTCAGAAGATAACATATCCGTGTAATTGACCAAATTGTTGCTGACATTGATTAAACACAAATGGCTAGAGTTCCAGGTGATCTGGTAAAAATATATATAGTTTTGATAGAAACATTAGGATATTAAGATACTGTTAAATGCCTCTGAGTGGCTGCAGTTGTAAGTGTTCTTTTTTGTTTTTGTTGATCTTCATATTCTGTAATGAGATCATATTTTTTAATAAGAGAAAGTAATATTTTAAAATATGAAATAAAAGCAGTTGGAAAGTTTAATTAAAAAATTTTTTTTTGTCAATTGTGCCTGTTACATCTACTGTAGGGGCAGAGGGAAAACTTCTCTTACGTTCTCTCTCTTAAGTTTTGCTGAAATGAATGGCAATAGACAGATTAATAGGAGGAAAGGGTATATAAATTTATTAATATGTATAAGCACAGGAGCCATGTAACATATGAGACTCAAAGAAAAGTCAGATGGTTGAAGCTTATATAGCCTCTTCATAGGAGAGAGGGGAAGGGAGATTGGGGAAATGTGGGCAATTGTGAGGGGTGGTACATGATTTTCAGATGAAATGAATAAGCCTGAAGAACAATGGCCTGGAACATAGCTCCTTGGAGCTCCAAGAGATGTGGTGGGAAGGTGAGGGGTGTAACTTCACTGTAAACAAAGTTTGTCTTATTATGCAGATAAAGTGTCCCAAAAGTCTCCCTGGCAATCTCTCAGAGTTTCCCTGAGAAGAATAGATGAAAAGTCTATCTGGGTGAGGTGATGACTTTTAGTCTCTTTCCATCAACCTTTCCTGGTGAGTTATTTGATAAGATTCCTAGGGAGGGCTTTAAGACAACTGCAGTTCTTCTGCAAGAACTTCCTTTAATCAGATAAGGGAGCTTCAGAAAAAGTCCCTGCTGGTACTTCTGGAAAGAAAGGGGACAAGAGAGACAGGGCGTGGAGGAAGCTCAGAGAGGGAGCTTGGTCCTGAGGTTTATTTCTGAGGCCTTTCAGTTTCCTCTAAATCAAAACACTCAGCATACCAAAGCACCATGCGTATCAAGCACAATATTAGAAAATTTAGCGTAACTTTTTAAATTGCAAAAATTTGAGGAAAATGAAATGTCATCAATCGTTTGTTATACCATATGTTTATCCTTTCTTGTGGCTTAAAAAAATTATGGTGTTTTTAATATATATCTTACAGAAAAAGAATAAAAAAAAGATTAGAAATGGGAAAAAATCCAAAGCAGTAGAAAATAATGTTCTGAAAATAACATGAAGGTTTGCAGAACTTCCCTGTAATGCCCTGAAATTTTACCGATATATGATAAATAAGTTGCTAAGGAATATAAATGTTCTATAAAGCAATTGTTTAAAACTATTGTCTTGATATATCTAATTTTGTCCAATTTTCTTTGACCAAACTAAATCCTAATAGTGGAGTTAGCTCCAATTTCTGTTTACTCCAGGTCCCACCAATCCAACACCTTCAATTCTTACATTAAATGAAAAACTAACCTTGTGCATCTCCTTTACTGAAAGGTCTGATTTTTTCAGTTATTCATTTTTTTTTTTTTTTTTTGGTAAGGAAGACTTCATTTCAGATTTTGCTTTCTACTTCCTTCCCTTTCCTAGTCTTCCTTTCCTCTCTCCTCCTGTCTCTCCTCCCCTCACCATCCCTATTCTCCTTCCTCTCCTTTCTTTTCTCCTCTTCCTTCCACTTCTCTGCAGACTTTATTTCCATCTTTATACTTTTCTTTTCCATTTCTTCTCTCTTTTCTTCATTTTTCTCTTTTCTCCCTTCCTTTGTCTGCCCATCTCTCTCCGTGTCTCCTTTCTTCCCTTTTTCTTTCATAGAGCTGGAATTAAAACAAAACAAAACAAATGGAAAGAAACACAGGTATTCACGATTGGCCTTTCCTGTTTCTCAGACCCTTGGGAAACAATGGCAAGATTCAGTTACAGCTTGATAGAAATTTCTAACCATTTAACTCCATTACAAATGTCATCCATGTAACAGAGAATAACTTCCCCAGTAGGCTCATTGTCATGTTTTATCTTATTTGACCAGGTCATGAGTTAATTGAACATTATATGAAAAAGCCAATATATGGGTTTAATTGTACTTAATCATATTTTAATGATTAATGAACTTTTGTGTCATATGGGAAAACGTCATAGTGTCCATTGCCTTGTAGTTCACATAACATAATGAGATGAATAGTAGGGTTATGAGGCTAATCAATATAGGTCAGACCTGTCCAGGTTTGTTTTATTTAATCCAGAAATAATCTTAAAACAACTGGATTTGTACTATAGCACTTTCTTTTTTGAGACAAGCTCACTCTGTCACCTGGGCTGGAGTGCTGTGATGCTCTGATAGATCACTGCAGCCTCAAACTCAGGTGATCCTCTTGCCTTTTTTAGTGAGGAGTTGTGTGTGGTAAGATTTGGCACTCTTGTTGCTGGAAGAACTTAAGATGTTTGTGAAGTATCTCATTTTTTTTCTCATTAGTTTATGTTGTTCTTATACTTTGAGCAGTTAGTTCCTGATGCTAACTTTATATTTAGAAATGATGTAAGTTGAATGAAGTGCTCCATAAAAACAATGTGACATAAGGGGCAATAATCCCAATGAAGAGCCTAGAGCTAAATTAATATGAATGACAATGTATCTTGGTGTATTAGTCTGTTTTCTCACTGCTATAAAAATACTACCTGAGACTGGGTAATTTATAAACAAAAGACGTTTAATTGACTCACAGTTCCACATGGCTGGGAAGCCTCAGAAAACTTACAATCATGGCAGAAGGTGAAAGGGAAGCAAGGCATGTCTTACATGGTGGCAGACAAGAGAGAGAGTGCAGGGGAAACTGCCACTTTTAAACCATCAGATCTCATGATAACTTCCCTCACAGTCATGAAAACAGCATGGGGGAAATCACCCCATGATCCAGTCACCTCCCACCAGGTCCCTTCCACAACATGTGGGGATTACAATTTGAGATGGAATTTGGGTGGCTACACAAAGCCAAACCATACTGCTTGGCCCGAATCAACTTGAGGGATTTGTTTATGTCTTTCTAAATTGTTACTAACGCAGCTGGACTTTCACGTAACCTTTTCTTTTAATCGACTGTTGCAATGGCTTCCTATTATCCCTGTTTCCTTCTATCTGCCCTCTCCAATCCATCCCATATTTTTTCCAGGTCATTTTCCTCCAAGGTGGCAGTCTCGTCATACTATCTGCTTGATTTTTTCAGGGATAGTATTTTATTTAGGATTTTCACATCAATGTTCATTAGGGATATTAGCCTGAAATTTTCTTTTTTTCTTGTGTGTCTCTGCCAGGTTTATTCATTTCCTCTAGATTTTCTAGTTTATTTTCATGGAGATGTATATAGTGTTCTCTGATGGTAGTTTGTATTTCTTTGGGATCAGTGGTGATATCCCCTTTATCATTTTTTATTGTGTCTATTTAATTGTTCTTTTTTGTATTAGTTTAGCTAGCAATCTATCTGTTTTGTTAATTTTAAAAAAAAACAGTTTCTGGATTAATTGACTTTTTGAAGAGTTTTATCTGCTTCAGTTCTTCTCTGATCTTAGTTATTTTTTTTTTGTATTCTGCTAGGTTTTGAATTAGTTTGCTCTTGCTTCTCTGGTTCTTTTAATTGTAATGTTAGGGTGTCAAGTTCAGATCTTTCCAACTTTCTGATGTGGGCATTTAGTGCTATAAATTTTCCTCATAGCACTACTTTAGCTGTGTCCTGGAGATTCTGGTACATTGTCTCTTTGTTCTCATTGGTTTCAAAGACCTTCTTTATTTCTACCTTAATTTTATTATTTTCCCAGGAGCCCTTCAGGAGTGTGCTGTTCAATTTCCATGTAGTTGTACAGTTTTGAGTGAGTTTCTTAATCCCGAGTTCTAATTTGATTGCACTGTGGTCTGAGAGACTGTTGTTATGATTTCTGTCTTTTGCATTTTCTGAGGAGTGTTTTACTTCCAATTATGTGGTCAATTTTAGAATCAGTGAGATGTTGTGCTAAGAAGAATACATATTCTGTTGACTTTGGGTGAGGTCCACTTGATCCAGAATTGAGTTCAAATCCCGAATATCCTTTTTAATTTTCTGTCTAGTTGATATAATATTGACAGTCAGGTGTTACCATCTCCCACTATGATTGTTTGGGAGTATAAATCTCTTTGTAGGTCTCTACATGAATCTGGGTGCTCCTGTATTGGGTGCATACATATTTAAGATAGTTAGCTCTTCTTGTTGCATTGATCCCTTTACCATTATATTATAACCTCTTTGTCTTTTTTGATATTTTTTTGGTGTAAAATCTGTTTGTTTTATCAGCGACTAGGATTGCAACTCCTTCTCTTTTTTACTTTCAATTTTTTTGATAAATATTCCTGTATCCCTTTATTTTGAGCCTATGTGTGTCTTTGCATGTGAGATGGGTGTCCTGAATACAGCACACTGATGAGTCTTGACTCTTTATCCAATTTGCCAGTCTGTGTCTTTTAATTGGGGAAATTTATCCCATTTATGTTTAAGGTTAATATTGTTATGTGTGAATTTGATCCTGTCATCATGATGCTAGCTGATTATTTTGCACATTAGTTGATGCAGTTTCTTCATAGTGTCATTGGTCTTTATATTTTGGTGTGTTTTTGCAGTGGCTGGTACTGCTTTGTTCCCACATTTGGTGCTTCCTTCAGGAGTTCTTGTAAGGCAGGCCTGGTGCAAAGTCCCTTAAGATTTGCTTGTCTGGAAAGGATTTTATTCCTTCTTATGAAGTGTAGTTTGGCTGGACATGAAATTCTGGGTTGAAAATTCTTTTATTTAAGAATGTTTAATATTGGCCCCCACTGTCTTCTGACTTACAGGGTTTCTGCAGAGAGATTCACTGTTAGTCTGATGGGCTTTCCTTTGTAGGTGATCTGACCTTTCTCTCTGGCTGCCCTTAACACTTTTTCCTTTGTTTGAACCTTGGAGAATCTGATGATAATGTGTCTTGTGGTTGCTCTTCTTGAGGAGTATCTTAGTGGTATTCTCTGTATTTCCTGAATTTGAATGTTGGCCTATCTGGCTAGGTTGGGGAAGTTCTCCTAGATAATATCCCAAAGCGTGTTTTCCAACTTGGTTCCATTCTCCCCATCACTTTCAGGTACACCAATTAATCATGGGTTTTTTCTGTTCACATAGTCCCGTATTTCTTGGAGGCTTTGTTCATTCCTTTTCATTCTTTTTTCTCTAATCTTGTCTTCCTGCCTTATTTTAGCAAGATGATCTTCAATCTATGATATCCTTTATTCTGTTTGATTTATTTGGCTATTGGTACTTGTGTATGCTTCGTGAAGTTCTTGTGCTGTGTTTTTCAGCTCCAGCAGGTCACTTATATTCCCCTCTAAACTGGTCATTCTAGTTAGCAGTTCCTGAAACCTTTTATCAAGGTTCTTAGCTTCCTTGTATTGGGATAGAACATACTCATTTTGCTAAGAAGGGGTTTGTTGTTACTCACTTTCTGAAGCCTATTTCTGTCAATTTGTCAAACTCATTCTCCATCCAGTTTTGTGCCTTAGCTGGAGAGGAGTTGTGATCACTGGGAGGGGAAGAGGCATTCTAGATTTTGGAATTTTCAGCGTTTTTGCACTGTTTTTTCCTCATCTTCATGGATTTATCTACCTTTGATCTTTGAAGATGATGACCTTTGGATTGAGTTTTTGTGTGGGGGTTTTTGTTGATGTTGTTGTTGTTGCTTTCTGTTTGTTAGTTTTTCTTCTAACAGTCAGGGCTTTCTTCTGCAGGTCTGCTGCAGTTTACTGGAGGTCCATCCCAGACCCTATTTACCTGGGTATCAGCAGTGGAGGCTGCAGAACAGCAAAGATTGCTGCTTGCTCTTTCCTCTGGAAGCTTTGTCCCATGGGGCACTGGCCTAATGCCAGCCCGAGCTCTCTTTGATGAGGTGTCTGTCGAGTCCTTTTGGGAGGACTCTCCCAGTCAGGAGGCATGGGTGTCAGGGACCCACTTGAGGAGGCAACCTGTCCCTTAGCAGAGCTGCTGTGCTGTGCTGGAAGAATATCCCTTGTCAGGATCAGCTGCTTTCTCCAGAGCCAGCAGGCAGGAAAGATTAAGTCTGCTGTAGCTTTGCCCATAGCCTCCCCTCTGCCTAGGTGCTCTCTCTGAGGGAGGAAAGAGTTTCATCTGTAAGTCCCTGACTGGTTTTGCTGCATTTCCTTTGGAGAAGCCCTGCCTAACCAGTCCCAATGAGATGAACTGGGTACCTCAGTTGGAAGTACAGAAATCACCAGCCTTCTGCATTGGTCTCACTGGGAGCAGCAGACTGGAGCTGTTTCTATTCGGCCATTTTCAACTATACTTCTTGAGTTATTTTTCTATGGGTGGCTTCTTAAACAATTATGGAAATAAATAAAATCAAATGAGTTTGAAGTAGTTTGGCAGCAAGATATTAAGTATTTCAGCAGATTCATTAGAAATGACACCTGTTTATAAATAATCATTTGAAACATATTTTGACTCACTGATAGGTTTAATTAATTTTTTCATTTTTTATTTTTATTTTTTTTGAGACAAAGTCTCCTCTGTCATCTAGGCTGGAGTGAAGTGGCATGATCACAGCTCACTGCAACCTTGATCTCCCAGGTTCAAGTGATCTTCCCACTTCAGCCTCCCATGTAGCTGGGACCACAGGTACATATCACATGTTCAGCTAAGTTTTTTTTCTTTCCATACAGATGAGATTTTCCTGTGTTGCCCAGGTTGGTCTTGAACTACTGGGCTCAAGTGATCCTCCTGCTTTGGCCTCCCAAAATGCTGGGATTATAGGCATGAACCACTGTGCCCAACCCCACCTGTATGTTTTAGTCTAGTTATCAGAATAAGTTGTCTAATCAGAAAATGTCAATATTAACAAGGCAAATATTTCAACTATTGGAAAAAAATATGTAAATAAGCCTCAAAATATAAAACCTGCAACAGAGTATTACTTTTGAACTAAGCAAGGTGCAATATTGGTGTGTCATGCTGAGCATAAATGATACTTTGACTCATTTAGCTTCATTTTTCAGTACATTTTGGGAAATTATCTTTACAGCAGAATACATAGTTTGCTATATTTTTGCATAAAAATGGAGAGGTGGCATATGAATAAAATCTATCATGTATTATCTCTGGTCTTGTTTTGTACCCTAGTCTTAAGAAAGTGGTATAGTGTTAATAATGCAAAACGAAATGGAAATATAGGTGGCATTTTATGACTTCATTGAGCCTTGTCACTGAGAATGTAATTTCTCAAAATATGCCTTCTATCTGTTAATGTTTTTTCTTCCTTTAAATTTTTGGGAAACCATTCCAAATATCAAGTGAAAGGATGAAGACATGGCATAAGTATCCTGAGTCCTGGGCTGGGTGCAGTGGCTCATGCCTGTAATCCTACCACTTTGGGAGGCTGATGTCGGTGGATCACTTGAGGTCAGGAGTTCAAGACCAGCCTGACCAACATGGCAAAACCCTGTCTCTACTAAAAATACAAAAATTAGCTGGGCATAGTGGCACACCTATAGTCCCAGCTACTTGGGAGGCTGAGGCAGGAGAATCACTTGAATCTGGGAAGTGGAAGTTGCAGTGAGCCAGAATCATGCCACTGCACTCCAGCCTGGGTGACAGAGTGAGACTCCATCTCAAGAAAAAAAAAAAAAAAACTATGCTGAGTTCTGACTCCTGGTTCTTGTTCCCCCCTTAGCTAGTTGGACTAGTCATTCACTTCTCTGGGCCTTGGTCGCCTAATTAGAAGGTGAGGGTGCCAGATAGAGGGTCTCTCATGGATATTCCAATTCTGATAATTCATGGAATGACACAGCAGAATTGCTGAGGTCTCACTGGTGAGCCAATTGGTAATTGTATTAGATGAGGCTGTGTTTTGTATATTCACTACTGAGAATGTTTGTTGCCTTGATGTCTTACCATTTTGAGAGGCTTCCCTACAGATTATCAACCTCTATGTCTACCAACAATGCATATTTCTTAAAATGTCAATTTTATTTTGACCTTTGTATCTAAAATAGCTTGAATGTTTGTTCATCTCTATAGAGGCTGTGCTGGTAAATCTTGTGCCAGTTATAAGGAGTCCCTGTGGTTCTGTCAGTGGCCGTAGCGTTCCTGGGATCATTACGGTCTTGTAGCAAAGAGGATAGGTTTGAAGTTAGCAGGCCTGGATTTGAATCTCAGTTTTGGTCTTTTACCCGTGTATCAGAAGGTTCATTGTAAGTATTGAGTGAGTCATCAAGATACAAGAAAGTCTTCAGATGGAGATGCTGATTTTTAAAGGAAGTACGTGGGAATCAATTTCACAAATTCCCAAGCTCATCACATGTAGGGAGGATATTAAAAGATTCAAAAAGAATGTAGAGAGAAGACTTGAGAGAAGGTGGAATGTTTTTTGAGAGCTTATGGAGTTCTGTGAGTCTCATATTCTTCCCTAAGCTACTAATGAGATAGCTTTGAGCTTTAACAGGATAGTATGAAGCTCTTCTGAGGATGGAGCACAGTATCTTTTAGAAATCTCTCTCACAGGGTGACTTGTAAAGTGTTCTGAGGGCTACAGTAACAAAGAAGGGCTGTTGTGGGTCCTTCCTGGGTCTTTCCTGTGGGCCACATGTGAAAGAGCTGATCTGCTGTCATTTTACATTTTTCTTGAGAGGACCTCCTTGGAGAGTGATGGGACTCCAGTGGAGAAGGTGTTTCTGTGGAATGGACCATGAGAAACCCAGGGTGGAGGGCCAGGGGACACCTAGAGGAAAACTGTGTCTCCTGGCCTTGAGAGTTGTTTCCAGAGAGTTCATGAAGGTGCCCACTAGAGATGGATTTGGCTTTTTCATAAGCCAGTTTCTTAGGCAGTCAGCACAGGACACCAGGTAGGAAGCCTCTGTGCCCTTCTGCCTCCTCCCTCCCTATATCTGATCCAGAAGAAACCTAGAGGCAGCCATGATGTGGGAGGACAGGTCAGGGAGAAGGGGAAATAGCAACTTGTAAACAGAAGGCTGAAGACTCCCTTCTGTGCTTCTTGCTGGAGGAAGCAATCAGATGTAATTTCTTAACTGTGATTATGAACTGGCCATAAGGCTTTAATTTTCTTACAGTGATCAAAAATCTTGAGTCTGCCTCACTTTTTATCCAGCTGAGTACATTTTAAGGAATAGAAGAACCAAAAATAAACTTGTATTCTAAGTATCTCACAGGCAAGCTTGTACCATTTACTGGAATCTAGAATGACGTTGACCTAGGGACCTTATTTAGAGTGGTAGCGTTCCATTGCCCTGGTTATCCTCAGATGGTACTATCTAGGGAGACTTAGTTGACTAATCTTCCCATTGTCCATTTCTTCATTTCTAAATACACTGTGTTTGTGCAGAATAAGAGCAATGATGATGTTAAAATGTTTCACTCTTGGTAGGAGTTTGATGAATGATCTTTCTTTAAGTCCATCTTAATTGGAAATGATTTCATAAAATAATACTTTTGATTTGATTACAACCTTTTTGAAAGACAAATAAATTTAGAGTGAAAAGCATATTAAAATCCTTCAACTGTATTCTGATGAAAGGGTTTCTATTTGCATTGTCACAGCAGCTTTTCAACAAGGGCAGGCAGGTAGTGTGACCCTTTTCCCTCTTATTATCTCAGCCAGCAACCAGAGCAGCAGGACCTCCTCCGTCTCTCCCTCTCAAAAGAGATGGGAGGGTGGGGCAAAGCTTATCTCCCAGGAGAGCTCCTGACAAAACAGTCTCTATTTTTAATATCCACAGAAGCTATACATTTTCTCAGATGATTCTTAGGATCAAAGGAAAGAGCATATTTTGGCCCACTAGGGTCTTAGAAATTGTCACTTCCTCCTTGGGCGGCTATTGAGGTGACAGTAAACAAGGAACAGATCTTCAACAAAAGCCACTAATAGATGCTGAAGCACTCAAGTATCCCTCCCCACATCCCTCCAACTCCCCACCTGGTGCAGAACCACAGAGACTCAGATGAAGTGAAGCTGTTCTTTCCGAAACATAGCGACCAATGCCTTCTTACCTCTTGTTAACACATGAGCTCTATGAACAATGGGCATGTAGGTCTCTTTTGAGATTGTAGCTGTGTCGGGTACAGAAATATGGATAGTATCCACATTAGAATTTTCAGGAGTTACAGAACTGTTGTCCATTTCACTGGATAAAGGAGGACTCTCTGGAGTCATCAGTGAAGGTGAATTTCCATTCATGATTTCAGGGGACACAGTTGACATTTTTGCTGTCATCATGCTGTGCTGGGCAGAGCCTTGTCACCATGGATCAAAAAAAGATAACAGAGGCTCCTCTGTATCAGAATCTGGAATGACATTGGTCTGGAGACCTTATAGAGTGGCCCCTGCCTCAGTTCTCAGCAGAGACTTATTTCAGTAGCACAATATCCAGGAACTCAGGTAGGCAGGGCAGGTTATGTTCCGTGTGTGAAACGTTTCTGGGTGGTTTTAGTCCAGTACTAAAAACTTAATTTCATCAGAAGTTTGTCAGAGTTGACTTTGTTGGGAAAGCACATTTTGGGTAATTATCAATACAGCAAATATATCTATCGTTCTCTTTCTTAATTAAACGATTTGTTGATGTAATACAAGAACAAATATTCACAAGTCAAGTAGTACTGGAGGGATTTAATAATAAACAGCTATTTCCTGTTTCACCCTTTCTTGCCCCTCAGTTCCACTACAAAAAGCCAACTATTTCCAAATTAGTAGTGCTTTATTCACCCTGGTGTTTATTTCCATATTTCTAAAGAAATTGAATATGCTTGCTGTTTCTTGATGTATCCACTTTAGTCATTACCTATTGTATTCTTATTATAGAAAATAAAAAATGTGGGAGGTACTTTTTTGAGATCTCGCATATTTAAAATGTGTTTTTTAATATCTCACTGTTAATTTAGGAGTTAAACTTTTGTGCTGGATGGCATCTTTGTTTAGAATTTTTAGGTTCCCTTTTCCAGGTTTCATTCTGATTTCCTTTTTTTTTTTTTTCCTGCAACTATTCTCCCATCTCTCAAACCCTCAGAACCTTGTAGGATCTTTTCTTTATCCTTGGTTTTCTGGACCTTATAGGAATGAGTCTTGGTGAGTCCTTTTTTTTAATTTGACTGGAATTTGCTGTGCTGTTTCAACTGGAAAAGTTAATTTTATAATTCATTTGATAATTTCTTCTCCTCTATTTCCTCTGCTCTTTTAGTCAGGCATTATAACTTGGGGAGGAAACTTAGATATTGATCCTATGCTTAAAGGTTCTAAGTTTCTTTTCTTTATTTTAAAAATAATTTTATGGGTCTATAGTAAGTGCATATATTTATGGGGTACATGAAATATTTTGATACAGGCTTACAATGCATAAAATACACTCCAGGTAAATGAGGTATCTATCACCTCAAGCATTCATCATTTCCTTGTGTTACACACAATCCAGTTATACTCTTTTAGTTATTTTCAACTGTGCACTAAATTATTGTTGACTAGTCACCCTGTTGTGCTATCAAATACTAGATCTTACGTATTCTATCTAACTGTATTTTTATAGTCTTTAACCATTCCCACTGCACCTCAGCCCCGACCAACCTTCCTAGTCTCTGGTAACCATCATTCTACTCTCTATCTCCATGAGTTCAATTCTTTTAATTTTTAAGTCCCACAAATGAGTGAGAACCTGTGAAGGTTTTCTTTCTGTGTCTGACTTATTTCACTTAATGTAATGATCTCCAGTTTCATCCACACTGGTAAATGACAGGCTCTCACTCTTTTCTGTGGCTGAACAGTTCTCCGTTGTGTATACATACCACACTTTCTTTATCCCTTCATCTGTTGATAGACACCTAGGTTGCTTCCAAATCTTGACTATTGTGAATAGTGCTGCAATGAAACTATGGTAGTGCAGATATCTCCTTGGTATACTGATTTCCTTTCTTTTGGGTATATCCCTAGCAGTGAGATTGCTGGATCACATGGGAATTCTATTTTTAGTCTTTTGAGGACCTCCATACAGCTTTTCACAGTGGATGTATTAAGTTACATTCCCACCAACAGTGTGCCCTTTTCTCCACATACTTGCCAGCATTCATGATTGCCTGTCTTTTGGATAAAAGCCATTTTATCCAAAATGGGTGAGATAATATCTTATTGTAGTTTTGATTTGCTCATATAAATGGAATCATACAGTATTTGTTTTTCTGTGACTGGTTTATTTTGTTAGTTTCATGTCCTCCAGGTTCATCCATATTGTCGTATTCTTTTTAAAGGCTGAATAATATTCAATTGTTTGTGTATACCACATTTTCTTTATTCATCTGTCAATAGGTTGGTTTCACATCTTGGCTATTGTGAATAGTATCACAGCGAACATGGAAGTGCTAATACCTCTTTGCGATCCTGATTTACATTCCTTTGGAGAAATATCAGAAGTGGGATTGCTGTATCCTATGGTAGTTCTAGTTTAATTTTTTTGAGGAATCCCTGTACTGTTTAATACAGTGGCTACATCATTTTGCACCCCTACTAACAGTGTACAAGGCTGTTAATTTCTCTATATCCATATCAATACTTGTTGCTTTGGTTCCATTGATAATAGGCATCCTGAAAGGTATGATGTAATATCTTATTGTGATTTTGATTTGTATTTCCCTGATTAGTGACATTGACCATTTAAAAATATATATGTTTACCTGTTGATCATATGCACATTTTCTTTGGAGAAATGTCCATTCAATGTCTTAACCCATTTTTAAATTGAATTATTCGTTATTTTTTAAACTATTGAGTTGTAGGAGTCATAGATTCTTGAACTTAATGAAATTTGTTTGATCTTTTTATGTTTGGCAATTCCCATTAAACAAATCACTCAACTGAGGTGATACTTTGGAATAGAACCAAGTAGTTTCAATTCTAAGTAACCTTTGAAAACAATATGCTTTTACCTGAAAGTGGTCTGCAAAGATTATATGGACCCTTGATAACATGGGTTGGCTACTTACAGAAAAGCAGATGCTTTTGGTGAGATATGCTGCCTACTCAGGCTTGTGTTATGTGGCCTTAATATTTTCAGTGTTAAAATCAGTTATAGGCCAGGAGGCATTTCTTCTATCCAAGGATTTTTTGCACAGAGAAGCTGCATGGAGGAGTAGAATTCTGGAGGTAAAATGATGATTTTTCTCTGGAAAAGAGATGGCCTATTTCACAAAGGCACCATTCATGGGTAAGAACTGTAATTTACAGTTTGCAAGCCATTCTATTTTCTTGTTTTTGTTTTGTTTTGGTTTTTGGTTTTTTCTTTTCTTTTCTTTTTTTTTTTTTTTTTTTTTTTTTTTTTTTAACGTGGTCTTGCTCTTTCACTCAGGCGGGAGCTCAGTGGCTCAATCACAGCTCACTGCAGCCTCGACCTCTCCAGCTCAAGCGATCCTCCCATGTCAGCCTCCCAAGTAAGCTAGGATGACAGGCACATACTACCGTGTAAGGCTAATTTTAATGTTTTAAATTTTTTTGTAGATATTGGGGAGGGGTCTCATTATGTTGCCTAGGGTGGTCTTGAACTCCTGGCCTCAACAATTCTCTTGCCTTGGCCTCCAAAGTGCTGAGATTATAGGTGTGCTGTTGGGTTCTTTATTGGTCACCTTTTTACTCAGTTTGATATTATGAATAGTAATGGAATTTAATTAGCCTTAAGTTGTTTGCTTAAGTCACTGCTTCAGTAGAAGAGTCTGGGATGAGTCATTATAGATATTTCAGGATATGGGTAGGCAGTATTTGTTTTCCTGGTCTTAATTATAATCACAAAGCCCTTGAAAGAGTCTCCTATAATGCACCCATAGAATAAAAATGTAGGGCATAGGTAATCTTAGGGATCAGCACTTTAGACTTATTTATTAGTGCCTCATGTGTGAGAGGAACCATGCTGACTGCTGGGTTGAGCAGGTAATTAATTAAAATGTTACGTTATTTTTCTGCAGTTCGGTATTGATGGTATTTGTCAGGTTTCAAATTTATTTATTGTAAATTTTTTTAATTTTAAATATTCACTTTTGTACCGAATTTTATAGTCATAACTTTTGGTGTTCTTATTTGAAAGAAGTCTCCCCAAATTGGATTACCTAGAGGACCACACAACCTGGACAATCTGAACAATTGCTGGCCTAACCCCTTTGGAATGCAGGTGACTTGGGAGTAGGGACTTTGCCTACCATGTTTACTACTCTATTGTCAGTGCTTAGTGGAGCACATTGCATGTAGCCGATTCTCAATCAAACAAGTACATGTTCGGAATTTTGTGCAGCCAGCGTTGAGTGTCTCCCAGAAACACAGCAGCTTCTGGGAGGATGTGCGTACTAGATTGTGTATAGCTCATATTGAGTGGGGTGAGCACCAGCAGCTTCAAGAGTCAGTCAAAGGGAATACTGGGAACCCTGCCTTTGTTTCCCTCCTTACTCTCATCCTTCTTTCCTCGAATACATAGCTTTCCAAAATGTAAGATTTCCTAATTTTTATTTTTGTGGCTTGGCTCTCTCATTGGTAAGGTATGGATTTAACATGGTGGTGGCTCATGCCTGTAATTCCAACACATTGGTCATCCAGGGCAGGTAGATTGCTTGAACCTAGGAGTTTGAGACCAACCTATACCACCCACAAAAATACAAAAACATTACCTGGGTATGGTGGTACATGCCTGAAGTCCCAGCTACTCAGGAGGCTGAGGTGGGAGGATTGCTTGAGTTCAGCAGGTCAAGGCTGCAGTGAGCTGTGATTGCGCCACTGCACTCCAGCCTGGGTGACAGAGTGAGACCCTGTGTCAAAAAAATAAAGAAAAAGAAAAAGCATATAAAATTACCACTGTCTGGGATTTCCAAGGAGATTAAATGGGGATAAAGTCTGTGAAGCACTCAGTACAGCGATGGGGAAATCTTAGCTGCCATTATTCTGATCTTATTCCTAGAGTGCTTGTCTCCATTAAGTCATAGTTATTGATGATAACGGTACAAAGTGGGTTTTTATGTTTCCACAAACTCATGAAAACCCTAATATGAGGTCAGTCACAGGTGGTGGGAGATTCATGTTTAGGTTCCACAGACACCAAGGTACATAATAACAGGCTTCTGCTTAAAGTCTCCAAGCTAGAATCAGCTTCATGAATCTTCAGAAGCAGGCCCACTGACATGCGACTCCCTAGAATCTTCAAAAGCAATGCTTAACATTGCTAAAATCCAAATTTCATGGTATATATTGAAATGAATGTTAGTACTTGAAAATAGGTTTAACACATGGTCCAGCTTTCTTTTTACCTGGTCCTCGTTTTTGTCAGAATATATTACATTGGGCCAACAAAGGCAGACAATGCGATTGTATTAGTCTGTTTTCACAGTGCTATAAAGAACTTCCCTGAGACTGGGTAATTTATAAAGGAAAGAGGCTTAATTGACTCACAGTTCTGCATGCCTAGGGAGGCCTCAGGAAACTTACAATTATGGCAGAAAGGGAAGCAGGCACCTTTCTCAAAAGGTGAGAGCAAAGAAGGAATTCCAAACACTTATGAAACCATCAGATCTCATGAGAACTCACTTACTATTGTGAGATAGCATGGGGGAAAGCTCCTCCATGATCCAATCACTTCCCTCCCTCAACACGTAGGGATTATAGGTCCCTCCTTCGACATGTGGGAATTATAATTTCAGATGAGATTTGGGTGGTGACACAGAGCTAAACCATATCAGCAGATCCTTCATAAATAATTATTTATTGAGTCCAAAACCAGAGAGCTAAATGCACCCCAAATTCCTACAACAAAACGTGACAGAACCTAAAATAGGATAGAAACACTAATATCAAACGCTGGAGTATCCTGGTATTAAAAACAAAATACCAAATTTTCTTCTATCTTGAAACACTTGAGAATTGACCTTTAAGACTATGGTATAAAATTTAAATGAGATGAACACTGCCATAAAGACAAAGTCATGAAAATGCAGTGATTTGCTAGGAATTAAAGAACTGCAGCTTTGATGTTACAGGTATATTCTGTTTTTTTTTTTCTTTTTTTTTTTTTGGTGGCGGAAGATATTGAACATCAAACAATGTGTCATTCCAGCATGTTGTTTTTATATTTTTTCTGTGTGAAAATTTGACACAAACATGTATTGATTCTGACTCTAATGTGTAATAATTACGTGGAGAAAAACTGGCCCTCTGAATTTTGCTTTTAATTAAATAAAATTTAATCTTGTATGACTGGTGATATCCTGAAGCAGCAGGATACTTTGCAAACTGAATGTGAAATTTAATAAGTCTACAAAGGTTGATTGTACACTTAGCTAATGCCAGATGCTGTGATAGGTGCAAGGTTTCAAAAATCAATTTACTTTTCAAGGAACTTGCAGTCTAGAAGAGACTGGTGTACATGAGAAGGTCTTTGCAAGGCTGTCTGTCAGCTGGTATAATAATACTGCTGGGTATAAGCAATGGAGTGGTTAGAAAAGGTTTAGAAGGTATGGAAAGGAGACATTTAAGGAGGGGCTCGACATTGGTGCTCCTTAATGTCTGGGGAATTAGGTAAGTAAGGCTTGGGGAAGTAGGGGTTTAGAGAGGAAACAAAATTTGGAACTGTCTTCCTGTTATTGATCATTGGTCTGTGAGCACTAGGGAGCCACTGGAAGATTTTTATGTACCAGAGACAGTAATATTTGCACTGAAGAAAGACAGTGTGGCTAGGAGGTGAAAGAAAAAAATTCCAGTCAACACGAACCAAGTTAGAATATCTCTGCTCCATTTTTCTCATGGAATCAGTGTATGTACAAGTGTTCATCACTTGGACAACAAAACAATAGATAAAAAATAAACCTCTATAAATTAAAATTGAATGATTATTTGCAATGTAAAAGAACTCCTCTTCTTGACTAATTTGAATCACATGACTTTCAGGTAGCAAAAGAGAATTTAGTTACATTTTTAGAACACTTCCTGTCTCCCTTCCTCCAAGTTGGATACAATCAGGTTAGTAATACATATGCAAGTATTTTGGAAGGAACCCTGAGGAAAAACCTAGGAAGGGATCTCTGGGATGACCACACTTCAGTTATTTTTCTTATTCTACAATTATTCTACTGTAAGTAAAATTACCTTTGGGGTAACCATTTATTGCTCTCCTTGTGAAGCAATTCTCCTGCTCAAACTCTCAAGAGAAAGAGCTCAACTCAGAGACCCCCTTTCCTGCATCCATTGACTCTAATTATATATTGCACTTCACTCAGGTTTTTCTCAAATTTTCCATTTCCCTTGTTTCTTGGCCTTCATGACATAGTATTAATAAGGCAAAGGAAAGAGATAAGTCAAAAACCACAGGTGTGTTATCATCCCTCTGCATCATGGACCTGGCCTCTAGCTGGTCCTTTTCTCTCTGGAGAAACAGCAGGGACAGGAGAGCATGAAAGAGATTCAGGATTATGAGAAGTACAGATTTGAGTGGCATACAAAGCAACAAATCTACTTTCTCTACAGTAACTATGCTCCCAGAGGGGCCAATTTATCAAAAAAGAGTTTGTTAGGGAGGTGGAGGCCACTAAGCAATTTCCATGGGAGACAGAATTATGAGTTTGGGTAGAAAGCCTCAAAATCCAATAGAAATAAAATGTGCTGGGCTTTGTATTAAAATACAAAGACATTCAGTTGGTCTGGCTTGGATTGTGCATCACTGCCTTGCTGCCCTGAAAGCATTTGGAAAGCCTGTCAACATCTATAGCCCTGCACCTTCTTGACTGTTGCTGTCTTTTGTTACAACATGGTTCTTCCTATGAATCAGTGTGTGCCAAATCCCCGGAGAGCAAAGCAGGCAGCATTCGTTCTTGTCCTCTTCTGTATCATCTTTCAAGGTCACCCTTTCAGTACCTTTCTGTAGTACTCTGGTTAGCACAGGCCCTTTGGCAGCTCTGTAAGTAAGTAATGTCTCCCCTTGCCATGAGTGTACCTTTCCATTCTCCTTCCTTCAAAACTAGCCCCTGTATCTTAAGTCAGGGTTTGCAGAAGCACAGCCAGGGATTCAGATGCATGTGATGTACTGAAGGAGGGCTCTTGGGAGAAGGGGAGTGAAGAAGCAGGATAGAACATGGGGGAATGCTGATGGACGGGGTCTTGGCAGGGGACCAGCATCATCCTGGTCCCAGTGAATGCTCCAGAGCGCATGATCTGCACCACAGATTCAGCTTATTTTGAGATACGGGAGCTGGCTTTTGTACCCCTTATCAGTCAGTGATTGGCTGTGGGCTGTCCCAGGTTGGGGTAAAGGTTGCCTAATCTCTTAGGAAAGGCTGATGCCTTTAGGCTGAGGACAGTTGTCTGCAGAAGGGACAGTTGTGGGCCACGAGCAGCCAACACTCAAAGTAGTTGGGGAGCAGTACCTCGGGCAGTAGGTCAATCTGAGTGCAAAGGGGTCAGGGCAGAGCACCAACAGCATCAACTGCATGTACTCCTTGCCTTTAGGCCAGAGTTTCACACCAGTCTTTAAGAGATGATAAGTGCCTACCCTATTTTCTTTTCCAGAAGTGTTTGCACCATGTCCTAAGCTGAAGGAAATAATGAACAGTGGAGGTGCCACAGGCATGATGCATGAGTCATGTGGAGAATTCTTTGGGCAGTAGGCAGAACCATCCTAGTATCTTGTTCATCATATTCACAAAAACTGGAGTCCTAGCTGGAAGCCTTGTGTCTCTGTCAACTACACATATTTCCTGGTAAAGCTCAGGGCTGCATGGTTTGATTCGTGGTTTGTATGCATCCTCAGAGATCTGTTTCTTCAGTCCTCCAGGACACACACATCCAGCTCAGATGTGTGACCGTAGGAAGCTCAGTTATACTGAGCCTGAGTCTCCTGCAGCGAGGCTCTGTGATCCTGTAGTAGACATGGCTACCAGATTTGTGTAGTTTCTTCCATTGTTCCAATTCCTGGGAGCAGCTGAGTAGCCAAGGACTACATGTACTAACTTACCTTGCATGAAAGTGAATCCATACAGCTATTCTCATCAATGAAATGTGGGCAGAAATGTCATTTGTCACTTTGGGGCCCATGTAACTAAGAAGCAGAGATTACTTCTCCACTGTCTCTGTTCTTCCCTCTGCTACATGGATGTCAACATCTAGTTGCAGAAAGGTGGGATGGAAGAGTCTGTACCTGAGCAACCTGCGGAACTCCCCTGCAAACACATACATTGAACTGTTATATGAGCCAGAAATAAATTTCTGTTGTATTAAGCCACTGAGATTTCGGGTTCCTCAGTTAAAGCAGCTGATGTTAATTTAATTTACACGGGTGTGGAACCCGTGGTTGTCTGCAGTGAATGCTGACTCACAGGCGATCTTTGTGAATCAGTGAGGGGGAATTTGGATGCTTCCAGAAGCAAAAGTTTCTCAGCTGTGGTTTGGGAGTTTCAATTTAATGTAAGCATCCTAATGTAAAGGTCATACTAGAGGTGCTGATGTGTCTTTATACTCCCATCATTGTAGCAAACACTAGCAAAGTGGCAGAACTTAGGAAAATCTCTCACAGAGTTTTTGTCATTTCAAAAGTGGTGTAGTGCAAGCTTATATATGATCAGGACCTGGTCATTATTGTTAATGTTGGTCAAAGACAATTCTGACTCTGCAAAGCAGCTCAGAAAAGACAGAAGGCAGTGTTGATAACCTCTGAAATAAATGCTGTAGGAATTGACAATCCATTTGTCTAGGTATGATGGCTCAAGTTGAATATTCATCATTCTCTTACAGTTTTGAAACACTTGAAAGTTCTCTCTAAATCATTAAGAGACTAAATTGTATGACGTAATTCCCGTTTATTATGTCTCCATGGAGAGATACAAAATGAAGTCTTAGAATGCTAATGTTAGCTTTCCTCAAAGCTATGTAAGGATTCCTGATTCTTTGGATTGAATTTGTTAGCCTGGCTTGTTTACCGAGATAAAACGGAAATATGTTAATTACATATCTGAGAAAACACATCATAGCCTCGTATTATCACTAGAACAATGACTTGTCCCCACTGTGGCTTATGAAACCAAATTAGCAAGGAGTAAATGGGTCTCTCGTATTAAAATTTATTCCAAGCTCACTGCTAAAGGCAACGATCAGAGCTGATACATAGAAAAGAAATGGTGCTAACAATGTGCTGCAGAGACAGGAACAATTGAAACGTGCCAGGAAAGCAATTAATAGAGCACTTATTTCTTCAGGCGATTGAATCAAGGTCAAGAAGAAAGCTCTATTCTTTTGAAATTCTTACGTCGCCTCTTTACTTTGGACTGTAGACACTGAGAGTTCACTTGCAGAATTCTCTCCTTAAGTCACATAAATCGCCTAGATATTGGCAAAGTATTTTAAGAAAACTCGAAACTAACGGTTAACTCTCATTTTTTGTTTGTTTAAGAAGCAGAAAAGAGGGACATATTCCTTATTGAAAAAATTTAAGCCAAACAGAACAAACATGATAAAAAGTGGAAGTTCCCTATGACTACCCTTCCCAGTTACCAGGATAATCATTAACATGAACTCTGTATATACCCTTCTAGGTACAGAATATATAATGTACCACATGTTATATTATACATAGTAGATAGTATGGATTATATGCTATATATGACATATTATATATAAATAGAATATGCTTATACATACAAATGTTTTTATATAAAAGAATATCATATTTTGTACACACCTATACAATTTGCTTTTATTTCATTCAAGAATGCCATGAACAATAGAAAAACTGGGGAAAATACTATGGTTTATGTCACAGAAAATGTTTTAATATCACTTAGTACATACTAAAGCTTTCTAAAACTTGAGAAGAAAATACTAACAACCATTTAAAAATAAGCAAGAAATGTGATACATTTTACAGAAAAAGATGTACAAAGAGTCATTCAACATGAAAATGTGATCAACCTCACTCACTTTAAGGTGGTTAAAAATACAAATCTACATTGTGAAACCATTTCTCGTTTGTCAGATTGACCAAATACTACAAGTTTGACACATCCTCTGTTGGTGAACAAGTGAGAAACAGGCGTGTTCACATGCCTGTTTTATTGCTAGTGGGAATGAAACTATAGAAAATCTATGGAGAGCAATTTTTCAATATCTAGTAAAAGTATGTTGCCCAGGCTGGTCTCAAACTCCTGACCTCAAGTGATCCTCCTGCCTCAGCCTCCCAAAGCTCTGGAATTACAGATGTGAACCACCACACCCCATCTTTTGCTTTTTAATGCAAAATGATGTTTGAACCTTGTACATTTCCTGCTCCCAAATTTTCAACTATACGTTTTTCTCCCAAGGGGTCTTGATTAATTTTAGTATAGTGTGGTATTTAGAAAACACAATGTAGGCATTAAGAGGCGCTCATTACTATTGGGCACTTCACAACTTCTATTTCTTTTCTCTAGAAACATACACATTGACAGATATAAACAAATCATGTTTTCATAGGAATCTTTTTTAAGATTGTATTCTTTTTACTCATGCTGAAATTATTGGTTGCTAGTGACATTAATATAATTATGTATTTACTTTGTCATTATATATTTGTTTCAAAATAACAAGACATGTATTTATTTAAGGCATGGCCTTCTGAATTTAATACTATTATTATTCCCATTCTTTAATTAAAGACACCAAGACAGGTAGGAGGTGGTGGAGTCTGGATTTGAATTCAGGCACTTCAGAATCCTCCTTTACTCTCAACCCTGACAATGGTGGTTTTCCTGTAGAAACGTCCTTTGCCTTAGTCCAATCTGATGCCTGTATTTTGGGTTCCCTTTGTTGGGCTTTATCATCAGTTTGATTCCATCAGTTCTATATCTTTGAGAAATTTCTCTTCATCTTGTTTGCTGGTGAAGACCTTTTCTGATTCTGCTGTGATTTATCCTCTGTTGTATTATATTCTGGTCACATCAGTGGGACATTGGTTTCAAAAAAAGGCAAAAGCGTGTGATCTCTTGGCTATCTTCAATTGGAAGTTTCCCTACTTTTTCTTTAAAATATCTGAATCAGACTCCCTTTGTGCAAACAATTTTCTCTATGTGTGTTGTTTTGAAATCTCTTTCCCCAAAATTGTAATGAAATTCCAAAGGTTGTATTTTATTTCTAATTTCTTATTATTGTTTGTAATTTGCAAAAGTTCAGTTTTCAGTTTCTGTCTTGTCAACCTTCATCTCAAGCCCAAAACTCATTTCTGAAGTGATTAGCAAAGTAGAAAACAATTTTATGCCTGAATATAACACATTCTAGAAAGCAGTACATCCTGAAGAGTGGCAAATCCTTTGGATTAAGAAGAAAATTTCATTGTTTTTTAAAAATCTTTTGCTCAATCTGGATCATCCTTTTTTTAACAAGGCATATTTGTTTGATACTGAGTGTTTTCTACTTACAAGATACAAACTTGACATGACAGATAAAATACTCTCCTACTTGATTTATATCTATTCTTTTATACTTTATCAGGCTTACTTGATCATTAACCAGTTGTCCACATTTTTTTCATCTTCCAGCATCATGAAGAATTTTTAATTGCCATGCTTGTCCATTTTTTCCCATGGGACGACTTTCATATACACGAAGAAGGTCTTATGCTCGCTGTGTCCATTGTTTATCAAGAATACTTGAGTTTATGAAATTCTCTATTACACTAAGATCTGGCTAAACATATTTCAGTAAATAAGGAGAATTTCCCTTGAATTTAAAGCTCTTAAAATGATTTAGAGGGTTTTTTTTTTTTTTGCCTCCTTTCCCACAAAAAAAAATGTTCTTTCTTGTCAAAACCAGTGAAAATAATTTAAGTCTAGACTAATATGTCGCTAAGCTACTAGCAAAATATGGATACACCATTCTGGCTAAAGAATTCTTAACTTTTTAATGTTCTGACTGTAGGGTGTTTGACTCTGCAAATTTCTTCTACTGTGGATTTTCCTTCTGCAATATTAATAGTTACAACAGATTGCTGTCTTCCCACAGCGGGGACTTTGGCACCAAAAAGAGCTATGATGGCAGATGTACTCTCACCTCTCCCACATGTAGCACTTATTTCATGAGGAAAGTTCTAGGATTCAAAATTAAAGAAGCAATGGGTTTTGAAGAATGAGCCTCACACCAGCTGCTTAGCAACAACTCGCCATTCTTTATTCTTTATAACCCTAATGAAAAAGAATTAGTACTCCATTTAAGACTGCTACAAATACATGATAACGTTGCTTTCCCTTGGGATCGCACATGTTATACAGTGCTGGCATGGGAAGCACTCTTTGGTGTTTGGGTCATCTCTATAAATTTGTAGTCAATGGCCGTTTATAGGCTGGGTGCATAGATGGAGTTCCGTTGGGAAAAAGAATTCTACTCAGATCAGACCTATCAACTAAAGACACTCTAATGAGAAACTCTAGAGGCGTAGCAAGATAGAGGGAAAAAAGACAGGATGCAGAGCCACCCTGGGAGTCGCAGAGTTGGAAATTTGAAGGGTAAGGGAAGAAGGAGTTTTTTCCTTACCCTGCCGGGTCCTCCCATTGGCTATGAAGCAGGGACCCAGGGAGCCAGGAAAAATTCAGTATTTAAGAATCAGATTTCTAGGCCACAGAGTGGTCACAAAAGAGTAGAAAGGGACGGGAGACGGGGGAGGGGAGGGCAAGCAGAGTGTAAGCCGCACACAGGTCATAGATTAGATGTTTTAAATAGGGTCCCTTTGTCATTTATCCTCATAACAACAAGCTGACAGGCTGTGCTGCCAGTTATAAATGAAGAAAGTAGAGTTCAGACCCCTTACATCTGTCTGACGTCCAACAGGTAAGCAACAGTGGAGCTGGAATGCACTTGAATGTCCTCAAAGATGATGTTTTTATACTTTATATAACACTGGTTTTAAAACATTTTAACACAGGATCATGCTACTTTTCTGCTGTAAATTATTCAGTAATTCCCTGTTATCTTTGAGATAATATCAGACTTTGTAGTTCGGCATGAAAAACCTGTCAGTATCTGGCCCCTTTTCCTCTTCCGCTCATGTGTCGAGCTCCCAACATCTGAACCTCTTCACATTTCCTTACTCCCCATCCACTCAGTTTTCACATTTCAGGATGTTTGTAAATGTTGCACATTTTCGTGGTACCCTTTCAATTCAATTTTCACCTCTCACCGTCTCATTTTGATCTTTCAAAACTCAGTTCAGCTACGGTGTCACTTCACCCTGGCAATGTTCCAGGACCTCATGCATCCATTCTGGGTTAGGCACCTTTCTCCACATTCACACAACATAATTTGACAGTCACAATCACAGAACTAACCACGTGGTGCTGTGTGCCTTTCTCACTGGACTGTGTTTGAGGGCAAAGATTGCTTTTTATTTATCTTTTTATCTCCCATGCCTAGCTTCACAACTGGCATATGGAAGGCTCCACACACTATTGTAATTGTTGAACAATGAATGAATTCTCTGAATTATTGAGTCTTCAGCGTTTTTGCATACAATATTTACTTCTGGAGGGGAGAAGGGATACTAAATTCCCAGTGCTCTAGGTACAGGTAACATACATGTGCAGTGTTACTTCAGAGGATGTGCGACGGCACCAAAGGATTCAACTTCCCAAAATAAAATAATTCCTTTGACACAGAACAAAGGCAAGGGGACATTATTTACTTTAAAGTTGAAGGAAGGCTAACTATCTGCTGAAGTACATATGATACACCAGAATAGATGGATCTGCTAGACAAAGAATGAAGAGTGACCCTCAGGTAAAATATATGACAGGTTTTAGCTGTTTGGATTGAGGGGGTGGGACAGGGTGGGAAACAGCCCTGGAGATATTTGAAGACAATAAGGAACAAAATTTGCAATAGAAAAAGTCAGTGGACCAGCCTGGCCAACATGGTGAAACCCTGTCTCTACTAAAAATACAAAAATTAGCTAGGTGTGGTGGTGGGTACCTGTCATCCCAGCTACTCGGGAGGTCGAAGCAGGAGACCTGCTTGAACCCAGGAGGCAGAGGTTACAGGGAGCCAAGATCACACCACTGCATTCCAGCCTGGGCAACAGAGTGAGACTCCTTCTCAAACAACAACAAAAGTCAATGAAAATTCCGATGATAGCCCAAAGACAGACATTTGCCTTTCTCCCCCTTAGTTCTTACGTGTGTGTGTGTGTGTGTGTGTGTGTGTGTGTGTGTGTGTGGCTCCATTTCAAAAGAGAGAAGAAAATTAGAGAGGATTTGAGCTAACAGGGAGATGACATAGAATAGCAAGTAAGGAAGATAGAATTGGAAAAATGAGAAAACAAAAACTGAGAGCCAGAAAGAGGTGAGATTGTCCATCAGTAGTTCTCAAATATGGTGGAGAGAGGTTGGAAGGGCAGTGGTATGTTGGAAAATTGCACAGTAGAAAGAGGAGGAGATTCAGTCTTCTCCTATTCTGTATCTCGCCTTTGCCTGGGCATGCTTCTATGGTTTTAATTGAATATTAGAGGCTAAATGGATTGGGCTAAAAGCTGTTGAATGTTACGTAGATGGGGCCAGCAGGTAAAAAGGCCCAATGAGAAGGCAAAAACATTTATTAGAATAGAAGTTGAAGGCAGTGGTGAACGAAGATTAAATACAAACTGTCAATTTGGGCTATTGTTTAAAGGCTCATGGGTGTTACGAAATCTGCTTTTAGTTTCATGGTGTTTTTCAAGGAAATTAAAATTAATTTTGTGAGCTTCAGGGTAAAAAGGAACTCAAGAAAAATGCAAAATTTTGTAAGTGTTTTCAAGTGTTGGGAACATTTTGTTATGTGGAATTAGGAACTTTACTTGACTAATAATGTGAGAACAGTAGCAGCATTTTGGCATATGTGGGTTTAAAAATATTATTCATAGGTAGCATATGCCATGGGGGACTTTGGAATATGAGATTAAAAAACACATTTTAAAAATTGTGGCAGAATTTGAGGGAAATAAGAATTTCACTTAAACATGTAAACACTCCCATTCTTTTTTCCTCGTTACAGCATAAGGGATTTTGTATAATTACAGTCTAGTGCCATTGTGGAAGAAAGAAAACATTAACAAATCACTTTTTTTCTGTGAAGTGAAGGAAACATCTAGAAAGCTTTTCAGCTACTTTACTTGCCAGACAGTAATAACATAAGTAAGTTTAAATAAAGTACTGAAAGCTACTTTTGCCCTCTGATGATAAAGTATTTTGTTATGCATTTCAATAGGTATTTAATTTTTCTTTTGGCAGTGGAGAGCAAACCTCTCTTTTCCAATATGTTTAAAGCTTTGACAATTTTTCCTCAGTGGCTGCATTGTAAATTAGGAATTAACGTCTAGGGAATGTGGAAGAGGCCATATGCTAAGAACCTAAACCCTAAAGACCTGATTTTTGAATGTGTTAACAGATTTGGTGTCAGCACTTAAACTTGGTTTGTAGAGTGGTAAAAATTGAGTCCAAGACCACCTTATTACCTTCCTTACCTGTGAACGTTAGAATGCCAGAAGATTGTCTTTTCTTCCTCCTACTTTATTATCAACAGTATTCCTAAGAGAGAGAAAATAAGTTACTACAAAAAAGCTACATTCTTCATTTGCATTATATTATTATAATATAAATATTGTATTTATATTATACAAATACAAGTATTTGACATGAGTGAAAATCAAGGGGTTATTGTAGAATAGAAACATACATCAGAATATGGGGATATTGGAATTGTCAAACTATGATTATTTTTTTCTCTGGACAACTCCTGACTGTTAGGCAAGCCAATAGAGAGGTAGTTTTGGATAAATAGAATGGGCGTGCTTTTCCTGTCTTCATTAACAGAGTAAAGATTTGAATATCAAGGCTGAATTGTACTGTGCTTGTAGAGCCTCCCAAAGGTGTGAAGGACACATATTGACAGGGTAGCAATATCACTTTCAAGACAATATAAGGCAGTAGTGACTAACAATGAAGTGACTTCTGCAAACATGTATTAAGAGCAATCGGGAGCCGGGCGCGGTGGCTCACGCCTGTAATCCCAGCACTTTGGGAGGCCGAGGCGGGCGGATCACAAGGTCAGGAGATCGAGACCACGGTGAAACCCCGTCTCTACTAAAAATACAAAAAATTAGCCGGGCGCGGTGGCGGGCGCCTGTAGTCCCAGCTACTCGGGAGGCTGAGGCAGGAGAATGGCGTGAACCCGGGAGGCGGAGCTTGCAGTGAGCCGAGATCGCGCCACTGCACTCCAGCCTGGGTGACAGAGCAAGACTCCGTCTCAAAAAAAAAAAAAAAAAAAAAAAAAAAGAGCAATCGGGTAATTTTGGTCTATTTGTGTATTTTATTTGTTTTCTAAAATATGCATCACCTTTATTAGATCACGAGTCTTTTGAAGTCACAGCCTATATCTTATTCATTTATGCATCTGCAATTCTTAGCACAATTCCTGGCATATGTGTATACTTAAGACAATTATTATATAAAACTCATGCCCAGGTCCTATAGAAGAGGAGACCTCCAGAGGGAACTGAGGGACTCAAAATACATTCTTGTTCACACCTAAGACTTCAGCTTCCTGAAAAGATAATCTCCCCACCAGAGATAGTCTCCCAAACTTAGCCTCAGGCATGCAGGTTTGGTTTTCAGGGACTCAGGTGCGCCTAGAGAGGTCCTGGAGGAAGAGGGTAGACAAAATCTCACAAAAGCAGATGTCAGAAACATTGGAGATCATATGAAACTGGGTAGATTTACTCGTGTCTTTATGTGTGAGACTTGAAATTCCAGACATTCTTAGAGATGGATGAATTTTTTTTTTGTTTTTTGGTTTTTTGGGTTTTTTTTTTAGATGGAGTCTTACTCTGTCACCCAGGCTGGAGTGCAGTGTCACAATCTCAGCTCACTGCAACCTCCACCTCCCAGGTTCATCCAATTCTCCTGCCTCAGCCTCCCAAGTAGCTGGGGTTACAGGCGCCTGCCACTATGTCTGGCTAATTTTTGTATTTTCAGTAGAGAAGTTTCACCATGTTGGCCAGGCTGGTCTTGAACTCTTGACTTCAAGTTATCCACCTGCCTCAGTCACCTAAAGTGCTGGGATGATAGGTGTGAGCTACCGCACCCAGCTGAGATGGATGAACGTTTAAGGGTTTAACTGTTAAGAGTTGATGTTTATGTGAGACAAGAACCTGAGATATCTGGGTTATCACTGTTAACATAATTCTTTTCTACTCATGGACTGTGAAACGTACAGAAACTTCCTGACACTTCATAATAGACTTTTTATTTCGACTTCCTAGGTGCTGGACCTCCCTTTTTTGGCATCAATTCCGAGAAATTTTCAAAAGGTATATAAGGTTTTTCTTTTAAACAGCAGGGTAAGCCTAGGTTACGAAGAGATTAATATTGTTACCACATATTGTTATTGACTGGATTATAGAATCTTGGTTTCCTGTTTACTTTGGCCTCATTGATCTGGGACAAACAGCATTGTTAATGAGGAGCGTTCTCATCATTAAATCCCTGATGTTCTTGTCTTAGCATCTGCTTTCCTTAAATGGTTGTTGTTTCCTAACACACTAATGCCACTAATTGCAGTATTGAGGGTTAATAACATTCAAATGAGTCCATTGATTTACACAAATTAATTTGCAAACTGTTGATAGAAAACATTAACAGAAAGTAGAGGTTTTTTAACTTAAGAAAATGTGATTTATACACATTGAGTTTATAAAACAACTGATGACTAAATAATTGTTTGATTGTAAGAAAATTCTCCGTATTAAGTATTGATTACCAAAATATACTTAAAAATATAATTCAAAAATTGTTTCTTTTGTAGAGTTTTCTACATTAAAATAACCTCTAATTCCTGTGAAGGCAGTCAAAGATAGATCAAACAATGTCAAAAAGTACCCAAAATATCTGACTACATTTAGAAAATACATTAAGAAATGCTACGTTTTTCTATTGTAAAGGCACAATAGTTTCCTGACGTTAAAATACTATCTACAGAGACATGGCAGTTTGAAAAAAGAAAGAAATACTACTGTTAGTTATGGCAGTTTGAAAAAAAGTTAGTTATGGCAGTTTGAAAAAAGAAAGAAATGCTACTATGAACATACACATTTGATGTAAGTGCTACATTCGGAAACGTAATATGTGTAACTATGTGCTTATTAAAACCTAGTACTTGTAAATTAACTTCAGGAATTGTAGAAAACTTCAAGAAATGGAGAAATATGCTCTATCCTGGAGGGAAAGACTAAGTAAAATAATGATATCACATTTTTAAAAATTAATCTAAAATGATGTTGAAATAAAGACAAGAAATTTGTATGGAATCTGATAAATTAATGTTTAAGTTTATTACAAACAATAGCCAAAAAATTTGGAAGTTTGAAAAAAATTCCTGGTGAAGTGGACATAATGTTTTTTAATGGGTTATGATTATAAAGATAGATTTCTTTCATTTCTAAAAATAATGAGTAGTCACATAGCTCAATGAAACAAAACAAAGTACAGAAATATTATATGTACTTATGCACACAAATGAAAAATGTGTATATCCATATATATGGAATGAGAAAATTTTGTATATGATAAAATTTGCAGTTCAAGCCAGACTAGAAAAGTCAAATATTTAATAAGTGATAGTAAGGTAGCTAAGCATTCATCTGGAAAAACACAATGACTATATCATGACATATTTCAATATTAATTGCAAATGAATTAAATATATAATTGTAAGAAAACTATATGAAGCTATAAACACTATAAAAGAAGATACGGGAAGACAAATTTATAATCTTAAGGTATGAAAGTCCTTCCTAAGCGTGACTGAACACCAAAAAGATAAAATGAAAAGAGCTGAATGATTGAATTATATAAAGATTAAATGCTTGCCTATAGAAAAAGACACCATAAACAAAGTTAAAAGACTAAAATTAGAATGAGTGAAATATATGCAATATGTACTACAAATGAAGACCAATAGTACTGACAAATCAAGGGTTCCTACATATGAAAAATAAGGACAAGATACAGAAATGCATACAGAAAGAATTACAAATGGCAGGCAAATAAATGAAAAGATTATCAACCATTATCAATCAGAGAATTAGAAATTAAGGCAAGTGAATTCTATATTTATTCTCCCTTTTGGCTTATGAGGGTACAAAAGTTTCAAAAAAAAACACTATTATATCTAGTTGGTAATGATGTAGCAAAATGGGCCATTATACTGCTTGTTGGTGTTATAAATTTATATAGCCAATATAAATGGCTATATTAATAGCTTTGGGGGTGTCTTTGGCTGCATTTCTTGCATTTAATGGGTACAGCAAACCAACATGGCACATGTATACATATGTAAGAAACCTGCACGTTGTGCACATGTACCCTAGAACCTAAAGTATAATAATAATAGTAATAATAATAATAAAGAATATCTACCTTGAGAACTAAGTTCCACATAAATACTTGCTGTCCTGTGGTTCCCCTGTGGAAGGATGGGATCAGTACCTACTCAAATTTGGTGCAGATATCTAGATGCCACGCATGTGCCAAGAGAATATGAAAAAAAATTATCACATAATAAAGCTTTCTGAAGAGAGCCGAGCAGGCTCCCAAGCAGGGTGACATAGCTTGAGAGAGCAAAGAAGAGTGAGTGGCAATGGGGAACAACACACACTGGGGCCTGTCGGGGGTGGCGTGGAGGGAAGGAGAGCATTAGGAAAAGTAGCTAATGCATGCATGCTGGGCTTAATACCTAGGTGGTGGGTTGATCGATGCACCAAACCACCATGGCACACATTTACCTGTGTAACAACCTGCACATCCTGCACATGTACCCCGGAACTTAAAATAAAAATTAAAATAAAAAAGAAGAGTGAGTGGCTTGGAATTTAACTGCAGTTAGTGGGTTCTTGTGTGGGGCCAGGGCTTGCATGAATTGAATTTCCCACTGGCATAAGGGAAGAGAAAGCATGGGCTTTTCGATCAGCTTCCCCAGATGTGGGGCAAGAGGGGAAGAGGGGGTGGCGTGAGGCTTGAAAGCTGTCAGCGTCGAACATCCAGAAATCTACAAAGACTCTTCATTATACTTGCATATAAACTCAGAGAGACATTTATTAGGACATTCACTAGAGTGTTGCTTGTAATAAAGGGAGCATAGGAACAATGTAAATAGAACCTGGTCCACTTTCATTATGAAATACTATGGATTAAGAAAAAAATAAATAATGGAGTAAGTGTGGGGTTATAGATATGGGAAGATTTCCATCATTTTTTTAATCAAGCTAAAAGAATATGTGTGTATATTAGAATCCAATTTATACAAAAAATAAAATGCAATTTCTATACAATGTTTTGTTTGTGATTTATATAAGATCAGGATTATTCAGAGGACTACTTAGGATGGGTGTCTGATTTGAAGAAAGACGAAGCCCAGCATACAATTAAGGAACTATGTATACTTTTACCATGTTTGTTGGAGGAGAAAAAGCAAAGCGAAACACAAGATTAGGTGGAGATGAGGTAACACAGGATGCATTCATAGCATTCAGTAAATAATACATCAAAACTTTGGAAATTCCCATGATCCTTTACCCCATTTTCACCTAATGTTGCGGTAACTTTCTAATTTTTTCTCTTCCAGGGTTCCTTCGAATACTCAGCTCGCCAAGGTCATTTTATATCTTTAGGATTTTCTCTTTTTCCTATGTAGTGTTTTTTCTCTCTCTCTCTCTCTCTTTTCTTTTCTTTTTTTTTTTTTTTGCATCAGCTCATTTCTCCTTCCTACATGAAAACTCCACTACTTCTCTAACGCCTCTCCCTCATTTGCGACTCCCACTACCTCAACATAAGTCGCACAAATTTTTGGCATTTTTTAAACAAATATTTTAAAGGAAGTTTATAAACACACACAGTATATACCATTTTGTAAATTTGGGATCTGTTTAACATTTTTTTTTATTTAACATTAGAACATTTTTCCCTGTAACATTATATCCTCTGCCCAACATGAAAACATGTTGTATACTTTCTTGTCATAACCATACTGTAACCATAATCAGATGAGTAAATTTTAGTCAAGCAGAATTTAAGTAACTTGTGCAAGGTCAGGAAGTTAGTAAGTGCAGGGGCCACAGCTGACCCCAAGCAGCTCTGCCTCCAGGGAAAGGTCAGAACTCGAGTTCTACACTTCCTTGGGAGTAAATTACTATTGAGAAAACTCCCCTCCATTCGTGCTTTGGCATTAGTCTAGGGAATTTTTATTTTATTTTATTTTATTTTATTTATTTTTTTTGAGGCAGAGTCTCACACTGTTGCCAAGGCTGGAGTGCAGTGGTGCAATCTCGGCTCACTGCAACCTTCACCTCCCGGCTTCAAGCGATTCTCCTGCCTCAGCCTCCTGAGTAGCTGGGATTACAGGCATGCACCATCATGCCTGGCTAATTTTTGTATTTTTAATAAAGACAGGGTTTCACCATGTTGGCCAGGCTGGTCTTGAACCCCTGACCTCTGGTGATCCACCTGCCTTGGCCTTCCGAAGTGCTAGGACTACAGGCCTGAGCCACTGTGCCTGGCCACCTAGGGAATATTTAAAATTTTCAATCTTTATTTTATTTTATCAGTAAAGGGTGTTTTATTGGGGAACTTACAGACAGAAGCATGGTCTTGGGCAGCTGCAAGACAGATCTGTGCACAGCAACCCCACCACACCCAGGGCTTGTATACCATAGGGAAAGGAGTACATGGTCCGTACAAGACAATTAAAGACAACCCTCTAGAACAGGCAAGAATGCTGTGTGTCATAGCCTACAGTTTGTGCAATAGTATCAACGTTGGGTTGCTTTGATCTAAAGCAGGAGTACATGTTCTCACCCCACGCACACTAAATAAAGTAGAAATCAGGAGGCATTCAAGGGACTGAGGCTAATCAGAAGTCAACATGGCAGACTAGCATCCAAGATGGAGTCACTTTTGTCTCCACAGGTGGCTAGAAGTAATTGGGAAGTCATTGGTAAGCACTTTGAGCTGTGTGATTTCGATTTTCTTTTAGATACAGAGGTACACATACAGGTGGTACACTTGCAGGTTTGTTACATGGAAATGTTGCATAATGCTCTGGTTTGGGGTGCAGATCCTGTCACCCACAAAGAAAACAAAATACCTAAGAATACAGCTAACCACTGAGGTGAAAAATCTCTACAAGGAGAACTACAAAACACTGCTGAAAGAAATCAGAGATGACACAAATAAATGGAAAAACATTCCATGCTCATAGATTGAAGGAATCCATATCATTAAAATGCTCATACTGCCCAAAGCAATTTACATATTCAAAGCTATTCCTGTCAAACTATCAACACCATTCTCAACAGAATTAGGAAAAAAAAAAAAAACTATTCTAAAACTCATATGGAACCAACAAAAGAGCCTGAATAGCCAAAGCAATCCTAAGCAAAAAGCAAAGCCAGAGGCATCATATTACCTGAATTTAAACCTACTGTAAGGCTACAGTAACCAAAACAGCATGGCACTGGTACAAAAACAGACTCATAGACCAAGGGAACAGAACCGAAAACTCAGAAATAAAGCCTCACACTTACAACCACTTGATCTTCAATAAAGTTGACAGTAACAAGCAACGGGGAAAGGACTCCCTATTCATTAAATAGTGCTGGGATAACTGGCTAGCCGTATGCTGAAGATTGACGCTGGAACTCCTACCTTTCACCCTATAGAAAAATCAACTCGAAATGGATCAAAGATTTAAACATGAGACCTCAAACTAGTTTAGAGATTTTTGAGAGTGCTACAAGATATTTCTGTTTCTTCAGGGAAACCCTCAGTTGTAATTGCACACTTGTTCTTGAGGCAGTGACCTCTGTCTAAACTCCTTGGGCTATTACTATCTGGCATAGTGGGCCACTTTCTGGTCTACCTTGTGGAAGACTCTGGAGTCAGTCTGAAAAATTCTTGTTGGGCTACAAACAAGAAATCTAAATTCAGGTTGCCAATGAGAAGAGTGAGTAGTAATCTCAGATATGTGCTGTTCCAAGGGAGGTTTTATTTTTTTTGTTATAATATTTTTCTTTTTGTTTTTACATATACCTGTCTTGCTATTTTTTATACTAGACTCAACAGCAACAAGTTTTTACTTGGAAAACATTAAATACTTGCACCAAACTCTCCTTTTCCCCCTTTGGTATATATTTAGTGGGTTATACTCCTATCGAATAGTGTTTATATTATACATGCACATTCAGAAGAACTAAAGAAGCTCTTTATAAAGATTGATAATTTGCACCTAGAGATATGCTTTGTTCCCCAAGTTAACTTAAAAAAATGCAAACATAATTTTCTCATTCCTACTTCTTCTAACTGTTTACATTACATGGTGTAGTTACAGGTAACAACTTACCAAACACTCCATTACAGCATTGGTTTTCTAAGGGTGTACTTTGGTTCGTCAAATTTCCCTCCAAGGCTGAAATGTAACTTATTATACAAGCTGTTAAGCCCAGGGGTAATTTTTTGGACAAAAATTAGTTTGGCCATCTTTTTTTTTTTAAAGCTCCAAGAGGGATAAATAAATATGGAGGACTTTTTTTGTTGTTGCTGTTCTTTTGCAACTTTAAAAAATGGCTTCGTTATATTGTATGATTTATATATCCACGTAGAGAACAAAAGCAATAAGTTCTTTCTAACAAACAACTTTGTCTTTTCTGAAATAAAATTCTACAGGAGAAATGTATCCATAGTTGATAGCTAAAATCTTTCATTTGAATGCAGGTAGACAGGACTGATTTTATAGTAAGATTAAACAATTAGAGCAAGTCACAGAGAGTTCAAGGGGTAACTAATAATTATTTATTAACTGCTATAGATTACCATGTTAAACATTGACAGGAAGACCTTTGATATCCATGACAGTTAATATCTCAGTGCAATTTTGTTAATGTTAACCTACTAACCTGTTTCTATAAATGTTATCTCCTTGCTGAAATTTCTCATATGAAATGAACTCCAGGCAATGCTCCATTCTTTTCTCAAGTCAGGCATAATGATCAATCAGGGGCTACCTTACTGTCATCTCTTAATACCTTAAAACCTAAGGGTTTCATTTAATTCTGTCCATCAAATGCTACCCTTAAGCAGAATTAATCAAAAAATTCTTTAATGAATATAACTCAAAATAATAAAGATCTAAGCTACGGGTATTTTCTTTCTTAGCTTGAGCAATTCTATAACGCAGTAGCATCTAAACTCAGGGTTGTTTGAGTCTAAAGATGATGAGTTTTCCTTCTCATTTTGTCCCATTTATGCAAAGAAATATTGTTTAAGAAACAAAGAAAGACCAACGTCTGTTCCAATCTAACTGCCCTAAATTCAAGACTTGCAATTCATTTTTCATTTACAATAATGTATAATCCTGACTTAATTGTCAGAGACAGTGGAAAAACAAAGTGATGCTGTCTGAGAGAAGATGGGCTTTTGGGGGGCCAGGATCACATCTTTGCTTCTGATGAGAAGTTGCCATTAAAAGCCAATTGTGTGCTTCTTTGCTCCGTATAATCAAAAGCTCTCAGAGGACTGAGGTGAACGAGTGACAAGTGATAAAGGAGAAGGGATATGAGATAAATATGGGCTGTGCAGAGCAGGTTTTTTTCCTGATAAACTGTCAGTATATTGAGGCATTTAGTTTCCTGTGTACACTGATATGCATATAACTTTTAAAAACCTGCAAAACTGTATGAGTGGTGCTAGAAAGGAACCTAAGTGTTTTTCCAGGGAACAGCCCAACTCTTTGAAATTCCGCCCTTAGAAATGGTGTGGAGAAATAGTCCGGATTTCCTTTTTAACACAAGTAGATAAGAAAGGATAGGGCCCAATCCGGGGATACCAATATCTGGAATGTTCTTCACCGGCCTTATTGCATGGGTGGCTGTTTTCTAGCATTCAGGTCTTAATGCAGCCATTCCTGACCACCCTGGCTAATGAGGCTTTCACTTTATTGTCTGGTATCTATCAGTTTGCATGTTTGTTTATTTCTCTATCACTGGAATGTGAGAAAATGAGGGCAGGGCTGTTGACAGCCTTGTGAATGAATCTGTCCCCAGCAAAGCAACCGACACAAAATAGCATGTAGTCAATATTGGCTGCGTGAATAAATCAAAGAATCAATGACTGAATGAAAAGAAGATTGACTCAGATTTATATTCCCAGGCATTGGTGAGCAACTGGAGGTTGAAGCAGATAACTGGGTAAGCAATTAGGTAAAGCGGTGAAGAAGTCCCTTCCCATGCCCAATCCTTTCAAAACACACCCACCATTTTTCACATCTCTGCTATGCCGTTCCAAAGTGCCTCTCACAACATAGGTGCCAAAAGTTTTAGCTACTTTTAAGTCATGAAGTCAGATTCCCTGGGAATGAAAATCAAATATCGTCACTATTCTTGGTTAAACTAAGCCCTTCTTAGGCCATAATAAAACTTATTTCTTACCTTTTAGATTCTATAAGAACATGCTTTTTTATAACATAATTTTAATATACATGGAAAGAATGGCTTCTTGCTAAACCTTGCTCAATCACTTTAAGTAAATCTTTCATAGAGAATGTAGATTTCATATAATTCAAGTGATTGAGTTCTAAATGCCTACAACATGCTGAGTCCTGTGTGGGAAATTTAAAGAAAGAACTTATTGTCATTTCTCATTGAAATAAATTAGACAATTACAATATTATTTAGGAGAATCTAGAATTAAATGTCAAAATGAGTGTATACATATTATGCAGATTAAGAAGTCAGAGGAGCAAACAATCAATGTAGATTAGATTGGTTACAATAGGATTTGTTTAAAGAGTAAAGCTTCATCTACTTTTCAAATGGAAAAAGACAATGAAGCTAGCTGCAGTAATCCTCTTGAGGACCATAATGTTGAAGTCAGCATCTCTGTAAAGATGTAAAGATATTCCTCACAGCAGCTACCTATTATTAGAAAGGACTGAGGAACTCTGTCTTGGTTTACCTGGTAACTCAGATTAACTAAATTTATGGCAATTTATTAACTCTATGTTATTTCCTTTTTCCCCTTCTTAGACCTTACAAATTCTTTGACTCTCCATCCTTGTGTGAGCTAGAAGCACAGAAAAGGTGGGGTTATCTCTACTTAGGCCGCAGTGTAAAATAGGGAGAAGCCCCATGTATTAGTCAGGGTTCTCCAGAGGGACAGAAAGAATAGGATGTATGTATTTATAAAAGGGAGTTTATTAGAGAGAACTGGCTCACATGATCACAAGGCACAGGACCACGACAGGCCTTCTGCAAGCTGGGGAAGAGTGAAGCCAGTCGTGGCTCGGTCCAAGTCCGAAAGCTTCAAAACCAGGGAAGCTGCCAGTGCAGGCTTCAGTCTGTAGCCTAAGGCCTGGGAGCCCCTGACAAGCCACTGGTACAAGTCCAAGAGTCCAAAGGCCAAAGAGCCTGGAGTCTGATGTCCAATGGCAGGAGGAGCTTGAAGGAAGTTTCCACCACGGGAGAAAGAAGAAAGCCAGAAGACCCAGCATCAAGCTGCTCCCACCTTACTCTGCCTGCTTTGTTATAGCCATGCTGGCAGCCAATTGGATGATGCCCAGGCACATTGAGCGTGGGTCTTCCTCTCCCAGTCCATGGACCAGCCATCTAGGCATCTTTGAAACCAATCAAATTGACATCTAATATTAACTATCACACCCCACCTCTGTTTTCTGCATAAATACATGACTCTGTTGGGAGTGTGATTTCTAAGGGGAACATGATTCTCAGCTTTTTTTCAGGGACTTGGAGTTTGGCTGTTCTTCCTACCTGGGATTCAGTGTTTTGTCATATTAGGGAAGTCAGAAATGCCTTGTAGACCTTTCCTATGACCCATTCTCTTCCTTTGCTGCTTCTTCTGGTTATCCAATTCAATCAGCATTGTTTTATCTTTCTTGTCACATATCATATTTCATATCCTGTTTCTAATCTGGATACCTCTTTCTCTCTACTTGGCCCTTGGATCACAGCCCCATGTCTCTCCTGGCTGGAGGTACCAAGACCAGGTGTCTGTCCCAGGAAGGTTAACAAGCTGGTCCACTTGCCTATCTACCATCTTGTATTTTCAGATCAGGTGGCTGATGAAGGAGCCAGGATTGACTTAAAGCATAAGCTCAGTGATATCATTGCAACAAATAGTTACTAAGTGACCCACTTACATGGAGGAGAATGTTGATTCTGTGAGAAGGTCAAATCAATCAGGTACCTCAGTATGTAAGTTGACAGTTAATTATATTTTAATATTATTATTTTATCATATTTATTTTATTATAATTTCATGATATGCTAAAACACATCTGCTGAATTAATGTCACTTTGCTTAAGAGGCTTGTGACACGTTGAGGAATGTGTACATATGTGTGTGTTCCTGTACACACAACATGTATGCAGAAACAGTTTTTGCCCATATAAGTAATTTGACACTGTGATAATTAGGAAAAAAATGTATGATTTTAAAATAATTTAATGTTCCTGAATTCTTTAAACACAAAATATCTTCTGATGTTTTTATTTATGGGCTCTTTGAAAACTAGGTCTTCCCCTTGGTGATTCCCTGTCCTGTTTGTTTATCAGTTTGACATGAAGTGGATAGATTTCTTTATAATCATAAACAAGTCTGAAACTCTGATGAAAAATCATAAGTCATAAGAAAGCACCACTGCTCATTTTCCCTTCTCCTCCAGATAGAATTAGGTCAATAAATTTTGCACTATTGATTTAAGTGGGATGGTATTCTAAAGCCGCCTGTGTATGTGATGTGTACGACCATGCGCATATATTTGCCGTCAGATTTCCAACAACCAAAGTGATGGTTTAATATTTCAGCTTAAAAGTCAGGGGTATAAAATATTATACTAATTCATAAAAAGTAAAAGAACTTAACTCTTTTTTTTTTTTTTTTTTGCAAAAACATGCAAAAACTACCAGAAAGAAAAACTTTAAATGACTTTAAACATTTAGTTGTCTAGGTAAGTTAATCAAATCAAAGTATTTTTTATGCAGATCTAGTGTGTCTATTTGTAATAATACTCATATCAAATACTCGATCGTTTGCAAATTGATCATTGTTTTAACTAACTGAAAGCAGCTTCCGACATTTGCTTGGATCAATTTGAGTCAATCATTTGGTGGTAATTTGGTAATGGCCAAAATATATGACCAGAAAATATTTGGTCTGTGACTATGAGACTTCATTCCATATGAAATTCCAGTTTCTTATCAGGATACCTCTTCTTCATAAGTCTCGGGGTGCCTTCCTCATTGGTGATCCTCCTCTTCTTTTGTAAATCATCTGAATGTTGGTTAGTAAAACTAGATGTGGTTCTATCTATAACATAACAGATCAAGGCTGTAAAGAAAACACAGAAAGAAAGAAATCTGTCAAATTGCTGGTTTAATATTTTAAAGACAAATGTGGGTGTTTTGATGAATTCTAATTCTAAATTTAACAAAACCAATTTGTATCTGGGCAAAATTTAAATCAAAATTCACTTTTAATTTCTTGTTTTCTTTTTTCGTCATGTTGAAGCTCACTGGCTAAAACAATATTGATGCATTTTTTGCACAAAGATGGAGGCCTCTATTTGTTTTCGCCAAAACCAATAGGTAAAGACATTCTAACTTTTATTTTTGCATGTTGCTGGTTGCTGTGTTTCAAAAGGCGATCAGAAATGTTTTTGAATATATGTTTTATGAAATATATGGAAACAAAAAAATTATGAACTGATTTTCATTAAGTAGTACTGCTGTATTAATACCGTCAAATGATATAGTCTATTATCAATACTGAAGACATTAAATTTCTGTGAAAAATTTTTGGACAGAAGGCTAAGAGATTTATTCTATGCTGATAGGCAGATGAGGTAGGCTTAGCATGAATCTGGCCTGGAACCAACTCCTGCTACCTGAAGCTCTTTTCCACTGAGGCCACTATGATCTGAGAATCAACTCGGCATGAGAGGACTGACTCACTAGTATTTTACTTAAATAATTTTAACAGTAAACCGGGAATTGCTCGTTGTATGAATCTTGTTTAAACTTTTCAATTTAAAATTTTAAATTAATTATAGTAGCCAGCTTGGCACTCTGTCTCAGGAAACAATCCCTTTTGTTGAAAGATGGGATTTTAAGATCTCTACCGGTACTTTTACATTACACACTCCTCCCTCCCACCTTGTCCCCGGCCATGGCCTTGGCAAAATTCTTGTTCTTAGTCATAGGGAATTTCTTGTTTCGGTAACTGAGATTGTTCTACTCTTACATTGTTTGCCTGAGGGTCATTAATTATTCTCAGCCTTCTCTGCCAGGGTAAGATTAAGCAATATGGCAGCAGCAAATTCATTTCAGTAACTCAGTGGCCATACATACAAACCTTTTCTTCCCTATGTTACATTCAGTGAGGGTTGGTGGTGGTGGTTAGAGACCCACGCCTACAGAGACACGACCATTCAGTGACATTGGCATCTCAAAACATGGATCACTGTAGTAGGGGAAGAGCATGTGGACAACCCACAACCACTCAGGAAGTGGCACACTTCATTCCCACACAGGACTCATTGTCCACAATAGGCACCTACCTCCTGCTAACCACAAGGGGCCTGGGACATGTTGAGAAACACATGTGTATTGGTGACCAGTATATGTTTCTCTTCATATACCCTAGAGACCACACCTCACATGAGGCCTTTCATCACAAGGCCATTCACAATCGTCGTTCCTATGATAAAGAGTCGATTTTGTTTTAGGCTCCAGATCTTCCTACGTGGGCCTGTGCTGTTTGGCTATACTTGCATTCGTTTCTCTAAATAATAATTGTTCACACAAATAACTTGCATTTATAGATTTAAATGTTTTCTTTCTTCTTTTTTTTTTTGAGATGGAGTTTCCCTCTGTCACCCAGGCTGGAGTACAGAGGTGCAATCTCAGCTCACTGCAGCCTTCACCCTCTGGGTTCAAGTGATTCTTCTGCCTCAGCCTCCCATGTAGCTAAGACAACAGGCATCTGCCACCATGCCCCAGCTAATTTTTGTATTTTTAGTAGAGACAGGGTTTCACCCCCATGTTGACCAGGCTTGTCTTGAATGCCTGACCTCAAGTGACCCACCTGCCTTGGCCTCAAGTGCTAGGATTACAGGCTCAAGCCACTGCGCCTGGCTTAAATGCTTTGTTTCTGTACCCAGTATTTGGACCCTGGAAATTCAAAAGAACATTTTAAATAATTACTTACAGTTGCTAAAAGTATGGAAAAGCCTGTGTTTCATGCTTCAGTCCTCAGGGCTCTTACTGGTGAGACAGATGTATCACTTGGTTACGTGGCTTAGTTAAGCAAGTTTTTATTATTACAAACTTTGAGGCTGGCAGCTCTTCAACCCTTACACTGTGCAGACTTCTAGGTTAAACAATTTCTAATGGCGGGTGCCAAGTTTTGATACTTGTCAGTCTGGCAGTGATGGATTCAACACTGGGGAGACTCATTAAAATGGAGCCTTGGTCCTCCATCAGCTGTCAGTTTTCTAGCATGTGTGGCAAAACCCAAAATGTCTTCTGGGCTTGGCTGGATTTTTGATGGATTGGGTTACTCCAAAGAGGAGCCAAGGTACATGGTTTTCACATGGCACTGGAAATCATGTATCATTCCAGATGAATGCTGTATATAGTAATCAACAACATTTGGGGACAGAATCATTTTGGGAAAGCTATGGCCATTTGTGATCAATTAGGGACATAATCTGATAATGACAGCAGTGACCCTGAGGTTGAATGTGTTTGCCATTATAAGCTGCAAACATTTAAAAATGAATGTTCAGTTTATTGTACTTCAGATTGGCTAATAGGCACATGTAGGAATGCAGTGGCAATATTTATTAGATCTGAATCTTAAATACAGTTCATTGAAGAAATGAAAAGTAATCTCCTAAATTTTCCCAAAGACTGTTCAAGTATTATTGTTGTAGCAGCTGTTCTAGGAACATCTATGTATCATCCATCTGTTTAGTATCTACATCTAATTTCTCTTTGTGTTGTATTATCTTATTGTTGCTTTACTGTCTGGAGTTACAACTATAACATTTGGTTTAAAGAACTCTGCCTTGCTCTTGTATTGTTCATAAAAGAAAGGTGATATTTTCACACCTTTTGGGATACAAGTTTACTTTCCTCTATTTCTGTTTATTTCACATTTTTCATATTTCTGTTATGGATGCCAATAGGAGAGATGACTAGAAAGTATATATGACTTTATTCCACAGATTTCAAAGTTGGTGGTTTACAGAAAATACAAAGCATAATGCTTTCAATGTTTATTGGAGATATTATTTCTAAATGGCAAGAAAAAGACACCACATAGAAAGCAGTGAGAAGATCAGACGAAAGGATTGATATTGATATCTAGCTGCAGAAAGACTCCATGACTTTAAGAAATCTCAGTGTTAGTGTTAAATTTACTTGTTTATTGTAGGCTGTTAGAGTAGGACACATTCAATTAACCAAAACTAAATTCTAGCCTTTGCCCTGCCTCCCTTGTTTTAATAATAATACATGCTTAAATGAAAATTTATAAATTCACTTTTATCTTTCATACTACAGTGATTCAACATGACTAAAGAGAAAAAAAATTGGTTTAATAAGCTCAATTAAGTAAATATTTGCTCAAAACTTTTCTTATAACTGAAACAACAGCAAAATAAATTAATGGCAAAGGAATTAATTCAAAGATATTCACTGGTATATGATAAATATAATTTTTTGTGATCCAAGATTTCTTGTAGCTACCTGAAATTTAGAGCTTAAATAGAATTTAATATAATTTTAGCACCTAAATTTAATTCTGTTTAGGTGCTTCCCTTATACATGAGGTGGAAATTATTATTATAATAGAACCTCATAAAACAAAATATCACTTAAGTTATAGTATGCCTTATAATCATCTACCTTCATTCTCATTTACTTAGGGGGTTCTTGATGAATTTTTTCAGTGCGTTATTCAAAGGTCTTCTGTCATATGCCTTTCAGTGAGAAGGCACAAGGATGGGGAAGAGGATATTATTTTTCAAAGAAGCATGTGAGATTTGTAATACCATTTGTGAGAAAATAACCTTTTAATGAAATGGCCATGATCTGCTGTTATTTAGTTTAATTTTTACTTTTTGGTGTGAAATTGGTGCACATTTTCCCCCCTTTAGGAGTGCATTAGTTACTATGGAAACAATCTCATTGTCAGAAATAGAATTTTCAAACACTACACGTATAATGTAAACTTAATGTAAGCATGGGTTTGGAATTTATACCTTTGTAGTTAGAAAGACAGTCATAAAGTTGTTCCCTTATATGGAGCTGGGGCAATGGCCACTGCAATGATTGTGTATTTATCCACCTGTGCAGCCAAAGCAAGGGCCTAAGATAACTTGGCTTTAAGTTGTGAGAGTTTCTTTTTTATCTACTACGCCAAATTTAAATTTCTTGAGTCTACTGTTTGTTATCCTGCCAGACCTTAATATTTTCTTCTGACAAAAATATGACCAATTTTATCCTTCTTTACACATTTTTAAAACCAAGAGCCAGTCAGAATAATTTTCTGTTACTGGCAAACTTTCCTTAGCAAGTAGAATTAGATCCAGCTGACTCTTTGTGGCTGGCTTTGATATCCCGCATTGCCCATGGCTGGCCGTTCATCAGAGAACCAGTCGTGACCCTCAGATTAAGCACATGGCGTCTATGAAATGGGACTGGAAAGGAACAGGACAGTGTTTAAGTGGGGTTCTCGTCTAGATTCAGCTTCTAACTGAAATAAACCAGAAGAATTCCAGATGTCAGGAGGTCTCAGTAGGCTGTTAACAGTCCCCGGATGCATCCATGAAAAAAATTCACTTCTTTCTCCTGCCTCTCAAGTGACCCGTGGAAAATAAAATAATTGATAACTGCCAAGTTTCAACATGTAGCTTGGCGTGAGGGTCAAATAGACCAGAACCGCAGAACCGGTTACAATTAACTGGCCAGTTGCCGAAAATGTTTGATTCCAGCTGTACCTCAACTGTGGAAGAGCGGCAGAGATGATACATTTCTTGAGGGGAGCTAGTACCCCAGAGGGGAAGGGTAGAAGCTGACCTAAGCACTTGACTTTTTTCTTCCCAAGTCAGCAATCAGGAAATTCACAGGACCACCCGTGGGGCAGAGTAAATGGGAAGACCACCTGCGGGGGCTTGGAATATCAGGAGTTATGCTCCCCTTCCCAGCAGTCACACACACAACAAACAACCTAAGCATTCTCTGGTCTTCTAATTGAGAACTCTCAGTTTGCTTCTCAGCTCTTGATTCCACCAACATTGAGAGACTTCGAGCCCTTCTTTCGGGACTACTGTCTGGTTCTTACCTGTCGCCCTTCCACCTCCACCTGACTATTGTGGGATCTGGCCAGCAGCCCGCAATGCAGTGGGGTTCTTTCTTTGTTCCCAGGCAGATCAGCAGGTCGAGAAATAATAGACACACACAAGACAGTGAAAGCTGGGTCCAGAGGGGTCACCGCCTTCTGGTCCCACAGTGCCGCCCATGCACTGGATATACCAGCATTTATTATTCAGTTTAGTGAGGGCAGGGGTAGGTTAGTGAGGGAATTAGGGTCATTTGATTATGAGGTGAGATGGTCACAAGGGGATGAAGTAATTCTTTAATATAACATCTATATGCAGAAGGACAGTATACAGAGGTAAGAATTTACAATATAGTATGTGCATCAGTAATTTCTAACAGAGCCTTAAAACAGAAACACAGTCTTTCCATAACCTGTGATTAGCAAGATATTAATCAGCAGTAACAGTTGCAGCAAAAGCTGGTTACAAACAATCCATAGAAACAGGACGTGAAGCTAAACAACCGGTTAGACCAGAAATTCTCAGAAGGCAGTATGCCTTAACCCTAAAGAGGCCTAGAAGAGCTGTGACAAGATGAGGGCGTTTATAGCCCTATCTTATCCATATGGACAGGTGCCCCTCATACATCTATTTATAGGCTCACCACAAGGGTCACATTCCATTCCCAGAGCTATGAACATCTGCTTTTCTGGGATAGGAATCTTGGTGATGTGAAACCTCCCTGACTGCACGTCCGTTTATAGACTCTGCAGGGGGAAGCACATCATGCGCTGTTGGCTCATTCTGGCAGCCCAACCCGGCATTGTCTTTACACAATCCTGCATGCAATTTTGTATTTACAATAATCGGGAGCATTTCATCTTTTATTCCATAGTAATAGTTTCAGGGGATCTCCCTACACCTGATATCCCTGTGGGCGGAACTGTAGACACCTTATCTCATCCTCCTTGTCTGCTTTCAGGACCAATGGTTGGATAGCCACTCAGAGGTCGCTCTCTCCCCACCCTGACCTACATCCACAACTACTTTGAAAAATGCCTGCCCAGAGTAATTCTGTATCTGCTTTCTCCACTCTTCTACTTGAATTGACAAGCACTTCCAGAGAAAGTCACAGCCTAATATCCATCAGTAACCCTGAAAAAAGAAATTGATATTAATATGGAATTAGGGTGGAGGAAGAAGAGGTTAGTTTCCATTGAATCCTCGGTATTTACAAAATATCCTTTATGGGTGTCTGATTAATTTTGTGTTTAAAAAATTCCATCCCACACAGTGGAGGCTTCAAATTTTTTTACTCATTGCAAGAAAACAACACCTAATCTCCTCATTCTCCCAGATGACCACACCTGCTACTTTATTGAAAGTTTAAAAAGAAACCCTTTAATTTGGACTTTCTCAAATTTCTTCTTTTGTGTCTTGAGCTTTCTTCCCACATTTTATTGTTTCCCTTTAGTTTAGGAGATGTGCTTGTGTGTAATTTTAAGGCCAGCCCATTTCCCTGTGCCTGTCCTTCGTCCTACTGCAGAACTTTGGGGATCCTGATTCCCTGGTAGCGCCCTTCTCTTCTGCTTCTGTGAATAACTTTCTGTTCACTGGCTCTTCCCCCTCTACCTACAAACGTATTCAAATATCCTTATTTTAAAATGTACCTTAGACCCTTTCATCTTCTCTAGAGATCTCTTCTTGTTCACTAACAAATTCCCCAGGATAAATCTACATTTTTTGCCTCCACCTCTTAAGGATTCATTCAATCTGTGACCCTCGGAATTTGGAATTGGCTTTCAGTAACTCCACTGAAACATTTCTGGTGATGGACGTCTTCCTGAGGGCTGTATTCAGGAGTATTTTTTCCCTTAACCTGTCTTCAGCTTTTGACTCTAATGACTACCTCTCATTAAAGTCCTGCTTTCTTCCTGGGTTTTCACTTTCCTGAGAGTTTTTGTTATCTCAAGGAAAAAGAACATTTTCTCCCCTTCTTAGTCATTTTCTACTGTTACCTACTTTGTAACATTAATCTTGTGACTACTAGGGTTTCAGTAATTACCTCCATGCAGATGATTTTGCTCTTTTAATGAATTCTGAGGCCCATTTTCTAATTCACTGATGTTTATCTCCACCTCACATTGCAAGAGTGCCTAAAGATCGACATGATTGATCAGCCTATTTATCCCTTCAAATACACTCCTTCTGAATTCTGGTTTCCATTATTGACCAAACTTTCCTTCCAGCTCTCAAGCCCCTCTTTCTATTCACATTAATTCAGTTCCTACTGATCTACCTCATCCATGACTCTTGAAACTTTCTATACTCATTCCCACTACAGCTGCCCTAGTTCAGCCCTCAGTTGTCTGTAGCTTAGATTATTCAATAGCTGCTTATTATGTCACCCTCTCTTAGTGCCTTCCAAGTTCAATTTCACCCACATACATGAGACGAATCCCCCTAAAGCAAAACTCTGCTTGTGTTGTAACTCGATGTTAAAGTTGAAATTTCAGCAATATTATAAACTAGAAACAGATTTTCAAAGGAGATATTGGAGAGTCAGCTTCATAACTCTGAAATTCCCCACCCATAAGGAATGTTTTGATGAGTTTGGAGATTGAAGTTGGGAGATGATTTTGAGGATATTATTGGAAAGAGCTGTGCTGTGAGCCCTACCCTCTGGCAATCAGCAGAGATGGGAAGATCTTCAAGACTAAACAGGGGTGCTTCAATGGGGGGCACTACATGTTCCCTGAAGTTGAAGGATACTTCAGGATGGTTCCTAGCTCCTGCAAGAGGAAGCTGAGGCAGCATGTTACAGCCGAGTAAAGGGCTACACCCAGGATGCCAGTGCACAGTACCTTCCACAGGAACATGAGTCTGGGATAATTTGAAAGGGGATTCCCCTCCAGAGAGCAGATGTTAGGGTGGAGGGACCCAAGTAAAGTTGCGTGAAGAATACTGCTAGGGATAGAAGCCGACGGGGGATGAGGAGAGGCTAGTTGAAGGCAAGATCCAGATTCTGTCAAGGTTGTTGCAGGCCGTGAGGGTGGGTGGGGGCACAGAAGACTCTGAAGAAAGTATGTGAGAAGTCAACTTCAAGTAATTTCTAGGTCCAGAAATTACGAAACCTTCTCCCAACAGTACGAGACAAAGATGAATTCTTCCACCCACCATATTCTTCCTTCCCACTGCTACCCGCTTCAATCCTGGTGGATAAGACATATCAGCTGGCAAGTGAGACAGTCATTCATCATGAGGTAGAAATAAAAGGTCGGTTGCATGCTGCCTGCAGGCACCCAGTAGCCCACCTGCTGCTGAAAGAAGGGCAAGGCATTACATCTGAATGAGGGTTGAAGGGTTGACCAGTGTATTAAATGTGATAATCTTAATCACTGAATTAAGATTATATCTGGGACAAAGTAACCATTTCTATCAATTAAGATTGACCAAAAATGTTATGAGACTCAGCATTTCTTTTTTCCAGAGAAGAAGGATAGTCTTACTGAGCAGATTTAAAGAGATAGTGAGAGACTCCTTAAAACAAGTTGATTTCATGATGACATGCTATATAGGTCTTGCTTATATGGTGAACAGGACAAAAATCACTGACGTTTTTTCAGGGTCTGCTGAAATAGAGCAGACTTTACATGGTGACTTTTAGAGCAGTCTCTTTCTCTAGCCTCATTTTTTTCCTTATTTCATGTCTATTCTGGTGTGTGGTTACTGAAAGAGCAAATATTTGAATGGCATGTTTGCTCAATAACCGGGCATTTTTGGACAGACTCAATAGTCTCCAGAGCCTTTATTTCCTTATCAGGGGTGTCAGTTCATCTCGTGTTGCTAAAACAAAATATCTCAGGCTGGGTAGTTTATAAAAAATAGAGGCTTATTTGCTTATAATTCTGGTGGCTGCAAAGTCCAAGATTGGGCAGCTGCATCTGGTGAGGGCCTCATGCTGTTTCAACTCATGGCAGAATGTGAAAGGGGAGCAGGAATGTGCACAGAGATCACATGGAGAGAGAGGAAGTAGAAGAGAGAAACCAAGGAAGCCGGACTGTTTGTAACACCTTTGCTCTCATAGGAACTAATCCAGTCCTGTAAGAGTAAGAGCTCACTCCCGTAAGAAGGATTTATGAGGGATCCATCCATTCCATGACCCAAACACCTTCCACTGGGTCCTACCTCCCAACACTGCCATACAGGGGATCACATTTCAACATGAGTTTTGGCAAGGATAAACCACAACCAAACCATAGCATTAGTAGAATTGACTAATGTGTGTACTCTGTAAGTTTATTGTGAGGATTTAATGGGAAAATGTATCTAAAATACTTAACATGATGTATGAGTTATCTATTCCTGTGTAGCAAGTTACCTCAAAATTTAGCAGCTTAAAACAACACCCATGTATTATCTCAGAGTTTCTGTGAGTCAGAAACCCAAAACAGGACAGCTGGGTGTTTCTAGCTCAGAGTTTCTCACAGGGTTGCAATCCAGGTATCTGCTGGAGCTTCTATCATCTTGAGGTTGCACTCATAAAGGCTCCACTTGCAAGCTCCCTTCTGTGACTGCTGCAAGGCCTCAGATCCTGGCTGGAGGTTGGCTGGAGACACTGGAGACATCAGTTCCCTCACATAAGGCCCTTCCATGAGAGCCCACAATGTGTCACCTGGCTTCTCTCAGAGTGATTGAGGGAGAGAGTGATTAAATCAGAAGTCACAGTATCTTTTTAATCTAATCTTGGAAGAGATCTTTCACCACATCTATGTTATTCATTTGAGCAAGTAATTATGTCATTATATTCAGCGAAAAAGCAAGAGGAGAGGATTGCACAGAGCGTGAATATCCAGGGGCAAGGATCATTGCAGGCCATGCTGGAGTCTGCCTGCTATACACAGGGTCTACAATAGATGCTATTTCCTGCTTTACATTTCCTCACTCAGACTTCTGTATACCTTTCTCTCATTTCTCCAGTTGAAGGCATTCTCTAATTCTTCTGAGTTCATGGAACATGTTTTTGTTTTTTTTTGTTGTTGTTGCTGTTGTTTTATCACTTTCTTCCTTATATTTATTTGTTCATTAAATAATGACACTCTTCTATGATGAGGATTCAGAGATAAGATATTTTTCCTATCCCCAAGAAGGGCCACCAAGTTGCTCAACTCCAGGGGAACTGGCCGTATTGTATACAATATGCCTTTGATTGGATCACAGAGGTGCTTTTTTTCCCAAGGAGCCCATTGTTTAGCAAGAACAGCAGATTTGAAAATTAGTAGTCACAATAGTATAGTGAAAATCCAGAAAATTATCTGGTGAATCTGAGAATAACTTCATGGAGAAAAAGAATATGTGAGCTAGCATGGAAAAATGAAACAGAGTTTTCCAGGCAGAGAAAGAAGCAAAGTACATTGTAGACTTCAAAGAGTGAACAGTTTCTGCCATCTCAATTCCCTGTCCCATTCTCCCTGCTCCATGAGGGCAATTGGCAAACTGTAGCTCACAGGCCAAATCAGGCCTGATGTAAGTACAGTTGTATTGCAATGCAGCCACATCCATTGTTTTACATATTTTCTCTAGCTGCTTTTATGATACAACAGAGTTGAGCAACTGTGACTTTTTTTTTTAATGGCCCACAAAGCCTGAAATATTTGCTGTCTGTCCCTTTAGCAAAGATCGTTGCTGACCTCTGCTCTCTGACATAGTGAGAGCACATGTACAGAAGTAGGTACTCAGTTATTTGCTAAACTAAAGAGCTGAATAATCACCAGTTGGCTGTGATTCCTCTGTACACAGCTGAGTAACAAATGAATCAGCATTTAGTCAACAGCTTAGATGATTTCTTACAGTGATTCTCAACAAATATTCTAACTGACACATGGCTGTCCATAGTAATGAGCGTCTTTTAAAGCAAGGAATAAACAGCAATTGTGCTAGTCTCTAGATCTGAGAGAAAATTATGTAGTTTTCCTAGCTTAGGATATGTCATTTAGATCCATTTTTTATGAATATTTTTTCTTCCAAAAAATTGGTCATGCAAATCAAGGAAAGATATGACAGATATAACAACATAACTTGTGTAAAGAAAGGATGTTATAAGCCTAATAATAGCATAAAATATCTAGGAGAATTTTTCAGAATTTCCTCTCCACTGAGCTTGAGGAATATCTTTCACGTCATTGATTGTTATAAGAAAATCCAACGTCATCAACCACAAACTCAGCATCAAGTGGCTTACACAATTTTTGCAGTTGGGCATGTTCATATTGTTCATAAACATAAAGTAGTACCACAGGCACATTGACTTAACTTTAATGAACTACAAGAAATTTCACATATTAAAATGAGGTAAGTAATAGAAATTTGTTGAAACATTTCTTTTAAAAACCTTAGATACCCACTGAATAAACCATAGTGTCATAAATATTTGTATCAAAACAGACTGGTGATTAAAATTTCAGCTTTTTATGTTTAGTCCCTTAAAATGGAACACAAGAATGGTTACAGTGATAGATGAACTGAAATGTTTCAGAAAAACAAATTTCTTTATTCCTTTTTTTTGTTTGTTTGTTTTGAGATGGATTCTTGCTCTGTCATCCAGACTGGAGTTCAGTGGCAAGATCTTGGCTCACTGCAACCTCTGTTTTCCAGGTTCAAGTGGTTCTCCTGCCTCAGCCTCCTGAGTAGCTGGGATTACAGACACATGCCACCATGCCCGGTTAATTTTTGTATTATTATTATTATTATTTTTAGTAGAGATGCAGTTTCACATGTTGGCCAGACTGGTCTTGAACTCCTGACCTCAAGTGACCCACCCCTCACAGCCTCCCAAAGGGCTGGGATTTCAGGCGTGAACCACCGTGCCTGGCCAAGTTTCAGTATTCTATATTGACTTTTTGTATATTCTATTTTAATTTATAATTTGATAACTAAAATTTGTTGATTTACTGTTCCTGGTTTAACTAAGAATGCAAATAGTGTCCTAAATTTCAACACAAAGACATATTTACTTCCTTGAGCTCTAAGAAACTTTGCTGGAATGATAGCACCTCAGAAGCCAGTCCTAAGAAATGACACCTTCTCCTCAATCATAAGCACCAAAGACAAAAGTAGACCTCATTGTTGAGATGAATGTTGGGGTTTGATGGTGAATAGTAGGGGTATATAAAACACTTGAGTTGGAACCAATTGAAAAGAATAGTGTATTAGTCCATTTTCATGCTGCTGATAAAGACATACCCGAGACTGTGCAATTTAAAAAAGAAAGAGGTTTAATTGGACTTACAATTCCATGTGGCTGAGGAAGCCTCACAACCATGAAGGAAGGCAAAGAGGAACAAGTCATATCTTACATGAATGGCAGCAGGCAAAGAGAGAGAACTTGTGCAGGGAAACTCCTCTTTTTAAAACGATTAGGTCATATGAGACTTACTCACTATCACCAGAACAGCATGGGAAAGACTTGCCACCATGATTCAACACCTCCCACCAGGTCCCTCCCATAACATGTGGGAATTCAAGACAAGATTTGGGTGGGGACACAGCCAAACCATATCAAATAGCATAAGATGGAGAGTAAAATGTATTTTTATCAATTTTAATGCTATTTTTAAAAAATAAACTTTTAATTTTATACCAATTTTGGTTTTACCTAAAAATTTAAGGGGTTTATAGAGTTCTCATATACCCTACACCCAGTTTCTCTTATTCTTAATGTGTTATATTAGTTTGGTAAATTTTTTTTTATGAATGAACCAATATTGATACGTTACTACCAACTGAAGTCCTACTTTATTGTGATTTTCTTAATGTTTCCCCTAATATCCATTTTCCATTCCAGAATCCCAACCAATCAATGTAAGTTACATTTAGTTATCATGTCTCTTTAAGTTTTTCTTGGCTGAGAAAGTTTCTGAGACTTTACTTGCTCTTGATAACTGTATTAGTCCATCTTCATACTGCTATAAACAACTGCCCGGGACTAGGTAACTTATAAAGGAAAGAGGTTTAATTGGGTCACAGTTCAGCATGGCTGGGAAGGTTTCAGGAAACATCCAATAATGGCAGAAGGCAAAGGGGAAGCAAGGCACCTTCTTCACAAGGCATCAGGAAGGAGAAGTGCCAAGCGAAGGGGCAAGAGTTCCTTATAAAACCATCACATCTTGTAAGAACACACTCACTATCATGAGAACAGCATGGGAAACCACCCCCATGATTCAATTACTTCCACCTTGTCTCTCCCATGACACATGGAGATTATGGGGATTACAATTCAAGATGAGATTTGGGTGGGGACACAAAGCCTAACCATATCAATAACCTTGAAGGTTTTGAGTTTGGGCCAGTTATGTTGCAGAATGTTCCATTATTCTACTTATTATAATCTACATTATTAATTGTTGGGATTTGTGTGAAGTTTTTCTTGTAATTAGACTTGGATTATGTGGTGCTTTTTTGGAGAAGACAATACAGGTAAAGTGCCAATTTTTAGCACATCATACCAACAGTGCATACTCTCAATATCACTTACTACTGTTGATGTTAACTTGGATCATCTAACTAAAGTTAGTGTTTCTGAGGTTTCTCATGGACATTTACTTTATTCTCTGGATTATAAACTAATACTATTTTGTTTTTTGGCTCAAGTTGTTTTAGCTTTGGCCATGTTGTGTGTGTGTCTGTGTGTGTGCGTGTGTGCATGTATATATATATATATATATATATATATACACACACACACACACACACATATATACACACACACACACACACACGCACACACTTAGCACTTCTCTACTTTTCATCACTATAAGATGATTCAGGCTCATCTTGTGTATTTCTATCCTAGTAGTTGAATCAGCTATTTTTCCAAAGGATTCCTGGTTCCTTTCATTGGTGAATGGCATTAGAAACCAATATCTGGGCAGTAGGTGTGCTCATCACTTCTTGAGGTGTCTTGCTTCTAGGCCTTCCTAGCTGAATAGAACAAGGAAATATATGTATACCAGCCCATTTATGCACACATCTCTATAAGGACTTCCATGTGTAACAATCTGTACCTTTATTAAGCTAAACATGAGTTTAAGCTCTAATTCATTACCACATGGATCACTGTAGCCTCTTCCTCTGGTCTGTCTGTAAGTTCCCACTTCAACAGTGAGAGACCTGGATCTCACCATCTGCCATCCATGTGCTTAATTTTTCAATTCCAGTAAAAACATATAGCATTATTAGTGTTATGAATCTGTACCCAGAATTGGAAAAAAGCTTTAACAATTAGAGTGTGGTGTTTATGTGCAGTTTCTTTTGTCTTTAGGTTTTACAGACTTCACTCTTTTCCAATGTTACTTTGGTCAGCACCTTTTGAACTCACCTCAGTCAATAAAGTGGTTTTATGTATTTTTGATAGAATTATTTTGTTACATTCTTCATTCCATCCTGATATACCCCTACTCTCTAAAAGATATTTTTAAAATTTGCATAAAGTTCACTCTTTGCACTGTTAAAGTCTATGAATTTTGACAAATGTGTAGCACCATGAATGCATGATTGTAGTAACATAGTAACCCATTTCACCACCCTAAAAAATTTCCCGCTGCTCACCCATTCAACTCTCCTCTATACTTCCAAATATCTGAAAATCCCCACAGTTTTACCTTTTCCAGAATGTCATGTAATTGGAATCACACAGTAGTATGTAGACTTTTTAGACTGAATTATTTCACTTAGCAGTATGCAATTAAGATTTCTGTGTCATACAAATAATACTCCATTGTACAGATATATCAGTTTATTCATTCACCTGTTAAAGCACTTTTTGTTTGTTTCCAGTTTTTGGTGATCATTAATAAAGTTCTTATAAACATCTATGTGCAGGTTTTCATGTGGACATAAGCTTTTGATTCATTTGGGTAAAAATCTAGGAGTGCGATTACTACATCATATGTTAATACCACATTGAGCTTTGTAAGAAACTGTCAAACTGTCTTCTGAAATACCATTTTGCAATCCCTCAAGTAATGAATAAGAGTTCCCATTTCCCTGTATTCTTGTGAGCAACTGGTGTTGATATTTTTAAAACATAGCCATAATAATAGGTGGTGTTTAGTTAATGGCATCTCATTCTTATTTTAATTTTTAATTTCCTAATTACAAATGATGTTGAGCATATTTTTGTATGCTTGTCCACCACCTGTGTATCTTCCTTGGTGAGGTGTCTGCTCAAATATTTTTCACACTATTTAATTGGGTTGTTGGTTTTCTTATTGTTGAGTTTTGAGAGCTCTTTTTATATTTTGGGTAAGTTTGTTACAGATATGTTTTGCAATTTTTGTTTCCCAGTTTATAGGTTGTCTTTCTAGCCTACCAAGAGTGTCTTTTGCAGATTAAAAGTTTTAAATTTTAACACAATTCAATTTATCAGTTTTTTCTTTCATGAATTATATTTTTGGTTTTGCATTTATAAACTTATCATCAAACTTAGGTCACACAGATTTTTCTTCTGTGTTTTCTTCAAAACATTTTGTAGTTTTGCATTTAACATTCAAGTCTTTGGTCCACTTTGAGTTAGTTTAAATAAAAGTCATAAGGTCTTTCTTTTTCTGGGTTCATTATTTGCATAAGGATCTCCAGTAGTTCCAGTAACATTTGTTGAAAAGTACACTTTTTCTTCATTGAGTTGCCTTTGTTCATTTGTCCAAGTTTTACTAATTATATTTGTGTGGTTCTTTATTTGGGCTCTTTTAAAAATTTTTTTATTTTTAGTTCTGGTGTACATGTACAGGATGTGCAGCTTTATTATATAGGTAAATGTGTGCCATGGTGGTTTGCTGCACCTAGCAACCCATCACCTATGTATTAAGCCCAGCACGCATTAGCTATTTTTCCTAATGCTCTCCCTCCCCCAACAACCCATCCCCCAACAGGCCCCAGTGTGTGTTGTTCCCCTCCCCGCGTCCATGTGTTCTCATTGTTCAGCTCCCACTTATAAGTGAGAACATGTTGTGTTTGGTTTTCTGTTCCTGCATTAGTTTGCTGAGGATAATGGCTTAAGTCAAGAAACAACAGATACAAGTGAGGTTGCAGAAAAATAGAAATGCTTTTACACTATTGTTGAGAATGTAAATTAGTTCAACAATTGTGGAAGATGGTGTGATGATTCCTCAAAGATCTAGAACCAGAAATACCATTTGACCTAGCAATCCCATTACTGGGTATATACCCAAAGGAATATGAATCATTCTATTGCAAATATACATTCACGACTATGTTCATTGCAGGGATCTTTATTTTTAAAATTGACAATGTGCCTATTCTTTTGCCAATATCACATTGTCTTGATTATTGTAGGTTTATAGTAAGGTTTGAAAGTGAATAGCATGAGTACAACTTTTTTCATTTTTAGTATGGTGTTGGCCATTCTAACTCTTTTGTTTTCCATATAAGCTTAAAATCAGTTTGTCAATATCTATAAAACACCCTTCTGGACTTATTTTTTTTTTTTTTTTTTTTTGAGACGGAGTCTTGCTCTGTCGCCCAGGCTGGAGTGCAGTGGCCTGATCTCAGCTCACTGCAAGCTGCGCCTCCTGGGTTCACGCGATTCTCCTGCCTCAGCCTCCGGAGTAGCTGGGACTACAGGCGCCCGCCACCTCGCCCGGCTAGTTTTTTGTATTTTTTAGTAGAGATGGGATTTCACCGGGTCAGCCAGGATGGTCTTGATCTCCTGACCTCGTGATCCGCCCGTCTCGGCCTCCCAAAGTGCTGGGATTACAGGCTTGAGCCACTGCGCCGAAGGTTGTGTTGAATCCATATCTCAATTTGGGAAGAAATGACATCTTGACAATACTGAGTCTTCCCTTCCATGAACACTGAGTAACTTTACATTTATTTAGATATTCTTTGATTTCTTTTTTCAAAGTTTTGTAACCTTTTATTAACAGACCTAGTATATATTTTGTTAGGTTTCTACCTAAGAACTTAATTCTTTTCCTTTTTGGTAATGAGATTGTGTTTTTATTTCCAAATTTCAGTTGATCACTTCTGGCATATAAGAAAGCATTGTATTCTACAACCTTGCTATGTTTACTTATTAGTTTCAGAATTTTTTTTTTTTTTTTTTTTTTTTTTTGGTCTATTCTTTGAGAGTTTCTACACGGAGAATGATGTCATCTACAAAAAGGGATAGATTAATTCCCCATCTGTATACTTTTTATTTCTTTTTAAAAATCTTACTACGGTAGTTATGACTTCCAATGTGATGTCAAATAGGAAGGGAGACCCTTCCCTTGTTCCCTACATTAGGGAGAAAACATCCAGTTTCTCACAATTAAGTACAATGTTAGCTGTAGGGTTTTTGTAGATGTTCTTTAGCAAGTTGTAGAAATTTACCTATATTCCTCATTTGCTGAGAGATTTTAATCATGAATAGGTGTTGAATTTTGTCAAATGCCTTTTTTGTCTCAATTCCTATAATTATGATGGATTTTATTGTGAATAGTTTTCAAATGTTCAACCAGCCTTGTATTATATATCCAAAATAAATTCTTCATGGTTGTGATCCAAGTTAAGGTAGAAATAAAAGCCAGCATGTCAAACTATATGCTAAATATTAGATGCAAACCGAATACTCTCACACTTCATTTTTTTCTAACACCAAATGACTTTCCAATCAAAACAAACAAATGAACAAAGAAACAAGCAAAACCTTTCCTAATTATAATCTTCAATAGTGATAATCATGGGTAAAAATCACAATCACAATCTAATGAGTATCTTTTGCAGGTGATTAGGATAGACAGATACTCAACTTTCTTCTCTATAAATGCTAAATGATTTCAGAGTGAGAAAGAGGGCCATATGGTTGGCTAGCAGCCAGTGAACTTAAGAAGACAGATTTATAGGGAGGGTTAGTTTTACCTGAAACTGTGTAGTTCAGTTCTAATTGACTGTGATTTGTATGTGTTATATAATTTATAAAATGATAGCTTTTCAGAAAAATCCTGTTTTTCTCATAAACTGACAATTTATAACTGTATAAATTTATGGAGTATGAAGTGAAGTTTCTGTTTTCTATTGATCTATTGAATCAAAGTGGATGATTTAAAGAGATAGTATATGTGGATCAGTACCCTGGTCAATGAAAGTATTATTTTATTGCCCATGAGATGAAACCAAAGCACTGCTACTACTACTACCACGACTACACACACACACACACACACACAGACACACACACACCATTAGACAGATACTTGGATACAACGATGAGTGGAACAAATAAGAACTAGACCATGACACCTGCTGTTTGCTATGGAAGTAGATATTAGGCAACAGAAAAATACAGTTGACAACCATAGATAAAGGTTCTATGATCACAATCAGGAACGAAGAATTCCAGGTATTTGCTTGCTGTGGTAATGAGCAATTCCAAGCAGGTTAATTAGAAAACACCTCCACCCACAATGGGACCATTTTCTCTTTTGTGGACTGTGTCACTAGAGAAATCTGAGCACTGATGTTCTCACTGTTACACTCACTGAGTCTTTTAACATAATGAAACATTAGTTCCACTGAAATATCATGATGACCATCTGCACAGCCTTCTTACCCATTTTTGCCAGATTCCCTCTTCAAGGAACTCCTGGGGATGCAACATCTTTCTTACTCAAAACCCTCTATGGACAATTCTTCTGGACTGATTTTTCTATCATTTGACAAGTAGTTCATTGAGCCTTAAGTATTCTCCTGTGAATTATGACCATGTTACACCTCATATGATTGAGATTGCTTTGAAGCTTCTAATGAAAGAGAGGAGACAGGGGTGGTGATTGGGTTTCTTATGTGTCGTTTGGCCACAGGCCTCACACAGTTTCTCGCATGGCAACCATGGCATCTCTAGATCCATGTGTGGTTCAAAAGTTGAGAAGTAACTCTGTCAGAGGGCAAGACAGGGTTCTAAGAGGGGATGAAGAAGGAACATTTGAGTCAATGTTGGAGAGTATTGAAGCCAAGATACACTCCTGTCATACACATATTTATGAGTTGGATTACTGTGTACTTTCCACCATTTCTTTAGTTGTTTTTCTTAGAACTTTTTTTCCTAGGAAGTACGTGGAACTAGTGATAACTGTCAGAATAGATGAAAGCAAGAAGTAACTTTAAGCTTTGTTTAAAGATTTAGTGTTTCTGTTTCTTAGTTGACATGAAATATCATATGAAATACTGAAAGTCAGAAATCAAATTTGTGTGTTTGAAATTTAGTAAAAGGTAAAGTGAACGTTGTCCAAATGCCATTCAAATATAAAATAATTTCACTGTAACTCACACTGTCCACATTAAGATTAGCTTAGGACACAGGAATTTAAAATTATTGATCTTTTAGCTTGGTGGTCAGAGGACTGTAGAATTATAATACATGTACTGATTTCCTTGTTTGTGCCAGACACGGAGTTGGGCATTATCACTAGATAAAAGACAGTGTGTGTTGAGGGCTTGAGTAGAGGAATGCAGAGTAGTAAGCAAGTAACCAGAGGAAACTCAGAATAGACCTGAGGTTGGAACACATTTGTAGAAGCAGGTCATGCTGCAGCTGGTTCTTAGAAGATATATGGGTGTAGTCGAAAGAATAATGATCCTTCAAAAATGTTCATGTCCTAATCTCAGGAACCTGTGAATATGTTCCTTTGCAAAAAAGACTGTAGAAATTATTAAGTTAAGGATATTGAGATGGGGAAAATTATCTTGAATGATCTGGGTGGATCCAAGGTAATCACAAGTATCCTCATAAGCAAAAGAGGGTGACAGGAGAGTCACTGAAGGAGACGCGATGCAGAAAGTCAAATATTGCATATTCTCACTCACATGTGGGAGCTACAAATGTTGATCTCATGGAGACAGAGAGTAGAATGATGATTACCAGAGGCTGGGAAGGGTAGAGGAAGGGAGCGGGAATAAAGAGCAGTTGGTGAATAGACCCAAAATCCAGTCACACAGATGGAATAAGATCTAGTGTTCAGTGGTACAGTAAGGTATGACTATGGCTAACAAGAATTTATTGTATATTTCAAAATAACTAGAAGAGTGGAATTGGAATGTTTGTAACACAAAGAAATGATACATGCTTGAGGTGATGGATACCCAATTACCCTAATTCGATCACTGCACATTGTATGCTTGTATCAACATTTCACATGAACCCCATAAATATGTACTATTATGTGTCCATAAAAATTACAAATAAAAAAGTAAAAAAGAAGCAAGTGTGATGATGGAAGCAGATGCAGAGTGATGCTATTGCTGACACTGCAGATGTAAGGATGTCACGAGAAGGCAGACGCTCTCTAGAATCTGGAAAAGGCAAGGAACAGAGTCTCTTCTAGAGTCTCGAGAAAGAACGAAGCTCTGCTGACACCTTGATTTTAGCCCCATAAGACTCATTCGAAACCTCTGTCATCCAGAATTATCAGAGGATAAGTTTGTGCTGTTTCAAGCCACTAAGTTTATAGTAATTTACTACCGCAGGAACAGGAAACAAATACTGTGGGAATTAGCTTGTCTCAACTGCTGGTGGGAAATGGTAGAAAGCGGGGAGCTAGGAAAGAAAGATATTCTAGGAGAGAAAACAAGCGCTGCAATGGAGGAAGGCACAGGAGACAATGTTTTATCTGGGAGACTCAAAATCAGCCGATGTACCTGTAACTACGTGTATGTGAAGGGATATGATCAAAGTAGTGCTGCAAAACTGAGGACACGCACCCCGAAGGGAAGCACTGAGGCGCTGCACTTGTCTGGAAGGCAATGGGAGCCACTCAGTGGGTAAGGGCAGAATCATACTTACACTTACATACATCACTCTGGAGGCCCAGTGAATGCTGGGGTTATCTGCAAGCTGCAGGAAGAATCAGTTGTGAAGATCTGTGAAAGCCAGGTGTGAGACAGCCATGGGAATGCAGAAAGGGAAAGACTTCGTATGATATTGCAGGAATAGAAGTGAAAGGGTTGTTGACCATGTGTCCACAATGGGGAGAAAGACTTAGGCATTTCATATTATGTCAGTTTTTAGAATTGAGCGATCGAGTGCCATTAACTAAAGGAGAGAGGGAAATGGTATTTGTTCCTGTCCAGCATCTGCTTGATTTCTATCTGGGTTTTGTCTCTCCCTCCCCACTTTCGGTCCATGATAAGGTATCCAGGAACCCTGAGAAGGGTGAGGCCAGCCTGAGGAGAACAGAGCAGCCCATTGAATTCCTCTGGCCAATGTGATTGGCTCAGTGTTAGACATGTGACCTAGGCCAGTCCAGTCGAGTCCCTCTCAGAGCTCTGCAGAGGATGCTGGGAAAATCACCTCCATCATAGCAGCACAGCTCTGCTCTAGATTTTCTGCTTGACTAGGACCCAGATGCACGTGGTGGAGAAAGATGGTGGCAGCCATTAGTAACCACAAATGACTATCTATACAAAGGCAAAACTTAAGAAATTAAAATAAAATAAAATAAATTGAAATGGAACTGGCAGAACTGAGAGGTAGAACAAGATCAGGCCAACTTAGTAACTGTACTGGAGTTTTTGATCCTATCCTGGATCCACAAGTTTTTTTTTTTTTTTTTTTTTTCTTATTTGCAACCAAAGTTATCTTAGAAGATTAGAGAAGAAAGGGCAAGCTTGGATGTTTCTGTTTGAAGACACTTGGGTGGAGCTATGTAGTAAGCAAATAGAAAAATGGATGTAATGATTAAAATGTTATGTAAATGAATATATTTGTTTTGGATTTATCAGCTCATTGATCATATTAACCTGAGGGTGTACTGCATGAGACTACAAGAGGCTTAAGGTCAAAAGCTGAAGACTACCAACAGTCAATAGTCAGACATAGAGAAAACAGCTAGGGATAGTGAGAAACCATTACCAGAGAATGAACCTAAATTGATAAATTTGGAAAAATGAAGAGATTAAAATCAGCAGAAAAGACTTTGAGGTAATTTATCAAAATATAAATTAGTATTGGCTATTTTTGGATATTGAGGATGTAAATGGTTTTCTTTTATATTTTCTTCCACTTGTTTTCTAATATTCTGAGTATTACTTCTAAAATAAAACATACATTTTATTTAAAGACAAATTAACTTAAAATGAACATCTCATGGATGCTTTTTCACAAGGAGAAGAATAAGTGATCAAAACTTTTCAAAGTTACTGGAAGAAGGGGCACAAGTACAAATTGGAAATAAGACACATTCTGAAAAACATAAACATTAGAGTCTAGAGAAGCAATGAATACAAGTAAATTTATTTCTAAAACTTTTACATTGCCTGATATTCTATCAGCTTTGGTGCTGCATTTTCATTACTTAACAGTAGACTTTTTTTTTTTTTCAGAAAAAGCACACACAGTAAAATATTATGGTAATAGTATTATATAAATATGGTGGGCTCGCTGAGTAGTTTTCTCAGGCAGTTCAAATAGTCATCATTTGTTGGAAGATACTTTATTCTTTATTCTTTTGGTAATGCCTAAATTCTTTCGTAGAGCCACAGTTTGAAAACCACGTTTCAAATGACTTCTTTTTTTCGTTTTTAATTTTTATGGGTACATAGTAAGTGTATATATTTATGGAGTACATGAGATACTTTTATACAGGCATGCAATGCATAATAATCATATCAGGATAAATAGTGTATCCATCCCCTCAAGCATTTATTCTTTGTGTTTCAAGCAATCCAATTATACTCTTTTAATTATTTTAAAATGTTCAATTAAATTAATTTTTATTATAGTCACTCTGTTGTGCTAGCAAATATAGGTCTTATTTATTCATTGTAACTATCTTTTGTACTGATTAACCAAAAGTTCTTCGTACTTTATAAGTATATACAGTTCTTCTGTTTATGGCCAAAGAAATTCTGTGAAAATAACTTGCAATACAGAACAAAGAGGCGGTGATACACAGAGATCAAAAGAGAACTTTGCCTTTGAAAAGACTTCAGAATAAAGTGTTTTCTTAAAGTGATGAAACTTATTTAAATGTATCTCAGCAGATCAACTCCTCTATCTCTCTGCCTCTACATAGGTGTATTTGTCACCATTAATTTTTTTGTAAACTTGGGGTCTTGCTATGTTGCCCAGGCTGGTTTCAAACTCCTGGGCTCAAGTGACCCTCCTGCCTCGACCTCCCAAAGTGCTGGGATTACAGGCATGAGCCACAGCACCTGGCCTTGACATCATTTTTGACAATTCTTGACAGGACAACTAAACTACTTTCTTAAAAAAAAAAAAAAGAAAGAAAGAAAGAAAGAAAGAAAAAAGAACACTAATTAGTATGTCTAAACCTCCCAGAAAGCCCCTGAGCTGCTTCGTAATGAAGTTCTTGTAGCATTGCAGTGACCAAACTACCTAGAACAGAACTCAAGATGAAGCTCCTGTTGTTTTTCCTATAGTAGAGGATTCATGATAAACTTTCTAGGGTCTTTCCCACAGGTGGGATTGATATACTTTGGATGAATTAAAATAATAAACTTATTTTCTGGTGGATTTTCATTTACAAATATCTGGGCCTTAGGATTGCAAGGTAGGCCTTGTCATAGTAGGTTCCAAATGAAATGACAAAATGACAGGCGTGCCAGGCAGCATTGAGGACTCTGCTACCCAGGATGCACCGCCTCGTGCTGGCGCTGGCCATGGTGCTGGCACTGGCCATGGTGCTTGCCTGGAGCTGGCATTGGCCTGATCTGGCCCAAGAGCTGTTAGCAGCCTGGACTGGGCAGTCGCTGTGTGCTGTGGCAACAGGTAGCAGAATGATCAACACAGCTACATTTCAACAAAGGATGTGGCATTTGCTGTCACTTTGAGAAAGGGATTTTAGGGAAGAGGAGCCCCCTTATAATGCCTTGACCAGGAAAACCTCCACCACAGGGATAGCCTAAGAAGTCCTTGGTTCCTGCAAAACTCCCTCATGAGTCTACGGGTTACTAGGCTGAGGAGCTGGAGTCCCCAGGATGATGTCTTCACCAAAATGTACAAAGCCAAATATCCCATTGTGAAATACACAGCCAAAGAGTTCTTAATGAGAACAGGAGTTCCAGCGTGGATTTGAAACCTAAAGCCCAGACCCATTTTGACACAAAGGATGAGTTCTCCCATTCCATTGGCAGGATTAGGCTCTTCAGAGGGCAGGGCAGGCAGACACTCAGGTGCTAAATCCTCTGCAAAATAGGTTGCCTGAAGCCTCTGAATCATCTTAATAAAACAGTTCATTAACCTTGAATAAAAGTAAAATGACATAAAAAACTCCTTACAAGCCAACTGTCACATTCCTTAATTTGAATAAGTTAATTCATTTTAGCCTTCCCACTAGTGACAGTAATGCATATACTCAGAAATGTCTGGAATACTAATATTTTGCAATATATTTCTAAGTTTAGTTGTACATTTTAATAATTTTATTTTGTTCCACTCTTTCCTTCAGTTCTCATAATTCATCAAAATACTGTTTGAATTTTGATCAGTTTTCACAACTGGAGACTGATTATTTAAATATCTAAGGCAGCAGGACCCAGGACATGAATAATGTGTGGAGCATATAATAAACAATTCTAATTAATGATGATTGTTTCTCATTTAATCCAAACTCTTTAATACAAATAGATTATTCCAATTTTTGATGATTCTGTTATGGAGATTTAGACTCTGAGTAACAGAAAACTGAACCAACAGTGGCATAAAGCCAATAAATCACATACAATAACAAGTTCAGAGGCAGAGTGTTGTAGGGATAGTTAGCTCAGCAGTTCAACAGCTGCATAATCCAGGTTCTTTCTACCTCTCCAACCTGCTGTTGGATTGTTCTTTTAACCTGACTCTTCCATAGATAAACGCCCAAGTTGTAGGCATCAGATGAAGTCAACAAAGTTCAGAAGCAAGAAAGAGAGAAAGCCTGCTGTATGTCTCAGTTCTAATCCTGGAAAATCTTTCCAAAACTTTGGAAAGATTTGCTTTCCCACCTTAATGCTCAGAGGTAGCAGAGGCCTCTATTTAAATGAATCACTTACTGGGTGGAAAAACGGTTGGAATCGTTCTCAGATTTGACTCCCTGGGCCAGTACCATCAGTCACCCAGGAACTTGTTAAACATGCATGTTCTCAGGCTACATCTCAAGTCTATTGTGTCAGAAACTCTTGGAGCTGACCTTTGCAAGCTGTTCTTAATGAGTTCTCCAAGAGATGCAGCTGAGAGGTAAAGACTGATAACTGCTGGCTTAGACTGATTGCAATTCACCCTGTGGGCCTGGGGACATGTATGGCTTTCCCTGAAGTCATGACATGATGAGAAGCCTCTCAGAGGTTTTACTGCATTGTTCTTCTTTTTAAACCTAGTGGTTAGGAATATTTTAAGGATCAAGTCCTTATTAAATTGTGATCAGGTGTCTGTCAAAATGACACCTCACTTGTTTGGGAGCTCTGTTTACCTTTTTAAAATCTTTAGATGGCTGGGCGCGGTGGCTCAAGCCTGTAATCCCAGCACTTTGGGAGGCCAAGACAGGCAGATCACAAGGTCGGGAGATCGAGACCATCCTGGCTAACACAGTGAAACTCCATCTCTACTAAAAAATACAAAAAAAAAAAAAAAAAAACTAGCCAGCGGAGGTGGCAGGCGGCTGTAGTCCCAGCTACTCGGGAGGCTGAGGCAGGAGAATGGCGTAAACCCGGGAGGCAGAGCTTGCAGTGAGCTGAGATCCGGCCACTGAACTCCAGCCTGGGCGACAGAGTGAGACTCCATCTCAAACAAAACAAAACAAAACAAAACAAAACAAAACAAACAAACAAACAAACAAAAACCCTTTAGATTAGGTCAAATTTTTTAGTTTTGCTAAAATAAGTCTCCCAACAGAAGTGCTCAGTTTTGTAATGGAAACAATTAGCTAACGACTAAATACATGAATGACTTTTCTTGCTGCTGTATTGATAGTCAACCAAAGATAATTGAAACTGTTTCACTGGAGTTAAGTTTTAAGATAGCTTAAAGAATTATTTCAGTGATTGTAACTAACTATCTGTAATATGGACAGTTATACTTCTCATGGTGGATATGACTCTTTTATACATGTAAAAACTATTCCATCTAATTTGGACTTTTTACCAGCAGGTTTTTAGGTAGCAAGTGGAGCAATGGAAGCAGATTTATTGCAGCCACTGACTGGACCATTCACTGAACCTAAGCATTGCTCACTGCATGCCTTAATTTACTGTTTCAACGAATCAGAAAAATCATTTGGAATCTTGTGATGTTGCCATAGTAACATTCATCACTGTAAAAAAAAAATGCCATGGGGACAAAAGGAGAGATATATTAACATATTTCCAGATACCCAGGTGTGTTCCTCCTGGCCCAGTCAGTATTGTTTGCCAAACAATGGGAAATCTTAAAACAGAGTGGATGAGAAAGGTAAACCTCATGTGTCGAATGAATTTTCCTTCCATTCTTCTCCAGGATCTTTCTCCTCTAAGACTTCCTGTATTCCTTGTTTTTTGCCACATAAGCTACAGGGCTTCAAGTAACATACATTTATTATTTCAGTTTCCAGGGATCAGGAAATCACAGCCACAGATTAGCTGTGTCCTCAGGTCAGGGTTTCCCAGGTCAAAATCAAAGTGTTGGCGTGAGGGTCAGTGTGATCTCAGAGCCAGAGTCTTTCTCTGTGCTCTTAGATTGCTGGCAGAATTCCTTTCCTCACATTTGTAGAATTGATGGCTCCCCTCTCTTGCTGGCAGTTGACTGGGGGTCATATTTAGCTCCTAACAGCCACTCTCCATTTTCTGCCACAGACCGTCTGTACAACAGAATAGTTGCTCCTTCAAAGCCAGCAGGAGAAGCTCTCTAGTACTTCATATATCGAGGCTGGGGTATCCAGAATAATCTTCCGTTTGATTTGGTCAAAGTCCACAGATTAGGGATTTCATTTACTTCTGCAAAATTATCTTCACTTTTGCCTTACAAAGTAATCTAAATATGAAAATTATATCCTTTCACATTCATGGGTCCTGCCCATATTCCAGAAGAAGGGATTACACGGGAGTATGCACCAGTCTGGGCATCTTGACCACCTTCTCAGAATTTTACTCACCACACTTCCCTTTCCCTTCCATCCCATCTTTCCTCTTCTTGGTTGAGGCATGTATGGACACAAATATCTATGTGTACCTGTACCTGTATCATATCATAACAGCAAAGCCCACAGAAAATAATAATAGAATTGTCAAGCCCATAAAAAAATGATTCGTGTTTTTTTTCTGACAACTTACAGCTCATGAGAAAGTTGAAATAATTCTGGCTTTGAAAGATGCAAGTTCATTCAGACAAGTTGTTTTAAAAAAACACACAGAACCTTTATAAAGGCAAATCATAAAGTTGTACTTTGCTTTGGGTCTGACAGGCTATTCTGACATAAACTGAGAAGGGTGTATGAAGTTCTAGATTTTAGGTAGAGTATACAATGTCAACAAATTTTAGTTCATTGCTCCCAGCTGACATGTGCTTTCCATGTCTTGTAGAAGAGAGATCTCAGGACTTTTCCAAATCTCAGGACTTTCCCAAATTCTAGTGGGGACTTAGGTTCTTATGGGGGTTCAGGTGGTCTACAAAATGAAAAAGTCGTAATAGGTGCTGTTTGAGATCTCTAGAGCAACGGTGACATTGACCGCTGCATTCCAAGATTGTGTGTCCTAAGCCAAAGTCAAAACGACTTTATAGAGTAATGCTGTTCATCCAGATCCAAGAATAGAATTAAAACCAGTTGGCAATTCACTTCTTTGTGTTCGTAAAATAATTGCTGAGATAAAGACAGCAGATAGACCCTGAATTTTAAAAAGCTTTATATAGAAATTGCTGCCAGCTGATCCATAAAAAAGAGAAAATCTAAAAATTCAGCTTACTAACTAAAAGAAAGGAAAAACCTCTTTTATTATAAGTTATATGTGTAATTTTCTGAGTTAATAATTGTCAACAAACATGTCTTATAGATGGTGAAACTCATACATAAAAATAGCAGAAAATGTCTTAGGTTAATACCCTTAAAGTTCGTTTGGGGGCTTTTTGTTGGTTTTGGTTATTATTATTATAAAAAAAACTGATATAGACAGTGTGCTAGTTGTGAGATATAGCACAGTATTTTAAAACAGGTGTTTAAATACCATAGGTATATACTGTATTTTACTGATTTTCAAAGGGTGTAAAAATGGTCCTAACCCTCCAGCGTCTGTGAATGTGACCTTATTTGGAAATAGGGTCTTTGCAGAAAATCAAGTTAAGATGAAGTCATCAGAGTTAGCCCTTATCCAATGTGATTATAACCCTTAACGAAAGGGGAAATTTAGACACAGAGACAGACACACGGAGAGGAAGAAGACATGAAGACACAGGGAAAATGCCATCTACAATCCAACTTGAGGTTGACAGAAGCTGGGAGAGAGGACTGGAACAGATTCTCCCTCAATGCCCTCAGAAAGAACCAACCCTGCCGACGTGTTGATTTCCAGCCTCCAGAACCGAGACAATAAATTGCTATTATTTAACTCACCCAGTTTGTGGTATTCTGTTACAACCATCCCAGGAAATTGATATACATGGGTTCTTCAATTTTTAACTTCTTTTTACCTAAATGATTTCCCCCAATTATCTCATTAATCTTATACAATGTAATCACTTAAGATCTGATTTTAATACTATTTTATCTTACATACTTTAAGTGGTTTTCAGTCAATGCCCTTATTTATAAATGACTTGCCACGTGATCCAGAAAGTTCCTAACTTTCTACTCCCAAGAGTTCTCTCTCTGTTCATTCAAAGATATCACCTACCATAGTTTGAGACTTTGGAACAAAAATTTTTCTCCTTCTCTGGCATTTATTATTGTTACAGGCATCATTTTCTTCTGTTTATCAGTACGGAACCTGAAAACAAGCAGAATTGTGCTGAGAAATTTTCTTTCACACACAAAGATTTGGAAGATGTCTGGGGAGAGAATATAAACATGTGTTTTTTTCAGTAAATCCATAGGGGATGGTATCTGGTAGTTTTCCACGGGGAGAAAAGCCTGAGAAATTGACCTCACCCAGCATGCTCCTGGGCCTGAACATATAACATTTTTACTGCAAGGGTTTTATTTATTTATTTATTTATTTTTAAAGAAAAATCCTCAACCACACAGCATGAGCTCTATAAACCAGTTCTGCTAGTGTCACACAGAGTGGCTCTGGAAAGTAAATTTCTTGCTCTTCTAGTAATTGTAAACCATCTGCTAAGGTGATGTTTGGAGAACACCTAATTATGACTTTATGTGTCACAGTGTAAAAAATGGCACATAGTCTGGACAAAATACACATAGTGAGGAATAATTCAAACCTGCTAACGGGAGTAGGTTTTGAATATTGAAGTGGGAAATTTTCTTTTTTATACTTTCTAAATTATTTAATATTATTTATATCATAGTCAAGATGAAAATAGCACATAATTTTTCTAAAATTAAAATGCCTCATAAGCATCAGCACTGTGCGTAATTTACAGACCGTCTTTCTGTTTTAGTTTGACTGACCAGACATGTTTGGGACTTGATCACAACACACAAATCCATTATGCCTATGGGGATGACCCAACTCTGCAAGGGACAGCTGACGTCCAGGTGTGGTGTAAACTGAGCAAAGAACTCACAAGACAATGCCCAGTGTTTCAGCTGATCTATGAGACTGTACTGCCTGGTTACAAAATGGACTTTTTAAAAACAATTTAAAAACTGAATTACGTATATCCTAATGGTCATATGGTGCAAGAGAAATTTACAATCAGCATAAGTTTAAAATTCATAAGTGCTCTTCATGGGCATACATTCCCTCAAAATAGCATAGGAATTTATATTTTAACGATTTTTCCACAAAATTCATTATCTTGATTGAAGCCGCAGAGACAGATGGATGCAGTTATAGCAATCAAGATCAAGGAAACAATCCTTAGTTTTTGGTGGTGTGCAATTTTATTTTGTGTGTGTGTTTTTTTGCTTGTGTGTGTGTTTTATTCTGAAGCCTTAGGCTGAAATGTCCTTGAGTGGCAATAATGAGAAGGAAACTAATAAGAAGAGTTATTAGGTGTGAGCATTCTGTTGTTTATTTTTTCTGATCTTTCCACTCTTACTTTCAAATCAGACCTGTGGCAGTTGCAAACACTATTGGCTGGAAAGGAAGGTTTTATGCTTTTGATGTTTGTGTGTTCGTGTTTGTGTGTGTGGGGGAGATGCATGAATGGTGGTCTGCTGTATTAAATTAACATTTTCCCCTAATGTCCACAAAGAAAGGGATCAATCACAGGAATTAAACATTATTATTTTTACAAAATTAATTATAATCTTTTTTGAAGGATTGCCATTACACCTAGATGGGAGGAGTGATGGAAAATTAAGGCACAAGTGACATTGTACTTATTATTTAATGAGTACTTGTAGAACACCAAGAGCCAGACTGACTGCTCATGTATGTATTTGTTATCTCATTTACTCTCACAACAGTATTCTGAGGTGGCTTCTATTGTCTCTACATCACTGGGAGGAAATTGAGACTAGGCGATTGTATTCACTTTTTCAGTCTATTAGTTAGGGTAATACGAGCTGCTGTAACAAATAAACCTTAAGATGTCAAGGACTAAACATAATAGATGTTGAATCTCATTGTGTAACAAATCAATAGTGTAAATGCTCCTAATTAGCTTGTCTCCCTGCAGTGACTCAGAGACCCAGATTTCTTTCATATTGTAGACTAATAATCTCTAAACCCTCAGTGTCCTGTGCATTTATCTGCTAAAGAGGATAAGAGAGGGTAGAGAAGGCAAACTTGCTTCTTAGAAACTCTTGTCCAAAAGTGACACAGAGCACTTGGACTCATATTCCATAGATGAGAGCCACTCACATGGCCACCTGAGTGTAAGAGAAGGTGGGAAAACATAGTTCCCACTGGGTAGGCACATTGCAGTGGCAACTTCACAATATACGAAGGACACTATACATTTTGATGTAAAGAAAATTGTCTCTGACTCTCTTGTTCATTGATACAACATTGCCCACACACTCAATATGCATCACTGGTTTTCATAGCACTATAATTTTATTTTAAAAATTATTTGGGCAATTGCTATTCAACAAACAGGTCAGATACTGATATACTGATTTTACATTATGATAACAGGATACCTTGTATTAATTATCTTATACTTTAACATTAATGCTGAGGTGAAAGCATAAATGATAGATAAATGGTGAACAAGGAACTATTTCACCAGGAAGACAGGCACAGTTAAGGGTGAGGCTTGCCTAGAATAACTGGCTCTGTTCTACTGGATGGTTAGATGATTTCTCCCAGGGTTTCTCATGGTGTTGGCAAAAATTTACCCTTATAAGGAGGAATTTTAAGAAATCCTACAAATATACCTCACAGTCCTCTTTTGAAGACAGCAAGGAGAGCATTGATGTCTTTCTCTACAGAGGGAGGGCCTTTGGGTTTACCCAGTTTGCAGGCTAAGGTTGTACAAGTTTGTGTGTTGGGGAATGGTGACAGAGTGCTCATGGTAGCCCTTCCTCCCACAGGACTTGAGCTTATGTTGTCCTAAATTTTGTGAAATCTGAGTGATTGGATTGAAGATCATCTTCAGTACTTTCATTTTGCTCAAATTGTTACCAAAATTCAAAGACATAGCAATCACAGAGTCAGATGAGTTAGCACTAAAATACATATTGGAAAGCCCCACTCCACATTTATGATTTTATAGATAAACTAACAAAAAGCCTCAAAAACTTTGGCATAGCTAAGTTTAGAATTCAGGTCTCCCATGTCCCTGACCTCCATATATTTCACTGCCTTTTAAGTCCACCCAATTCAACAAAAATGTATTGAGCACCCTCTGGGTACCAAGCACTGTACTAGGTTCTAGGGATATGATGGAGTCCAAGGTAGACAGCACCCCATGCCACTTCCTGAGAAATTAACTCTTAACTCTGACAGCCAAGGCTCACTTACCTTAGATCATGAATAGAACCGTGGCTGCCTTTTACTTGGTTCCCTGCTGCAAAGTTACTACGTTTCCTATTGTATCTGTGAAACTCAAGATGATTTTGTTTGTTCAGTCTTGTACAATTTGGCCTGTCTATGGTTACAAGTGCAATGAAAATACATGAATAGGTTTATTAACTCTAAATAGACCATTATTTCATCTACCGCCACCTCTTCTTTCCTAGAAACTCAAATTTTAAGGCACAATTGTGATTTCTAACTGGTGTTTCAGACTCTAAAGAGACTTGGCAGCAGCTGGACTGTCCTAATTCTGTGCAGAGAAGTCCATGCAGGTGGTCAGTGGCAGTCTGCAATACCACTGGACTGACAGATGGGTGATAGGACAGTCCTAATTTTCCAAAGGTGCACTTGCTTGCCAGGCTGCCCGTAAATAGCAGCCATACCAGAAGTGGGGAAATAGTTATTGGAGATTAAAAATTATCTTTCTTTGGACTAGGTTCCTAATAAGGCTTTTTGGATGAGGATTTTCCTCTTGACTGGTTAGTCAGAATTTTCTGCTTATTTCAAGAGAAAAATGTAGTTTACCTGATTTCTAATCTCACTACAGGTATGTCTGGGGATTGTGAAGTCAGGTTGCATGTTTCCTGAGTCCCAATTATTGTCTTGGAGCACATTTACTCAAAGACACATCTTACTAATTGTGGGTAGGTTCCCAATTTAATCCAGGAATGCCCCTCCATGCTCTACTCCCAAAAGGAAGAACTAGGAAAAACCATCAAACTCAAAAAATTGCTGAAATGCAATACCATACAGCTGGATTAAATAAGGATAGCTTGGGGACTATCTTCATCTACCATCATTTCTGTTGGTGAACTCATTTCAGAATACAGTTTCAACTTGCCTGCTTTCCATATGTAAAGCTATATAAAAATAGTAACGAAGAAGCAAGCAATTAACAATAACAACAAAAAAGCAGACAATAAGAGAGGAAAAAACCTTTAATAAAAACTTTTAGTGTTACAAGGGAATTCATAGTTTATTTATGTTCAAATGCTTCAGTTTACAGGTAAGAAAACCAAGAAGCTTCCAGATGATTCCCTCCCAGAGTGGTATGAGTCATTCTCTGTCATTTGTGTTTTCCCAGCTGAGTCCCCAGACATTGTGAAGAGACAAGTTATGGCCACCATATGCTGTCTGACCCACACGATACACAAGAATAAAATGGTGTATTTTTTACATGATCAAGTTTTGGGATGGCTTTTTATGCAGCAAAGATAACTGAAACAGACTGGAAAGTTGGGAGCTGGCAGCCAGTTGATTGGGTTAGGTTTTATTCCTGGAGAAGAAAATAAGTATAATTTATCCTAGTCAATTTAGAGACATCTAATAATAGTTTTCTTTCTCACTCCAAAAAGTTAATTTTTTGGACTTCTTTTATATTAGCAGAGAGAATGGTAATCAGAAAGACATAGATTGCAAACCAATGTCAGCACAGAAAAACTGACTTTCCATGGCAACTGAGATAAAGTCTTGTTTTTAAAGTTCATCCTGAAATCAAAACAACCTTGCAGCCAATCCTCATAATCTTGAATTGATTTGTACACTGTTTTCTTGCTTTTAATCAATCTTTTTCTCCTGCTATAAATACATTCTTTTTTAATTTAATGCTTATATATGCTGATTACCTGATTTTTTTGAATAGAATCTCAGTAACCACAGCAAAAATTCTATATTTTATATTCAGAAGTATTTTGATGATTTTATCAATGAATAAATATATATGAGTATGCAATATTTTATTATAATATTTTATGTTTCTTTATGGCCTTATACTATGTTACCATTAAAAATATTTTTCAATTCAGTTAAGTTACAAAACTACCTTTAAATACCTAAAATGTGTTGGGAGCTGTCTAAATTCTGAAATAAATTAATAAAATATGTTTAGCATTAGACATCAAATACTAGCTAGATGACAATGTAAAAAATAAGGTAGGTAAAGGATTTATTTGGTCTGACCTATATTTTAGAAAAGAGACACAATTTAATAATACATGGATAAGAAGATCCTTAACACATTTGTTATCATCCAACTGGGTTCTTTTTGCCCACTGCCCAGAAATTGCCAATACACTGAGGAAAGTAGGTGTTGCAGCAGAGAAAGAGTTTACTATTCACAGGGAGGCTGCATAAGGATGACTGGATATAATTCTGAAATCTGCCTCCCCAAGAACTCAGGCTAGGGTTTTTAAGGGCAATTTGATGGGCAAGAGGCTAGAGAATGGGAGCTGCTGATTGAATGGGGATGAAATTTTAGGGGTGTTGAAGCTGTCTTAATGTGCTGAGTCAGTTTCTGAGTAAGGATCACAGAACCAGTTGAGTCCGTTCTTTTGTGTGGGTCATGAGTCTGGTTGGCATCAGTCGGTCCACCAGAATGCAGACTTTGAAAAGTATCTGAAATTCCAGTGTTAGGTTTTTAAAATAGTGATGTCATTTATAGGGGTGATTAGGGAAGTTACAAATCTTGTGACGTCTGGCTACATGACTCCTGAGCAGTAAGTATATTAGGAGACACTGACTAGTTATTATTTAACTATGCCTAGGTCTTATCCAAATTCAGGCCTTTGCCACAATTCCAGCCTTATGGCCTTTCATTAATGCTATACAGGCCATTCTTGTCCCTGAGTGAGGAGGGTGTTAGTTTTGGGAAGGGCTGTTATCATCTTTGTTTTAAAGTTAAATTATAAGCTAAATTCCTTCCATAGTTAGCTTGGCCTGTGAGCAAAGATGAGCAAAGATAGAGTCAGCTATGTTAGATCTATCTCACTGCTATAATTTTGCAAAGGCAGTTTCACATTGGTTTGTCCTTGAATTTAGACTTTAACTGTTAATAATAATCATAATTTTAAAGGCATTCACTTTTAGTGTCCTCCCTATTACAAGTTAGTATTTTTTGGGAAGTAATGGATTCTCTTTACCCAATACATTAGCATTCCCCATAATAGAACATTTTTTGCATCTCCAAAAATGTTTATTTTTCTAGAAAAACACGACGAATATTTTTAATAGTCTTACTTTCACAAATAGTCACTGTTGCAAACTTCTAGCTTAATGTTCACAACTATCATAATCTATGTAGGGAACCTGCTTAGGTGAGAAATTTTTGGCTGAAAGAAGAGTGATGTTAGCCTTAGAGGTGAAATTATTATTTGAGATCTCATGTCCATGAAGCTTTTCTGCCCTCTGATAGTTTATCATTTTTATTTATGGAATCATCATAGTACTCAGCTACAAATCTTGGGCTATACAATCATTTCTAGTATGAAGATTACTTTTTGAGATTCAGAAATGAAATTTAAGAAAAATCAGAAAGGAAAACTAATTTCACTTTGATGTATGTGTACAGATATATACGAGTATCTGAACTTTTGTTTTTCAACTGGAGTATCATGGGATGTTGTGGTAGGTAGAATTCTAAAATAGTTCCCACATCGCCCCTTTCTCTGTGTACACACTCTTCACAATCTCTAGCACTGTTAATTTGGTGGCTTTTTTTATCCCTTGATTAAAGTGTTATATGGCACAGCTGACTTTAAGAAAGGGAGATTATCTGTGTGGGCCTTACTGGAGGGAGTTGCAATTTGCTAGGACTGAGGCTGACTCTAAGAAGTGAGCACTGGCCCAGTTAACAGTCAGCAAGGAAATGGGGACCTCAGTCCTTCAACCTGAGACATCTAAATTCTGCCAACAAGAATGAGCTTGGAAGCAGGTTTTCCCCTAGAGCCTCCATATGAGCACTCAGCCAGGCCAATTTCAGACCTTAGCAGAAAGCCCAGTCACATCGTGTTGGATTTTCTACAGAACTACAAGCTAGTAAGTGAGTGTCATTTTAAGCCTTTAACTTTATGGGAATTTGTTATGCAGTTTTAGAAAATGAAAATAGAAGTGTATTTATTAGGGATCATTTTCTAACTTCAGCATTTATCTCTTAAATCTACTTACCAATGTTGCTTTGTTCCTCTGTTCCTTTGCTTGTCTTGGAAGAAATAAGGCTTTGGTACAATGAGAAGCAAAATCACAGTAAATCCCTCTACCCAGTCATGTCAGTGTGTGGGATGTTTTCCCAGAAAAGACTGAAAAAAACTCTTTAAATTCTCTTCTTCATTAAGGTACTTAGGATTGATTCTGTGAAACTGTTATGATGAACATTTTTTTGCCATCAAAGGGTTTAGGATAATTCCTTTGAGATTCTTGAAATAAAACAGTATTTTGACTAAAAGAATATCTATGTTAAGAACTCACCTATGATGAGAAACACTATGAGAATAGCTAAGAAAGAAGTGAACCTAGGAGGTTACACATTTTCAGTTCAATTTCTTCCACAATTGAATTGTTTACCCTATGTTTCCCTTTATTTTATCCATATGATTGGTAAATAGCCAAAATATTTTTATCTAAAACAGAAAGAATAGTGATAATGTTTGAAATAGAAATTGAATTCTGGATAGCTGAAACTTTGGTTTCTGCTAAGGCATCTAGGCAAACATTTTTAAAATAGACAAAACTGCATATCATTTAGGGTAACAAACTACCGTTTAATTGTGGGCTAGAATCTTACATTTTTGTCCCTCCTTAGGACTCTGGAAGAAAGATTATCAAGCACCATTTAATATAATAAAACAAACAACTTTTCCACAGACTCCATTTATAATTTCAGCAGTGCTTTCTGGACTTTAATGGAAGTGCCAAGGGAATTTTTGTATTTCAAAATTGATTTATGCATTGAGGAGCTTCCACCTAACCTTCCATTGGAAAGGATGAATCTGCAACGTAATGACATGCTAGAAAGCAAATATCAAGAGAAGAACCTACTGTAGTAGAATTCTATAAATGCCTGGTTCTACATGATGAAAATGCTCAAACAAAATCATGTGCTCATGGATTCAGATCAGTATTTGCTAGTACATAGATGTGTGAAAAGACATTTTCAAAGATAAAAAACATAAAATTTAATCAATTTAGTCATAGGAAATATTCACTTTGAAGCCATATTAAGCAATATGTTATCCTCCTGCAAAAGAAGTTTGTTTTATTAATAGAGCTGTATTACAAAAAATACTTACCTGTTATTATTAGTAGTAGTAGTGTATCTTGATTTTTGTCACTAAAAATGTGGGAATTTGTTCTCTTTCCTGATATATACAAACCTGCATAATATCATTGATTTTGCCATTTGGCTTACTGTGACTAAAAAACCTACCATCCAGCCCATCTCAGATGTGTTAAGGACTCATTGTCTCTCATCTGGCTCTTGCACCCCTCTTCAGTCTTTGACACCATTTCTACCTTGCTAATTTCTCTTCAGCCACATTGGTTTTTCTTCAGTTAATCAAAGTTCATTCTTTCCTGCTGCAGGGCCCTTAAAACCACTTTGTTTTTGCTCAGATAACATTTCTGCATTCTACTGGCCTCCATTTAAATGTAATTTCCTCAAAGAAGCTTTCTGTCACCTACCCTGCTCCCTGCCAGTTAGGGCTGGTTCATCTTTCATAACTGGTTTATGAATCTTTCACTGATCCTTCGTAGCATGTAAGAAAAGCTCATGTAGGTATTTTTGGCACTAATTTTTGTTTAATTTCTGACTCATCTACTGGATCATAAGTTCCATTACAGCATGGACTGCATCTATGTTGTGAGCTGATATGTCCACACTGGTACATAATTAGCAATTATATTTATGTGCACAGCCTGGCATATGGTTCTTGTTGAAAATCTCTTGAATGAATGTTGTGAGAATCTGTGGCTGAAAACTCAACAGTGACTCTTCTAATAGCAAACATCAGGAATATTTTACCAGAGCAACTTGTAACGGTGGCCACTGGCAAAGCTTGATAAGATAACTAAAGTATATAAACACACAGTAATTACAAGGATTTATGTCTAAATTCACCTGTTGGGAAATAGAATGAAAGAAAGAATAAATTACAAGTGTTTTCACAGCTGACTCATGTTCTGCTGATGAAGGTTCTAAGAATTGGGAGATAGTCTTGCAAATTCTGATGGGCTGCTGAAAAGACCACCGGTTTCAACAAAATGAGAACTTGAAAATAGCTAATCCTTATCCTTGTTCTTATCAATTGAGTTTACAGAACATCAATAGATTAATGGACCCTTATTCTGGGGTCAAATATGCTCCAATTTTGCCTGCTATCAATTTCTGTAATCACTAATCACAGAGATGTAAGGAAAATAGCACAATTCCTGACCTGGATGGAAGTGGAATCTCAGTTCTCTCTGACCACAGCTGTCTAGGCCATGGTTACTATAAAATATCTGTGCAGGAGTACAAGAGGCTGTATGTCCTATGGAAAGAAACTTCCAGTTTAATTAATCTATAGAAAATGGAATTGAAAGTCTACCACCGTCTTCCCCTAATGCAGATCCATTAACAGTTAACAGTGCACAAGTCCAGTGAAAGTTCACAACCTGCATGTCCGCATACAGTCACGCATTGCTTAACAACAGGCATACATTCTGAGAAATGTGTTGTTAGGCAATTTTGTCATTAGGCGATTTCATTGTTGCGCATGTTGTGCAAACATCATAGAGTGTGCTTACACAAATCTAGCTGGTATAGCTTACTACACACCTAGGCGATACTGTATAGCATAAAGCTCCTAGACTACAAGCCTACCGAGTTTTACTGTAGTGAATAACCATAGGCAATTGTAACACAGTGGTAAGCATCTGTGTATCTGAACATAAAAAGGTATAGTAAAAATACAACAGTATTATATTTATACTGGACCACCATGATATATGCAGTCTGTCCTTGACTGAAACATTATGATGTGGCCCATGACTATAAAGTCATACATCACCCCAAAATATGTTAAATAAAATGTGTTTTCTCCTCCAACCTTGGCAAATACATCTTCATAGCAATCAATAAGACCAGGTGCAAATTTAGAATTCTTGGATCCTGTGGACTTTCTCATTGGAATGTGGTTGCATAGGGGAGCCATTTTCTTTCCATTCCCAACTTCATCCTCCAATCCAGGAAACTTACACCTATGTGTGTGGACACAGCAGTCTGCATGTCCAAGCATAACCCACACCACACTTCAGCAAGTCACCAATCCTTGACCACTCCTGCCAAGGCACAGTGGTACACATCTGGCTCACAGTCTATCCCTGAGAGAGTAGATTTGGAGAAGAAGCTCATCTACCTCCAGAAGGGGGTTCTGAGCCTTGTGGACAGAGAATTCCAGGATCCCATATAGTCTGCAACATGGGAAAACATTTTCTGTAAAGGTCCAAATAATAGTTTAGGCTCTACAGGCCATACTCTCATATAACCACTCAGTTCTGCTATTGTAGCATGAAAGCAATGATAGGCAGAACATAAATGAATGGACATGGTTGTGTTCCAATAAAATTTTAAGAACAAAGTTTGTAAATGCAAAGGGCTCTAGATTGGGGAAGCAGCTTCTGTGTAATCTCTCAGGAACCTTGACACTGGCCTAGGCATAGCAGACCTGGGAATTCCTCTGGAAAGTTGGCACCTTTGGGTGGGATGGGACCCATGTGACCTAGTTTGCCAACTCCTGGTTGAGAAGTCCTGTTTTTCAGTCCACACTGATTTGTAACAAGAAAGAAAGAAACTGAAGAGATAGACAAAAAGAGGGAAGATGACATTTATTAGCAATAAGTAATGGTGTGTGTGGCCTAGCATTGACTAGCTCTAGCATTGAGAAATATCTGGATATCTAAGCTAGAGATGATGGACAGTGGTTTCGACTAGAGAACTAGAATGGGAATTAGTGAAAATGGTCAGATCCTGGATGTAATTCGCAGTTAAGCCAGCAGGATTTTCTGATGGGGTGTGTGTGGATGTGAGAGACAGAGAAACCTTGCAAGCACTTTGTCTGGAGCTTCTTGCCATGGAATCTATATTCACTTCCTAAGGCTGCCATCACAAAGCACCACAAACCGGGTGGCATAAAACAACAGAAATTTGTTATTTCGCAGTTTTAGTGGCTAAAAGTCTGAAATCAAGGTGTCAGCCAGATCATGTTCTCTTGGAAGGCACCAGGGGAGGATCTTCCCCTGCCATTTCCAGCATCTGATGGTTATTAGCAATCCTTGGGTTTGCTGGCTTGTAGATGCATCAGTCCAATCTCTGCCTTCATCATCACATGGTATTTTCCCTGTGTGTCTGTGTCTCTTCTTCTCTTCTTATTATGCCAATCATATCGGGTTTAGGATGTCCTTCCTACCTCCTTTCCAGTATGACTTCATTTTAATTTGATTGCATCTGCAATGACCATGTTTCCAAATTAGGTCACATTTACTGGTACCTAGGGTTAGAACTTGAACGTATTATTTGAGGGATACAATGAACTCATAATACAGTCCATAACTGGACTTCAGTGACTCATGACACTTCTGAAATTCGTGTCGTAAAAGAGTTCACATTTCAGAACTGGAGCCCAACACTTTCGTTAGATTGTTGAATGTGTACGGACCTCAACAAATCAAAGACCTAATTTAATTTTCCCTTTTAAGTATGTCTGAGCTCCAAAGTAGTCAAGTATCTTGAAGAAGCCCTTGACGAAAGTGTGATGGACCCACGGCAAGCATCACCTAACTTTTCTGGAATCTTTCCATGACTCCTTTTTTAGTTTGTGATGTGGAAAAAATCATAATACAAAGAGATGCTCTATTACCTCACAAGATAATATGTAAGTGTTTTATGTTTCCAGCCTGTCTTTAAATGTTCCCAGTGTGACTTCACTGCTGGGTGGAGTTCAATTATAACCCATGGTAAAACAAACAAACAAACAAAGTGCAATTTGACAGAGCTTGAGACAGTGTGTGTGCCTGATGTACTTAGTCATGCTGACATATACAGTTTGGAAATGTATTCAGAACTGCTCTCTTGCTCGGTCCAGGCATTGGGAATTAGGAGAAGGCATTCCTGTGCTGATAGGTGACATTAGTATCAAAGTGGATGTGGGGAGAGAGAGAAAAGAGATTGTTCAGTTAAGTATTATTAGCTTTAAACATGATTTTCTTTTTCTTTTTCAGTCCAGGGATCTTCTCATCAGGCTTCTGTTCTCTTGCATGTCTTCAGCCACATTTTCATTCTATTCAGGTCTCTCCAGGGCTTACTGATGAGACTGGTTGTTGTGATGGTAACACGCCCCCTTCCTGCTTCACTGTCTCTGAGCTCCTGTGTGTTGGTTATTTTACTTACTTATTTAATTATTATTAGTTTTTTTTAGAGACTGAGTCTCACGCTGTTGCCCAGGCTGTAGTGAAGTGGCAGGATCATAGCTCACTGTAACCTTGAGCTCCTGGGTTCAAGCAATCCTCATGCCTCAGCCTTCCGGGTAGCTAGGACTACAGGTGTGCGGCATCACGCCAAGCAAATATCCTGTATGTTGGATGTCTCTGACATTTATGCAACAGACTGTGCGTCTTGGGTTCTTCAGATTAGGACTGGACTCTCGTTCACTAGGACAGGAAGTCACACTTGCGCTCTGTTCTTAACAAATAAGAAAATAAAGATAGAGGTAAAAAAAAGGGGAACATGCCACTTATTACCAATGAGTAATGTTGCAGCCTAGCACTGATTGAGGGAGAGAAATGTTATTAAGTGATCTTCCTTTCCTGATTGTGTAGTTGAAAATGTGGCTTATTTGTTTGGTTTACGCTTCCCAAATAAATTGTAGAAATTGGCTGAAAATACTGAGGAGATGGCAGAGCTATAATTCACTTTTTAAAATGACTGGCAAAACATTGCAATTTTACTAATGTTCTTTTTTATTACCAGGGAAGACAAGAAATGATTTTTCAAAATAATGCAAATGCTCAAAAGAAACACTATTTAAAACATTGTTACCTTAATTTATTATAATTATTGATCAGAGACTCAGTCCTTAATTATACTTGTTCACTGTGACTGTCTTACACAATCCTAAAAACACTTAACATCTCTGTCTCTTTACTGTTAGGAAATTATTGTGCCTCTAACCTCCTGAGAAAATCCCCAAACCATTGCAGGAGCACTCTACTGATTGGACTCCCTGCTACTAAAAACAGGTTTCTCTGCTCAGCCTTCCTGCTTGGTCTGCAATCTTGTCTTCAAGACAGAAGCCTTTCCCTAGTCAAGGCTAATCCCTTGGTAATTGGAGTCCCATGGTCTTCTGGAGAACTGTAACAGCCGAGAACGGTAACAGCCAATCACTCCTGCTCGGAAATTGTTCACCTGTTTTTCTCTCAAGGCCTTTTCTCTTCATTGTATAAGCAGAGCTATGTCCCTTTCCTCTTGTATAATGGACATCCCTCTCTTTACCTCGAGTCATCTCCCTACACCTTTCTTCATAGTCAAGTTTTATTAAAAACAACAAATTATACTTTGTGTCTACTTTTACATAATGTTAATTACACTCAGAAGATTATCCATTGCAACCCCACCCTCCATTACAAATCACTTTCTGTCTAAAGTCACAGTGATCTCCAAATAACACACAATAGAAGCTTTTGCAAACAATTATTTTACCTGATTTTTGTGTGTGTCAGATTTGACACTGATTTTACCCCTCTTTTAAACTCTCCTTCTCTTTGGCTCAGGTTCTCCATTTAACCTCCATGACCCCTGGTAGAGGGGCCTCTGCCTCCTTATCACTGCTGAGAGGGATGTGGAACTTGGTTCCCCACATGATCACCTCTGACACCACAGGGAACGTGGCCTAATTACTGCTGTGTGATGGTAAAAATCCTGACTCCACTCTAGGCCTCCTCTGACAGCCCCTGCAGGGAGAAGAAGGGTGCCTCCCGACAGCCAGGTGAGGATGGAAGGCCCAGTGACCTGGGACACTGTGTGGGGTGGAGGGGCAGTGGCTGGAAGGATAAAAACCCTGAGCCGTTTCGTCTTAACTTTGCATTGCTACTACTTACTGGCTTGCTTAGAGTAATCACTCCACTGGGAGGAGATGAAGGAATTGTTACGTTAATGTACCAATTTCTATATTAGTTTTTAATCACTACTACAAACTATTGACTCAAAAGCCACAAAAATATATGATGTCTCAGTTCTGTAGATCAGAAGTCTAGATGCAGCATGGCTCAGCTTGGTCTTTTTAGAATCGCAAAAGGGAAAAATCAAGGTTTTTGCCAGGGCTGTGGTCCTTTCTGGAGGCTCTGGGGAATAATCCACTTCCAGGATCCTTCAGCTGGTTGGCTGAATTGACTGCCTTGCAGTTAAAAGACTGAGGTTCCCATTTCCTTGCTGTCTGTCAGCCAGGGACCAGTTTGTTCTTAGAGGCAGCCACAATCGTTTCCATGTTTTTGACGTGGCCTGCTCACAACAATGGCAAGTCATGTCTTCTCATTTTTTAAATATTTTCAACTTCCCCTTCTGCCACATTTCTTGGATGGACAATTCTATTTTCCTCTTCTGCTATGAGATTACATTGAGAAAGTCTGATTCAGAAACTTAATTATAGAATAAGGCTTGTGAATGGCATTCATGATGGGACTAAACTAGTGGAAAAATAATATCTCAAAATTTTGCATGAAAGAAAAATCACTTGAAATTAACTTTAGGAAATGCTATCTACTTATCCACTCCTTGGAGATTCAGAGTGCTTAGCACATGTACTAGTCAGGGTGATTGAAGCCATCTGCTGTAACAAGCATCTCTAACTTCTTAGTGGCTTCACACAAGAAAGGCTTCACTTGGGTTATAAGATGTGGTCTTCTATGTGGTGATTTAAAGATATGGCTCCTTCCATTTTCTGGTACCTTCATCTTCTAGAGCTTCCTTGGAGTTCTCTAAGGGATGCTCTGAATTCTGCTTCCCAAAGAGTGAAGAGTGAAAGATAATGAGGTGGCATGTTTGATGGTCAGGCCTGAAAATGGCACATATCACTCTGCCCAGATTCTATGGGACAGAATCAGTCACATGGCCTCAATCTAAAAATAAAGCAGCTGGAAAATGTAGTCTATGTGTCTTGGAATAGAAAATGGAATTGGCCAGTACCTAGCCAGTCTCTGGTATGAATCTGTAAAAGCTCAGAGCAGCTCTGCAGTAACTCGTCTGTTAAACTTTATTTGGATTTGTGCTTTTTGAATTTAAGTGACTATAAATTTTTATTCTGAAATTGATACCTACTACTAATTCCCATAATTGGTCTAATGAAGAATACAATTTAGGAAATTTGGTTGTAGACATCTCTTTTAGCAGTTTTGGTAGATATGCTTTTAGACCACTAGGCTGTTAAATGAGGGCTTAGAAATCTTAGGCCTAAATGAGTAAACATTTTTAAGATAGCATACTTTACATATAGCATATAACTCCTTTTCATATATAAGATAATCTTATTATGGAATATTCCAACTTCACTAATCCAGTGATTTCAAACCTAGACATTTTTGAAAATAAGCATGATTTTGATTGAATATGAGAAGTGACTACTGCTCTATTTTTAACAGAATTCATTGTATAATTCAGAAGATCTTTCTCTTAATTGTTAAGAAAAAGTCTTTAAAAATTAGAAAGTATTTAAAGAGCAAAAATCTGGTCTTATGAAAAGAAACCCTCTAGAAAAATAAGATACTATTTGTTTTCCCAGAGCAGAGAGAATAAGTCATTTCTTTTGACATAAATGTATAATAATGTCATATTGAGAGATCATTGAAAATAAGGTGTAGGCTCAGAGGAGGAAAGGCAAGGGCAGTGACGTGAGGGGCTAATGGTTGCTGTCTTGATCTGCACATGATACTGGATTAAAAAACAGAACAATTTAAAAATTTAAAAGACAAAGGGAAAAATGACATGGAATGTCATATATGTATATGTATAAAATATGACATATAAAATGCCATTTTATACATATCTCCATTTAGATATGTATAAGGTTTCTGGTGGTCATAGGGAGAGACAGTGTCTCTGCCACATCAGTTATCTTTCAAAAGAGGTCTGCAAATAGTGATACCCTTTGAGAATTTTCCACTCAGAAACTCTCAAATTTTAACCCTAAAAAATTATTCCATAGGAAACGTTTGTGTCCTCAATGTCCTTCTCCTATCCATGGATTTTTATACCACTTTGGAAAAGATGTCCCTTAGAAGCTGAACAGTTCCATCATGAGTCAAACTTATTGTTAATGGCTCACAATTACGAGGAAAAACACTTTAAAATTTTGACAAGTTAATACTAATGAATATCTTGTCACATCTTTATATAAGCAAATGCCCTAGGATTCTGCCTTGAGGATAGACTAGTAGTCTAGGTGCTTAATTCCCCCAAAGTAAAAAATTAACATTTATTTCATGGACAAGAGTCATTATGTAGCTATTTTATAAAATTTTAGGCATATTAGTCATTGTTACCCAAAATGGTAGCATGTTGAAACAACCACTATGATAAAAGCAGACAAAATGACACAATTGTTTGGAGAATGAAATGCGGTCAGCTCTCCAGCTGAAAGTAGGGTCATAAATGATTCTTGTCAGTTGGAGGCTCCTAGAGCAAGCCCCTTACCTGCTAAGCAGTTTTGTACCAGCTAACAGCCCAGGTTTAAGGATATGGGCAAGGGATGAGTAGCCTAGGCTCTACAGGCCATATGGCCCAAGTACTGCTGTTACTTTGTACATAATAGAACATATATTGAGCAAACGTCGATTCTTCCTGAGTCATAGGTTCATTATCCCATCAGTGTTTGACACCATGATGAAAATGAGCCAATACAGAAAGTGATGATGATGTTTACCCTGGAGGGATTTAATGGCTGAAGTATCAAGGTAATTTCCTTATTTCTATTATGAAACCAACTCTAGAAATAATTGAGGGAGGAACTATATTTGACGGGTAGCAAATACCTCTGGTCTTTCTCTAGTAAACATAACCCTTGCCACTCAAAATGTTATCCCTGGGGCCGGGCACGGTAGTTCATGCCTGTAATTCCAGCACTTTGGAGGCTGAGGCGGATGGATCACGAGGTCAGGAGATGGAGACCACCCTGGCTAACACAGTGAAACCCTGTCTGTACTAACAATATAAAAACAACATTAGCCGGGCATGGTGGAGAGCGCCTGTAGTCCCAGCTACTCAGGAGGCTGAGGTGGGAGAATGACTTGAACCCGGGAGGTGAAACTTGCAGTGAGCCGAAATCACGTCACTGCACTCCAGCCTGGGCAACAGAGTGAGACTCCTTCTCAAAAAAAAAAAAAAAAAAAAAAAAAAAAAAAAAAAAAAGTGATCCCTGAGTCAGCAGCCTCAGCATCACCAAATAACTTGTTCAAAATGCAGAATTTCAGGCTACATATTGACTATTCAAATTACAATCTGCAGTTTAACAAGGTTTCTAGGTTATAGAATACACTGAAAGTTAGAGAATGCACTACAGGTATGTACATCCTCATGCATACACACATATGTACATACACATACATATACACACACACACAAACACACACAAGTTTTGAAAGCGTGGCATCTGAATTATGCCAAATCCACTGCAGTTTGGGGTAAAAATGAGACAGCTAGGAGACCTATGGGTTTCATATCTCTTTGCAGATTGTATCCTACCACTCACATTGAATGCCAAGACAGGTAGTTCCCCAGTAGACAGCCAGCATTGCACCTTGCCTCACAGGTCACCAATACCTCTGTGGGAGCTTTCTGAGAGCCAGGGATTCAGTAGTAATGCGAACTACACTGGAGGTCAGGGAGCTCTCAGTCTCATTGCTTTTCTCTTTATTTTTTTCTCTGGATAAACAGAGGATTTTGGTCTCTTGGGCTGTCAATCCAACTTCTTCAACAAGCACCAATTTTTTTTTTTTTTTTAAAGAAGAAGTAGGAAGGGGAGGGCAGGAATGAAGTAGATAACAGTCAAAGCAAATATCACACAAAGTAAACCGAATGGTATATATACTCCAATCAAAAGAGAGAACACTGGAGGGCTGAGGGAAGGATTATTGCAGGTCTAAAATGTGGAGTGACTGAGCAGCAGTGCTAGTGATCAAAACCATTAAAAGAAAAATGGTATTTTTCAGCTGTGGTTTCTGAAATTTACTCCTTCTTTGTTAGATAGTTAGTTAAATGGAAGGAGATTCTTCTAGTTTAGATTTTATGATACCATATATAAATGAACATTTTTCTTACATTCTACTGTTAAGTTTTATGAACTAGTTTATGTTAAGTGGAGTAGTGAGTTTCTAAAATTTGTGCATCAACTGAACTGTGTTTTTTTGGTACGTAATATAAAATTATATTTTCATCAGTATCAGCAGTATTGTGGCTCAGAAAACCGTACCCCAAAATACGGTGCTTTGACTCGCTGAGCTAAAGAAGCAGCCACAAGGTCTCTGATCTTCCTCCTTCTCCTGTTCTTCAACCCTCTGTCTCTCTCAAAGCACAGGGTAAGGTTGTTCTCTGAAGTTCCTTATCTACCCAGAAACTGGACCCACCAAAGAGGAACACAGTTGCCTTCAATCACCCGTGTGCAATGTCATTTACCAGAGAAAATTAAAAGATATATCACACATCACAGAGAAAGAAACTAAAAATTGAACACCACATCGACAACCCAGATGAACTTTGTCCCAAGCTATTATCTGTTCTCTGGTCCCATTCAATTCCCAAAGAGAATCACTTGCTAACCATTATCTGAGCATTGGACCCACTCATTCCCCCTAAAAGTCATTTATCACTCCTCAAAAAGACCACATTACTCTCATCTCCCCTTCCTTTCTGACAGAAGGGTATGTGAGCATCTATACCTTGTCGGGTTGTTAGGAAATCATTCTGTTGCAATTGCCCTGTGCTTACGCATGTTAAATCAATGTGTATGGCTTTTTTTTCCTATTTATCTGCCTATTGTCAGTTCATTTTCAGTAGATCTTCAGAAGGCAGAGAAGCCTTCCCTTCACCCCATGGTAGACACAGATTACATTGAAGAACTCATTGATTTCACCATTTTCCCAACTTCAGCTGCTTTATCTATTTTATTTCTCACCTCTGGTCCTTTCAACTCTATACATACTGTCACTGTGGCTAGTGCTCTAGATACAGGTGGAAGAGTTAGTATAATATTATATCTCATTCTTTGCATGATACTTTTTTCAATGGACTCTGGGAATTAGGATCCTTATTATGGCAAACCAGGATTTGGTTTTAGGGGGTTCCTACACTATAAATCATTATGGACAAATTGCTATCTAAGGATTCTTCGACACTAAAATCCTATAATTCATCGTTTTTAAATTGCGTAATTCTTCAGAATTATCGTTTCCCACTGGTGAAACAGGAGTAAGTACATTGGTATTTTAAACTGTTCTAATAAGATTTGTTTACTTGGAGAGGGTGGTAGTTTTAAAATTTCTACCTAACAAATTATACATTTCATTCAGAAGGCCAGTATAGATCAGTGGTATTTTGTCCTTGAGATTGCCCAAGATTAAGCTTCAGAGGAGATCTTCCTTTTTGCTACTGAAGTGAGGATTATTTCCCTCCCCACCCCCTGCCCTGCCCTTGCTGTTCCCTTCCAAATAGCTTTGCCTCCAGAGATTGCAGAAATTTACAGCCCAAAGGGACCAATGTTTCAAGGTGAATGCAGTCAATCCTGACATTCTTCTTGAAAAAATTTCCATCTCGACACAGGAACAGTTAGTGCTGGTCAGACATCAAACATTCCTGTGGCCATAAAGCCTGCTTATTTTTTATCCCTTCTCTTCTTTTCACACGAGAATAGGGTTCTTTCTAGAAGGCGTTTATCACTGCTGGCTCAGAAATATAATAAAAACTATAAAATACATAAGGATGCTGCAGGAAACCACTTGTCAGGTCGCAGATGTAAAATATCCCTGTAATGTCACCAAGAGACAGCCTGGATCTTCACAGACAGGCACGTGTTTCATGTGAATGGCACACTCAAGAGCCCTTTGGAAGATGCTTCTGCTGGAGCTTGTGGGGTTCACTTGGTGCCATGGTTGGAGTATGCTCCATGATTCCATGGTGGCCAGGAAGCCAGGGAAGGCTCTCCAAGCAATTCTCTACTTTGTTGTTTTCTTAGTATGTTTATGATTTTCCATTTAGCGGGACTCTTCTCTGATTTCTTATCCCCTTCATGGTCAGGGTAATTAACAATGCTTATACTTTTACTTCAACATAAAAGATTTAGACCTTTCTGAGCCACTTCATATCTGGTGTGTTGCTTGATTCTCTGAGGCAGTAGGACTTGTGTTAGGATATGTCATTTCAGATGAATATATTGAGGGTCAGAGATACTTAGTGAGTTCCTAAGTTCACACTGAGCAGAAACAGAATTCGTGTCTTTGATACTATACTACAGAGATTACCATCTGCACTTTGAAATCATAGGTTTGGGATTAGAATTTCCACTTACACTAGTTCCAAGACTTTGGACAAGTTGCTTAAAGGGTCTATGTTCCATTTCCTTATTTGTAAAATGGGACTAATAATGGTTCTGTCTCCTGGCTTTTTGTAACATCTAGCACTGCATATTTCACAGAGGTAGCATGGGCTGGCTGCCCGATGCTGCTCTTTTTCCAAACTCTAATCTCTATTTGGTGCTGGCATTACCCCAGAATCATATTGCAGTTGCTGGTCTGCTCACACTTTTGAAAGGAGCTCCCACTGGCCACTAGAAGTCCTCTAAATGATGCTGCCATCCTCCCATCGAAAGAAGACTGGAAAGGGGGCAAGGCAGAAGCGAAGATCCTTTCCGTGTGCTTAGAAGTGGCTGGATAGGATTAAAGGCCTAGAAGGAGGTCATGGTGGTCTTTTCCTCACAATCCAGATCACCTCCTCACACATGATTTTGGCTCCTTAAAACAGGTGCTAATTCACTGCACTTGCTTATTTTTCCCCAGCCATTTTCCTGGGCATCAATATCAGCTCGGAAGAGAAGCTGTACACCCACCCACTAACTGCTAGAGAATTGGCTGCTGATGGCTCAAGGTAACCTCTTTTCTGGAATATTGCCCTCAGCTGACAGGAGTCACCTTGACCCAGAAAACATACACACACAGCTCTGAACAAGCAATTGATTAATTTGGGGGAGCAGAATGGAAGCTTCTTTGCTTTGAGGTGGGAGGATTTTGTGTTATGATTATGCTCCAGATTCTTTCTGTGGGATCAACCTGAAGTTTGTCTCCAGCTGAGACCACACTGTTGCTGGACTTCCTCTGTATAAGGCTGTTCTTGCATTACTTAAAAGAAATACCTGAGACTGGGTAATTTATAAAGAAAAAAGATTTAATTGGCTCATGGTTCTGCAGGCTGTACAAGCATGTCACCAGCATCTGCACAGCTTCTGGGGAGGCCTCAGGGAGCTTCTATTCATGGCGGAAAGCTAAGTGGGAACAGGCATGTCACAGGGACACAGAACAGGAGCAAGAGAGTGTGTGTGTGTTGGCGGGGGGGGGGAGTTCCACACACTTAAATAACCAGATCTCACAAGAACTCACTCAGTATCACAAGGACAGCATCAACCCATGAGGGATCCACCCCTGTGACTCAGACATCTCCCACCAGGCCTCATGAGATTTGGTGGGGACATATAGTCAAACGATATCATTCCCCTTCTCTGTTTTCCTTCCTCTGTTTCCCTTCTCCAATAGCATCCCTTTAATAAGTCCTGTGCATTTGAATTTCTGCCTCAGGCCCTCATAGGGACTCCAACACTTTTATCATTGAATAACATTAAACCAAAATGTAATGTGTGTCACAGGCAATTCACTAAAGAGAGTGTGAAGACACGAAAAAAAAATTTTATATAGACATGCAGATACAACCCACTACATACACATTTTCTCAACATAATCAATAATAACCAGTTCTCAAGTAGGACTTGACAGTGCTATTATCACACACAGTTCATTCTAAACTCACCTTATAATTGGAGTGACCATCCATATTAGTTAATTGGCTGTATCCAAAGGAAAGATAAACTTAATGTATCTTATAGTGGGGTTGGTTTTACATCTTGGAGTAACATGCTCACCCGTTAGGCTCCTATCCTCCCACGTAACTGGAAGATGGGGATGCTGTTTTCTTTGATGATTGCATTTCAAAGAGATGGCTCTCGGGTCCTGGAGAAAGACATTCCTGGGTCTTAACACCGGAAAGAAACCTTTTAAGATTTACTATCATTTCAAACATTTTTTGTAGAGATGGGGGTCTTCCTACGTTGCCAGGCTGGCCTTGAACTCCTAGTCTCAAGCCATACTCCTGCCTTGGTATCCCAAAGTGCTGGGATTATAGGCATGAATCACCCTGCCTAGCCTCTATGTAGATTTTAAAATGATTTATAAGCATTTCAGAGAGATAGAGAAATAATTTACAATTATACATTTTCTACAATAATTTTTCTAAGAAAAGGGAAGAAGTCTCTTATTTTAAACAGGGAGAATGTAGGCTCTTTATTTTTCATTTGAATTTTCTGTTATGCTTGCTGTGTTACGGAGGGTAGCAACAATCCTTCTTCCTCTTAGAAGGCTTCATTCAAAGATGACACCTACTGACAAAGTGGGCTGCTTGCGTTGGATGGGGCTGCCTGCTCTCTTACTTGAAAACACTCTTGGAGGGCTGAATAACCTGGAGATGAGCTATCTATGAACCTTGGATGGGTGAATGCGGGGATTGGGGACAGGTAAGAAGGGTCTAAGACAGAGGGAAGAAGACCGTGAGGGAGATTTCCAGGCAAAGTAAAAGGGGATTTGAAAATGACTCTGTTGTTAATTTCAGCCTAAATTCCTCTATTTTATAGGGTATTGTAACTACCCAATGGGTTCTTCTTGCCTGCTGCACAGATAAGACCAATTCACTGAGACCATGACATTACAATAAAGAATGAGTTTAATTGACAAGAGGTGGCTATGCCTTGTAGACAAATCAATCTCAAATTAACCTCCCCAAAATGCAGAGCTAGGGTTTCTAAAGTGTAGTTTGGTGTTGGGGTTCAATCAGGCTGGTGGGAAAGATATTAAAGATAGTTATAGTAATAGTCAAAAACTCTCCTGGAATGCCCGAAAGTTTGCATCGCTTCAGATTGCTTGGCTGAAGGCAGCCAGGGTGTCTTTGCAGGAGCCAGAAAGATTAGGTTGCAAGTACAAAGGAATATGAGAAGTTTAGCTTACTAACCTGTTTACTTATATGGGCTTAAGACTGACCTTTGTCCTACCTCAGTACTTTACTGCCTCCTACTCAGGTGGAGGCTGTCGGGATTGGGGAGGTTTGAGGCTGTCGGGGTTGGGGAGGTTTATTACCCGCAAATGGTGTGCTTTAAGCCTCAGAATCTGGCCTTTAATCTTAACCCTCTAGTGGTGTTTACTCACAACTTTTGTTAATCAGTCTTATTGAACAAATGCGAGCCTGACTATCTGATGAGGCCAAGTTGCAACTGTTTACAGAACTCAGAGCCTATGAGTGGCTTGGACCCTCAGCTGGACTGGCAGAGCAGAATATCTGTGTGTCAGTGTACTTTATTCATCCATCACCGAATCAGGGGTCTGCAGGAACAGAACCCCACCCCCCACCTCCCTGGAGTTAGTGCCTCTTCAAAAGGAGCTCAGTTTGATGGCCAAGGGAATGGGTGCTGCTGATTGGTTGGGATGTGGAAAATGTTCCTTGTGTGCTGAGTCTGTTTCTGGGTGGGGACCACAAGACTAGTTAAGCCAAGAGTTTCAGATGTGGGTGGGGCCATCTGGTCATCAGAAATACAAAAGCCTGAAAGGACATCTCAAAACACCAATTTTAGTTTCTACAATAGTGAATTGGGGAAGTTGCAAATCTTGTGACCTCTGGAATATGGCTGACTACCTACATCTTAGCAGAATTCAAGCCCCACTCATCCTCCTAACCTGGTGAACTTTGATTAGTTTTACAAGGGCAGTTTAGTTTTGGGGAAGGGTTATTACCATTTAAACTATAAACTAAATTATTCCCTAGCACACCAACATGGCACATGTATGTAACAAAGTTGCACGCTGTGCAAATGTACCCTAGAACTTAAAGTATAATAATAAAAAACAAAACAGAAAAAGCAAAACAAACAAACAAAAAAACTAAATTATTCCCAAAGTTAGTTCATTCTAAAGCCGGGAATGAACAAGGGCAGCTTGGAGGTTGGTTAGATCTCTTTCACTGTCATAATTTTCTCACTATTTTAATTTGTGCAAATGTGGTTTCAGTATGACAATCACATGATTAAATGATACTGTTGTTACAATTTAATGGCAACTTGATGTACTTGGTTGAGGAATATCTAGGGAACTGACTAACTTTCAGCACCCACATAACTTAAGACATTCTAAAAATACAGCCAATTGGCATAAGAGAGAACCAGGCCCAAAAGCACACCAAAAATTTACCTGGCTCCCCACAACCCCTCCCCGGGGCAGCCTGCACTACTCCCCTTCATTCCTGAGGGAAGATGCCTCAGATCCAGATAAGAAGAATTTTTCCTCAAATCTGTTATGACAATAGAAACACCACATAGTTTGCATGAAATGTTAGGCATTGCTACGAGCATTTTCTAATGTACTCCTGACAATAGGCCTCTTTTAAAGATGAAAACACTGAGACTCTGAAAGTTGAGGTCCTTGCTCAAGGACAGGTGGTTCCTGCAGAGTCAGGACAAAATCCAGGGCAAAGTAGGCAGGATTACAGGATGCACTTGTCGGCTCTGACCTAAGAATCTGGGTCAGCCCTGACTTAGAAGTTTGGCAAGGGAATGCTGCACAGCATCTCAGACACCATCTAGCCCTGGAATGTTTAGACCATGATCTGTTAGTGAAGCGGCTACATTGTGTGGGGTATAAACCCAGGAAAATTTAGAACACTGACACACATGAGGAGTTTAGGAGTGGAGATTTAATAGGGAGAAGAGAAAAGAAAGAAGAGAAAGAGAAAGAGAAAGAGAAGAGAAAAGAAAAGAGAAAGAGAAGAGAAAAGAGAAAAGCTCTCTCCATAGAGAGATGGATCTCCAAGTGGAAAGGACTGGTGGTTGGTGGTGGATCCACCGAATTTTATAGTCAGGTTTGAGGAGTAGGTGCCTGATTTACATAAGGCTTACAGATTGGTTCGATCAGGTATGACACTTACATAGTGCACAGGGAAGGCTGGTGGCCCCACCCTAATCTTATTATGCAAATAGGCTTTCCAGTGGTTCTGCACCATCTTGTCTGCTCCTTACAGTATATGTGGCTGACAACAAGAAGAGAAGTTGGAGCCGCCATCTTGAACATGTGTAGTCCCTCCTTCCTGCCAGCATTCACTCATGCAAGCTTCCGGTTTTCTTGCCTACGTCTGTGGCTCCACTTTGTTAGAACGTGTCTTGGGGCTGCTTTTCATGAAAAAGAAGAGCCTTACCGAGGACTCCCATATCCTTACTATCTGCCTAAGTGATTTCTTCTTAACTCCTGTATCATTAGTCGCTCAGGAAACTGCAGATAATGATCTGCTAATGGCTTGGGAAACCCAATTGTACTGAGTCCCAGACCACTTGCATTTTTAAAAGTGCTGTGAAATAGAACATGACCTCTCAGAATAGCACCACAAAAAAATGTATATGAGGTATTGCATACGCTAATTAGCTTGATTTAGCCATTCTACAATGTGTACGTACATGAAAACATCGTGTACACACTAAATGTATACAATTTATGTCAATTAAAATATACAATTAATTTTTTAAGTTAAAAATAGATCAGAACACACACATGTAGAAAGGTATCAGTTAGTGAAACTTTTATTCCAGTTATCTATGTCTAAGATGCAATTATCCCTGTGAAGACTTTAATTTGCCAGGCTTGAAAGGCTCTGATGTCTATAGACTGTGTTTTACAGATGGAGAGACTGAGGCCCAGAGGGAGCCAGGGGGCGATCAGGAAGCTAATTACAGGCAAAGTGCTGATTAGAACCCCAGGCATTTTTATTTCACCATTTCGATCTTCCTTTTCTGTCCTGCTTTTCCCTCCCTATGTAATGCAGCACTGGGAGCTCAAAATCTCATCTCCTGTCAGCGTTGGACGGTGGCTTAGTAGGGCTTAACTTCTCAAAACAGAAATGAATCCTGTTTGTTTTGAAAGGAAGGCTAAACCTAACAGGCAACTGGATGTTGAATAAAGGTCTTGGCGGATCGGGGCAAAAACGAGGAGCTTATTTGTAAAGTTTCTTAGGGGAGCTGGGAATTTAAAACTCTAGGTGGTCCTGAGAAGCAGCTGAAATTTCCTGCTCTGTTGGGCTCTATATGCAGGGGGAGGCAAAATATGCTTGAGGAACAGCAAAACAACAGCCAACCTTTGCAGGAAAGGTGCAGCCTTTGCAAAGGGCATGATAACTACCTTGATTGCAAGGCCCACCATTATCGGAAAGGGGGAGGCCACAGTGACCCAGCATGCTGCAGGAGGACTGGACTGGCCTGATGAATTGCAGGCTTCATTTCCCTACTGTGGCATGGAAAGCCTTGGGGCACATCATTTAGTGGTTCTGTGTCTTAGTTTCTCATCCGTAAAAGAGATAAAAATCTTTCATTATCCTGCCAGGCTGGATGTGGTGATTAGTTAGGTGCAATACGAAGATCAGTAAGGGTTATATGTTTTTACAGCTGTTAAAATAAGAAAAGGAGGAAGGAGGGGAAAGCATGGGAAAAAAACCCAGAATCCAATGTTATTGTTCATTAAAGTCAGGGCCTAAGCATCTAAATTACATGGCATATGTTATTTTCTCAAATTGTAAAAATCAGCCTTGCATACGTAAATTATATTTGTATATATTTTTTGTGAATAAAAAAGGTTTTCCAGATGAAAGAGTGCCCAGTAGCCACAGGTGGAACAATTTGAGCAACAAAATAAGGAAGTACTAATCTATAACCCAAAGTATAAAATAAATATCCATAAGTCCATACCGACATAAATAAATGATTGAATAGATGATTGAATAAATTAATTGTGAGCCCTGAATATCTGACACAGGTCTCAGTCAATTTAGGAAGTTTATTTTGCCAAAATTAAGGACGTGCACCCGTGACACAGCCTCAGGAGGTCCTGATGACATGTGCCCAGGGTGGTCTGAGCAAAGCTTGGATTTTTGCGTTTTAGGAAGACATGAGATATCAATCAATATGTGTAAGATGAACATTGGTTTGGTCCAGAAAGGCAGAACAACTTGAAGTAAAGGCAGGAGAACTGGAAGTGGGGAGGGGGCTTCCAGGTCATTGGTAGATAAGGGATTAAATGGTTGTATTCTTATGAGTTTCTGATTCGCCTTTCCAAAGGAGGCAGTTAGATATGCTTTTATCTCAGTGAGCAGAGAGATGACTTTGGATAGAATGGGAGGAAGGTTTGTCCTAAGCAATTCCATTTGACTTTTCCCGCTTAGTGGTTTGGGGACCCCACAATTTATTTTCCTTTTACAAAATCAATGGGAGGAAAGAGACAAATCTCCTCTGCAGGATTCCAAATGATTTTAGTATTATACTTTGTGCCCCTAAGTGTGGGCTACTCATAGTGACATACTTCCAAAGAGCACAGTATTAGAATGGAGAAAGAGTAGCTTTATGGTGGAACATCTGATCATCACTATCTCAGCCAGGTGATCAAGGTTAACATCACTGGTGATAACTCATGATCACAGTAGGTACACCTGATATCATATGATGAGAACAGCACTTCACTCCTTTGGTATTTCCCCCAAAACCCATAAGCACAGTCAAGCCATGAGGAAAACCTCAGAGAGACCCAAATGGAGGGACATTCTACAAAATACCTGACCATTGTCTGGAGAACTTTTGAAGTCAACAAAAACAAGGACAGTGTGAGAGACTGTCACAGCCAAGAGCAGCCTACATAGATATGACAAGTAAATGTCATGTGGAATCCTAGATCAGAAAAAGGACATTAGATAAAAACAAAGGATAGCTAAGTAAGTATGGGCTTTAGTTAATAATAATTAATATTAGTTTGTTAATTGTGACAAATGTAGCATACTCATGAGATGTTAATAATAGGGGAAAATGTGTGAAGTATACAGAGACCCTCTGTGCCAGCCTCGCACATTTTTTTCTAAATTTAAAACTTTTCAGAGATTTCTGATAAACTTTAGCATAGAATATGATGTGTTCATCAAGTGACAGTTACATAGTCCTTGTCTTCAAAGACTTCAAAATATTGAAGGGACACAGTGTGTAAACACATCCTGGGGTGGGAGGAGATACAGAATGGCACAGTGCCTTTGTCAGTGCTGAGACCATAAAGAGAGGCATTTGAATGAATAGCATTTGGCTACATTGGAAAGTTCCCTCCAACAATTTATTTGCAACACATATCTTCACCAACCAAGGGAGTGATGGTGCTATTAGGAGTAGCCTGTTGAAGGTGAATCTAATTTTGAACATGTCGAATTTGAAGAGCTCATGGGATATCCAAGTATGTGAAATCAAGTCTGTGGGTCTGCCCAAAGGGATAGATTTGAGCATCATCAGCCTTTGAATGATAACTGAAGCTGCAGATGATTTGGAAGCATCTAACAGTTCTTGGGCTAAGTAGAATATATTTATTAATCAGTGAGTTATAATGTAGCCTGCACAGAGAACCAGAGTCCCAGGTGTGTCAATTACTGTCTGAAACTAAAGAAAGTTGTGTGGCGTTTTTGAGCCTCAACTTCCTAACTAATAAAATTCAGACCACAATACACCTGGTCTTTCTTACCTTTCAAGTTGAATGAGGGGGTCAGAGGACATCATACCTGTCTTTGGTAATTTTTAAAGAGCTATAGAGATTTAAGATAGTCATTTTTGGTGTGGTTGACAAAATTGACTTCAAAACAGGCATCTCTAAGAGCTTAACCCTCTTAAAGCTCCAGTTGAATTGGATGTCAGTTTTCTTTCCTGCAAATCAAAGTTCTAAATACCACATTGATTTGCACGCTATTTGGAGAGATATTTGAAAGATATGGTTGTTGGCTCAAGATTAACTTTCCTTCCTAAATGGTTGACAACACCGCATTTTTCATCACATTTTATTATAATTTCAAGGGAAAACCAGAAGCCATTTTTGAAAACTTTCCAGTGCGTTTATGTTTCATATGATAAAGAGGTTTTTTGGTAATAAAACATTCTAATAAGCCTTTTGTTAGAAGTCCTTGTGTGTTTTATTGTCATGATATGGCAGGATGTGGAAAAAAGGATAGAGAAACCAATGCAATTCTCACTGCGGAAGTCATGTAATTTTATCAAAATTCTGAGAAGCCCACTATGCCAAATAATACATTCAATGTGGGCAATAATCAAGGAAATAAAGAAGCGTAAGTCATGCCGGCAATTTGATTCCTCACTTTCATGTTGTGGTTAAACACACAGAGCTTTCCTCTCAGGTAACAACCGCACATACTGGATAGGTGTGAATTTGTCTGTCTTCTGGCCATGGATTTTTCCCTGCCATTAACCTTTTCAAAGTTTCCAGCCTTGGAATTAAGTACTTCTCTCTGAGATTTCATTATGAGATAGTACGCTCTTTGACCTATTCATGTTAAGCATTCTCCTCCTTTAGCCTGAAGCCCATGGACTGGCCTGCCACCTTGCAAGTTCCAGCAAAGGTTATGAGAAGAACAGAGGGTAGAGCTATAATGAGCAGAGTCTTTTCCCTCCTGCTCTGGAGCACACAGACAATAATCTTTCTCAATTAATAACCACCCATGGACTTGTTAGCCTTTTGAGCCATTTTGGCAGCATCAAGCTCTCTCTAAAGCACATTTAGAGCAGTTCCCCATGTGGGAATGATAATCTGCCTTTTGAAAACTTCTTTTGATACGTGTTTTTTTAAAAATCTCAATACGAGGAGAATGAAAGTGAACAAAATGGAATGAAGTTCGAAGCTAGATCTTTTGTGATTAAAACGTAGGGTTTTCAGCACAGGAAAATATTGATCATGACATGTCTCTTACAGGGAAGAAAGATTTATTAGCTGTGCAGTCAGGAGGGAGCTGAAATCCTAAAGTGACAATTTCTCAATTCACCTAAAGGGAGTGTGATGCAGCAGAAAGGAATGATTTTGGTAAAAATTTATCTAGTGAGTGAGAGGATCACATTCTAGTATTTAATTAGCCTTCACCATCACTGTATTTTCCAATTTCAAATAATTTCAAGTGATAGATGAACTTAAGCAAAACCGTACCAACTTGTGTTCGAATCTCATACCTACCACTGAGGAGTTTTGTGATCTTAGGCATGGCTGGCAATGTCTCTGAGGCTGTCTTCATTAAATAAGGATATTCATTTATGCCCCATAGAGCCACTGAGAAGACAAAATGTAAAATATCTATGAAAAAGTTTCTTATAAAGCAACACACAAATATGTACATTGTTACGCAGTCCTCTCATTTTCAGACATGACCAAACAATATCTGAAAATGCTCAAAGAAGACATAATTTCACCCAACCCCAAATCAAATGTCAGCTAATGATCTTTCTGTGCAAGAGCGTCCTCTCATGAAAGATGATTAGGTTCAATATTATTATGCAGATTCTGGGTAATGGTGAAATCAAGGGAAGGTAAGCAACACTCAGAAGACCTTGGAGAAGGGATTCTGTATACTTGAGAGAGCTTAACACCAGGGAGAGCATAAGTGAGCAAGTGAAAGAATAATCTCTGCAAAACAGCCCGTATTAGTAAGGTTTCTTTAGAGGGACAGATATATATATATCTCCTATCAGTTCCATATATATATATATGTTCCACGTATATATATGTTCCATATATATATATGTTCCATATATATATGTTCCGTGTATATATATGTTCCATATATATATATGAGTTTATAAAGTATTAACTTACACCCTCACAAGATCCCATAATAGGCTGTCTGCAAGCTTAAGGAGCAAGGAGAGCCAGTCTGAGTCTCAAAACTGAAGAACTTGGAGTCCGATGTTTGAGGGCAGGAAGCGTCTAACAGGGAAGAAATGTAGGCTGAGAGGCTAGGCCAGTCTTGCTCTTTGACGTTTTTCTGCCTGCTTTGTATTCACTGGCAGCTGATTAGATTGGGTCCACCAGATTAAGGGTGGGTCTGCCTTACCCAGCCCACTGACTCAAATGTTAATCTCCTTTGGCAACGCCCTCACAGACAGGCCCAGGATCAATACTTGATTCCTTCAGTCCAATGAAGTTGACACTCAGTGTTAACCATCACACAGCCAGAGATGGTGCTGTTAGCCATAGCTCTCCCAGCATAACAGCAGGAAGGGCTGGCTGGAGGAATCTCCATGGCTTCAACTAGCACCTCCCTACTTCCACTGAGTGGGTTTCAGGGTCTTCCCCACCTCCTTGTTATGAATTGGGTGTGCTCCCCACCCTGCAAAGATATAGAAGTTCTAACTCCCAGTTCTTAAGATTGTGACTTTATTTTGAAATAGGGTCTTTACAGATACTCAAGTAAAGATGAGGCTATGAGGGTGAGTTCCAATCTAGTATGATCGGTGTCCTTAGAAAAAGGGGGAATTTAGATTTAGAGACACATACATGCAGAGGGAAGACAACGTGAAGACATAGGGAGAATGTCGTCTACAAGGCAAGAAGCACCCAAAGCTATGAGAAGCTACATGAGAGGCGTAGAATAGGTTCCGTTTCACAGCCCTCAGAAGGAACCAACCCTGCCAATGCCTTGATTTTAGACTTCTAGCTTCCAGAACTGTAAGACAGCAAATTTCTGTTGTTAAATCCACACAGCCCCAGGAAATGAACACATCACCCCTTGCCTGAGAGGCAAATATTATTTAGTTATTTGCTTCCTTTGTTGGTTGTTCACTTCTACAGGAATGTAAACTGCATGAGAGCAGAAACCTTGCCTGTCTCCATCACAGTGCCTGGGACAGTGCCTGGGAAGTGGTGGTGGGTGCAGCAATCAATATTTCTGGAATGAAATGTTCAGCCCAGCATGGTGAGTAACAAATGTAGGTGTGACTGAACCCTGGTCTGAGTGAATCAAATGAAGTCCATGTCTTTGATGCATGATATTCTATCATCTTAGTTTTAATCACAGATTTGCTCTGAAAAATTAACTCCAATTAATAAATAAAACATCCCTAAATAACAGATATACTATTCTCTGATCAGCAAAGAAGATCTGATAATTAGGATGGCATTGCTCTTGCTCTCCTATAATCAAAGCTAGATTATAAATATCACTGGCATGCAAAATAAATACTAAGCACTTGTGTTTAGCTATTATGTTACTTCTCTAGCAAGGACGTAACTTACCTTTAGAAATCAACAATTCATAAGAGCCTTCTAAATTATCCCGTGAGGTTCTGTATTAATTTTTTTAATCACTCCCATGAGAAATTTCCAAAAAATGTGGTTTAAGATAATATGAATTTATTATCTTACAGTTCTGGAGGTGAGAAATCTAAAATGATCTCAGTGGGCTAAAACCAAGGTGTCAGGAAGGCTGTATTCACTCTGAAGGCCCAAGGGGGAGAATCTATTTCTTTGCCCTTTCCAGCTTTTAGACGTTGTATTAGTCCATTTCCATACTGCTATAAAGAACTGCCCAAAACTAGGTAATTTATAAAGGAGAGAGGTTTAATTGACTCACAGTTCAGCACGATGGGGGAGCCCTCAGGAAACTTACAATCATGGGGAGGTTGAAGGCGGGCAAGGTACCCTCTTCATAAGGTGGCAGGAAGAAGAATGCTGAGTGAAGGGGAAAGAGCCCCTTATAAAACCATCAGATCTCATGAGAACTCACTATCACAAGAACAGCATGGGGAAAACTGCCTCCATGATTCAATTACTTCCACCTGGTCCCTCCCCTGACACGTGGGGATTATGGGTTTTATAATTCAAGATGAGATTTTGGTCAGGACATGAAGCCTAACCATATCATTCCACCCCTGCCCCCCATCCCCAAAGCTCATGTCCCTTTCACATTTCAAAACCAATCATGCCTTCCCTACACTCCCCAAAATCTTAATTCATTCTGGCATTAACTCAAAAGTCCAAGTCCAAAGTCTCATCTGAGACAAGTGAGTCCCTCCTGTCTATGAGACTGTAAAATGAAAAGCAAGTTAGTTACTTCTTAGATACAATGCGGGTACAGGCATTGGGTAAATACACCTATTCAAAATGAGAGAAATTGGCCACAGTGAAGGCTACAGGCCCTATGGAAGTCTAAAATCCAGTGGGGCAGTCATGTCTTAAAGCTCCAAAATGATGTCCTTTGATTCCATGTCTCACATTCAGTTCACACTGATGCAAATGGTGTGTTTCCACAGCCTTGGGCAGCTCCACCCCTGGGGCTTTGCAGGTAAAGCTTTCCTGGCTGCTTTCATGGGCTGACGTAGTGTCTACAGCTTTTCCAGGCCCATTGTGAAAGCTGTTGGTGGATCTACCATTCTGGCATCTGGAGGACAGTGGCCCTCTTTTCACAGCTCCACTAGGCAGTGCCCCAGTGGGGACTCTGTGTTGGGGCTCTGACCCCACGTTTCCCTTCTGCATTGCCCTAGCAGAGGTTTTCCATGAGGGCACCAACCCTGCAGCAAACTTCTACCTGGACAGCTAGACCTTTCCATACATCTTCTGAAATCTAGGCAGAGGTTCCCAAACCTCAATTCTTGACTTCAGTGCACCTGCTGGCCCAATACCACGTGGAGACTGCCAAGGCTTAGAGCTTGCACCCTCTGAAGCAACACCTTAGCTGTACATTGGCTCCTTTTAGCCATGGCTTGAACACAGGACACCAAATTCTGAGACTGCACAAAGCAGCCAGGCCCTGGGCCTGGCCCACAAGACCATTTTCTCCTCCTATGCCTCTGGGCCTGTGAAGGGAGGGGCTGCCGTGAGGGTTTCTGACATTCCTTGGACACATGTTCCCCATTATCTTGGCAATTGACATCTGGCTCCTCATTATTTATACAAATTTCTGCAGCCAGCTTCAATTTCTCTTCAGAAAATGGGGTTTTCTTTTCTATTGCATTATTAGGCCACAAACTTTCCAAAATTTTATGCTCTGCTTCTTTTTTTAACATAAGTTCTAATTCCAAACCATCTCTTTGGGAATGCATAAAACTGAATGCTTTTAAGAGGACTCAAGTTATCTCTTGAATGCTTTGCTGTTTAGAAATTTCTTCTGCCAAATGTCCTAAATCATCTCTCACAATTTCAAAGTTCTACAGATCACTAGGGCAGGGGCAAAATGCTGCCAGTCTCTGCTAAAGCATAGGAAGAGTCACCTTTGCTCAAGTTCCCAACAAGCTCCTCATCTCCATCTGAGACTACCTCAGCCTGGACTTCACTGTCCATATCAGTATCAGCACTTTGGTCAAAGCCATTCAATAAATCTCTAGGAAGTTCCAAACTTTCCCACATCTTCTTGTCTTCTTCTGAGCCCTCCAAACTGTTCCAACCTCTGCCTGTTACCCAGTTCCAAAGTCACTTTCGCATTTTTGGGTATCTTTATAGTAGCACCAAACTCTCTGTGGTACCAATTTACTGTATTACTTTATTTTCACGCTGCTACAAAGAACTGCCAAAGACTGGATAACTTATAAAGGAAAGAGGTTTAATTGACTCACGGTTCAGCATGGCTGGGGAGGCCTCAGGAAACTTACAATTATGGTGGAAGGTGAAGGGGAAGCAAGGCACCTTCTTCACAAGGCGGCAGGAAGGAGAAGTGCAAGGAGCGAAGGTGGAAGAGCCCCTTATAAAACTCACTCACTTTATGAGAACAGCGTAGGAGAAACACTGCCCCGTAATTCAATTACCTCCACCTGGTGTCTCCCTTGACACCTGGAGATTATAGGGATTATAATTCAAGATAAGATGTGGGGGGGAATGCAGAGCCTAACCATATCACATGCCATCAGAACCTCCTGGCTCATGGCCTGCTCCTATTTTCAAAGCCAGCAATGGTCATGGAGTTCTCCTCATGTTGCCATTTTTACTGCCTTGTCACCCATTTAAGAAAAGTGGTAATTACACTGGGCCTGCCAGAATAATCCCACATAATCTGTTTATTTTAAAGTCACATGACTAGTAACCTTAATTTCATTTGCAAACTTAATTTCCCCTTGCCATACAGCAACCTAATCACAGGTCCCTGGGATTAGGATGTAGAGATCTCTGTGTGTGTGTGTGTGTGTGTGTGTGTGTGTGTGTGGGTGTGGTGGGGGGCATTATTCTTTCTACCTAGGGCAATAGAGAACAGTTACCCTCATTACCTTCTTCTCCCTATCTCAGGTTCCATAGCTTGGTGCTTTCAGCATACATTATTTCTAGGTGTCAGAGGGCTATCTCATGTCCTGATGATGTTATACACAAAATCCTACTCTGGGGACATTGAGGCCAAAATTTGAGTTTCAAAATAGGTCTAAGAACAGCTTTTCACAAAACCCTATTCTGTAGGACATTAAAAAGACTATATTAAGCAAAAGTATTTATGGTCAAATCAGATTGAGAATGCAGATTAAGCAAAAACAAACCCTGCCATTTATTTGCTGAAAGATTTCTAATTGCCTTTATCAATGTGCATTGTGGTTCTCCAGGAGGGATACAATAGTATGCAGGACCTCTCAAATTTATTTGGCTACAGAAAGCTTGTGATTACACAGCATTTAATGGGGCTAATGTGAGACATTTTGTGAGACACTGTGAGACATTTTGGTATAAAAGCATCGTAGAGTGCTGCAGAAAATTAGGAGCCTCTCTGGGCTTGAGGATCCATAGGAAATTGATTTCTAGAGTTCCCAACATTTTATTGCTTTCACAGTTGCTAAAACAAATGAATCATCCTTTGGGGACTGCAAGTAATTTTGCTACTTAGGAACCTTCATAGCAGGAGATTGTAGGAGGCTGGCTTGATAGCTCCTTAATTCGACTTGTTCAAAGTTAAAATTGTCTTCTTGCTTCGTCTCCCCAGTTTACCTTACTGATAGGGGCTGAGTTGGGTTCCCTAAAATTTTTACGTTGAAGTCCTAACCCTCAGTACCTCAGAGTGTGACATATGTGGAGATAGGGTGTTTAAAGTGGTCATTAAGTTAAAATGAGGTCATTAGAGGGGGCCCTAATCCAATATGACTGGCGTCCTTCTAAGAAGAGGAGACCAGGTACAGAGGGAAGACCACGTGAAGACACAGCGAGGAGCTGGTCATCTACAAGCCAAGGAGAGAGACCTCAGGAGAAGTGTCCTTGCTGACACCTTGCTCTCAGACGTCTAGCCTCCAGAATTGTGAAAAAATATGTTTCTGTTGTTTGAGCCACCAGTCTGTAGTACTTTGTTATAGCAGCCCTAACAAACTGATATACCTGCCTTATTAAATTCTTCATATTTTATCAAGGTACCCTCATCTATTTCCATTTTTCTTACATCCAATGTAATTCTAAGCTTTGTCATGTTTTCCTCCATGTATTATCAGGCTCATCCCATCTTCCTCTCTCTCCCTGTGCCTACCATGCTTGCATAAGTGATCCTTGCGCACCAGCCTTTTCTTGAAATTGGTCAATATTCCTATCCATGCTGTCTTTCTTTACTGCCACCTGCCTTCCTAGCACACTAATGTCATCATGCTGTTTCACTTCCTGGAGAGAGAATGGCTTCCTGGTGCACACCCCATTAGTAATAGTTTACAGTCCTTCCTGGTCCTGCCTTAATTCCCCTCCAGTCAGCACTCTAGGGACACAGTGGGGTTTATTCCTGCTGCCTTCCCTACACTCACAGGCATCTCTCTGCCCAGTGCATTCTCCTTCCTCCTTTTTATCTAGTCAGATCCTTTTACCTTTTAAGACTTGGCTCCTGTCTCCCTCCTGCCCTTAAGTTTTCCAATCCATGTGAGTGTGCTCCTGCTTTCCCACAGCACTCATTGTGCTGCCCTGAAATGCAGCTTTTCTCAATAAAAATGAAACTGGCATTCTCAAGATAATCAGAAGAAAGAGAATGAGCTGGTGGAAAAGAGCATCCAGTCCCCGTCCTAGACTAGATCCCTGGAAATCACTTTCTCCTTGGGATTATTCTCTAATTGCTGTACCAGCAGTCATGGTGGCCTTTCCTATAAAATACTGACTCAGATGTGGAGAGATGATCCCTTATATATGTCTTTTACAATTCCTGCATAAATATCCTACAGATTCCATGAGAAAATGCATTTTTTTAAAGTTGCAAAAAAAAATGCAACTTTTTTCCTAGTTTACTGACAAGTAAGAGATGAAAGTAAATGCATTTATAAAATACAGTCAGTCCCTCAGGATTGTAGACCAGGCATGCTAGCTGGGTTCCTAAGGAAAATCACAAGCTTCCAGGGTCTTCTTTTGCTGGTTCCTGGCATGATTCTACAGGAGAAAGCTTGCTTTGAGCCCTTCTGCTCTGGTTTGTCACCTCAGTGTCCAGATCAAAGGGGAGGCACTGAATTCCCTTTCTTGGACTCACAGCTTTGAAGACCTGCCTGTATTCACATGACTGACACTGAGAATGATTTCTCCTTTATGGTAAACACATATGCTCTGCCTTCTGAGACACAGACTGAGACTTGCAAAACCACAAAAGATTGATACTACCATGTAACACAATGACCCTAAGGATCACGAGGTACTGGCCTACAGCCATGGACATCAGTGAAGGTTCGTTCTCTTTTATGCAAAAGCCTTGCTTGCACAAACTCCAGTGTCAAGGCAACCTGACTATGACAGTTCTCATTTTATTCTTTGTTAGAATTGATTTGATAGATGCATTAGATTCCCATTGCTGCTATAAAAGTTACCACCAACTTAGTGGCTCAAAACAGCCAATGTATTATAGAGTTCCATAGGTTAGAAATCTAAAAAGGGTTGGCAGGGCTCTGATGCTTCTGATGACTCCAGGGGAGAATCCAATCCTTGCCTTTTCGAGCCTCTAGAGGCTGCCAGCACTCCTTGGCTTGTGGCTCATTCTCTTATCTTCAGAGTCAGCAGCACAACACCTTCCAATTGCTCTCTCTTTTTGCTTTGTTGCCTTTTCCCTACTCGGCTCTCATCATCACATTTCCTTGACTGTGACCCTCTTGCCTCCCTCTCATATGGACTCTTGCAAAGGCATCTGGTCCACCAAGATAACCCACAATAATCTTCCTACTCTGAGGTCTTCTAGGTAATCACATCTGCAGAGACAGTTTCCAGGAATTATGGTGTGGACATCTTTGTGCGCCCGATAATCTGTCTACCAGTGTGGATATGAACTGATAGTAAGTGGCCTCTTCTACCCTCAGCTAATAACTTCAAAGAGGATGACTATTCAGAAAAGTAAAGTCTTTTAGCCAAGTTTGTAGAAGTGGTTGAGCATCTCTATTACAATCTGAAATTATAATCTATTGTTTTATATATGTGAGTAAGTATGTACATATATAAATATATATTTCATATTCACCAAATTATCTATCCTTGTACAAAGCATATAATAGCTTCCTGATAAAGTGTTATAAAACTATAATGAATTTAACAAAAATCTAACAGAATATGGTAGAGAGAAAAGACCCATCACCCCATTTCTTTTAACCATTGTTAAGTGGGAACTGATGAATAAATAAGAAATAGAGAAGAAAATGAATTGCGTTAAAAGACAGATGGACTAAATGGTGTTTTGCAGGGCTGAGGGGAAAGTAGGTACCTTGGAATAGTTTATAAGTTTGAAGTATGTGAGAAAGTATTTTTTTCTACTTTTTAAAATGAGCACACTTATGCTACAGAATATTATTTCCAGAATTGCACAGCTCCACTCGGAACTGCAGGATAAATGAAACAGTAAGAACAGAAGTTAAATGATGATTAAAAAACAGCGTGGCAGAATTTAAACCTGCAGATTAAAGATGAAAAGTTTTGCCAAAGACTATCAGGTGAGACATCTACTACCTCACATGAAGGATGCCTCAGAGCACAAGATGGTTCTTAGAAAGTGCTTGTTCTGGAATTTTAATTTTCACTTAGTCAACAGAATAATTAGTAAAGATTAAGGAAATGCACCCTGAAGTTTCTTGGTCGATAGCATTTACTTGACATAAAGTTTGGCAGAAATGAAAGCTTATCAATGTAACCATGCATGATTTCTAAATTAGACACTGCTACGTGATCTTACCCAATCAAACTGAACTGATAGCTTGTCTGAGTCTCAAAAACTACCTAAGTTAATTACAGTAATATTTATTGGCATTAGATCTTTTGATTTGAGGTTGATTTTATTGCCACCCAAGCAAGTCAGGAGGAAAATGGATCTATGCTTTGAGTGGACAATGAAATGGTTTAACTCAGTCCTGAGAAACGTTATTTATTTTCTATTCCATTTATAGTGCAGTAGTGTGCCTTGCAGAAGCACGGGGTGATGGGAAAAAAGAAGCCTGAAACTTTGGGATCACAAAGATTTGGGGTAACAATCTGGCTCTTCACATTACAAGTTGGGTAATAGTGAATAAGTCTACCATGCCTCTCTGAGCTCAAGTGACCTTCTGTATAGAAAGAAAATAACTCTTCTTCCAAAGTGTGTTGTAAGGATTTCCTAAGGCAATGTAGCAAAGCAGGTTCTCAGTGCAGGCTGATGCTTATTACTATCAACATCGAATGTACTTCCTTAATATCTTATAGAAAGTTTGGCATTACGGAATATGTTGGAGATAGAGGTATCCTGTAAAATATCGAAGGGGTTCCTGACTGGGAACTGCTTTCCTATTCACCCTTTGTCTCATGAAGGCTTCTTGTTCAAGAAGGTTCTCAGCTGAATGCAGGGAAAGGGGTCAACTGCTGCATAGTCCATCTGGTAGTAAGCCTGAGTCCTGGGAAGCAGAGTACACATAACCCCCAGGGTGAGAGATTTTTCTCTTAGATACCCAGTGCACCTGAAAGATGTGAGAAATGCTCACCCAACTTAAAAAATAAAATAACCTGCATGATGAGAGGGCCCAAGGGTATTACTTATTTCCACTGGGCAGCTAGAATAAATTACACTACACAAATTGGCTTTTGAAGTGCCCATCGTCTGCAGTGATGGGGTGTGAAGAGCAGTGTGAATTGTTGCGCTTTCATTTTGATTCATCTCTTCTCTGTTGTGGATCCTGCAATAACAGTACACAGAAGCTATTTTTGGGATGAAAAGGGAAATCTGAAAGATCAAAAGTTGAGTCTGGAGTTTGCTGTTTTCATCTTACCCGTACTTGAGTTTAAAAATATCATTTTTCCCTCTAAAAACCTCATGGTAGCCTCAGTATATTTTGTCAAAGGATCATATGGAAAACTGGATCATATTAAAGGACCATATTGAAGACTACCATATTGGCAGACTGGAATGCAAAACGTTTCCAATTGCTTAAATTTTTTGTTTTTTAATTATTTAATTAATTTTTTTTTTTGAGACAGAGTCTCACTGTGTCACGTAGGCTGGAGTTCAGTGGCATGATCTCGGCTCACTGCAACCTCTGCCTCCCCGGTTCAACCAATTCTCCTGCCTCAGCCTCCCGAGTAGGTGGGACTACAGGTGCCGGCCACCAAGCCCAGCTAATTTGTTTGTATTTTTAATAGAGCTGGGGTTTCACTGTGTTATCCAGGATGGTCTCGATCTCCTGACCTTGTGATCCACCTGCCTCGGCCTCCCAAAATGTTGGAATTACAGGCATGAGCCACTGCGCCTGGCTGCTTACATTTTTTAATACTTTATTTATTCCTTAATTTGATATCTCATCAATATTTATTGAGCATCTTCTCTGTGTGGCCTCTGTTCTAGGGCTGAAGAGCACAAGTGTGAAAAAAAATCTTTTTCTGCTGTCTCACTCCTGCTCCTTCTGTATTGTTTTATCTGTGTCCTCCTCTCTCTGACTTCTGAGACATTGGATGATCCCATGGCCCAGTCCTCAGACCTCCTCTCTTCTTTATCTCTATGTCAGGAGTTGGCATTTTTTTTTTTTTTTCTATAAATGACCACAGTAAATATCTTAGGCTTTTGCTGGGTGCACAGTCTCTGTCACCAATTACTCGACTCTGCCATGGTAGCACAAAAGCATCCACAGACAATGTCTCAATGAATAAATGTGACTGTATTCCAATACAGCATTTGAACAAAGACAGGAAGGTGCCCTGATTTGGCTGCAAGCCATAGTTCATGGACCCCAATCTAAGTAATCTCAATCCTATGCTTTAATGCCCTTTAAATTCCAGTGATCCATAAATGTGTAGCACAGGCTCCAGCTGCTTATATTCAATTTCCTACTTGATATCTCTACTCGGATATTATTCATACCACTCTCAAAACTAACATTCCTAACACAAAATTTCTGATTCCCTCCTCCCTGTGCAAACCTGTTCCCTCCCTAGCATTTCTCACCTGGTTAAATGGCATCTTTGTACCATCCAGTTGCTCAAGCCCAAAGGAGTCATCTTTATTTTTTGTTTTTGTAACATTCCTTCACCAATTTGTCAGGAGCGCCATTGGCTCTACCTTTAAAATACGTCCTAAATCCAACTGCCTGTCACAGTCACTGCTTCTACGCCTCTACTCCGAGACATAATCCCCTCTTGCCCGAACTCCTTCAGTAGCTTCTTAAGGGCTCCCCTTTCTTCCATTGTTAACCTAATCCCCAGCCAGTAAAACACCATCGAGGCTTCCTATCTCCCCCGGAGTTTTAAATTCTCATATCTTTATTGTGGTTCTAAAGACCCACGAAGTCTGTTTCCTGACCTCCTCTCTCCCATATTTTCTACAGGTCTTCACTTCTTGTGTTGTCACACTGGCCTCCTTGCTATGTCTTCAATCAGCAGAACCCACTTCTAACTTAGCACCGTCGCACTTGCTTTTCCTTCTGCCTAGAAAGCAAATCCTTGAGGTAGTTACATGCATCTCTCCCACTCCCTCAGCATGGCCCTACCTGGCCACCCACCCTAAATAAGATAATGCCCTCCTGATTCTCTCTCCTCTATCGTAGATTGCTGGGAGCCACAGTGTGACTGCCTGACACTATTTTGCACATGCATTAACATATTATTTGTCTCTTCTACTAGAATGCAATCTTTGCAAGTCAGGGACATTCCCATTTTGCCACTGTGTTGTCCCTGTTTCTAGAAGAGTAGGTGGCATGTAGCAGGTATTCCATAAATATTTGTTGATTGTCTGAATATATAAATGAATGAATGAGGAAAGAGAAATATGTTTCTTTTCCTTATAACCTTATAGTCCACTGGGGTGATTCAGAGAAGTCAGTAGTCAAACAGCATGGGAAGATCCTTAATAAGAATGGGACAGGGGACTATGGAACTCCATGCTGCCCTTAGATTTTGGTTGCCAGAATAATCTTTTTAGAGAATGCAAAATCTTAACTGAGAATTAAATGTTGAATAGTAGTTCACCATGTTAAGCGAGGCATGGACCTTTGGGTGTGCTATGACTGAGAGAAGGCAGGGAAGCTGAGCTGACTAAAAACCTGAATGTGATTTTTTGCATTACCCTTCTATTATCTTAATTAATATTTAATGCCCACTTTTTACTAATCTTCAGCTAAGGAAATTGTTTAACTGACTCATAATATTCTGTGTCTGATCATTGGGTTGCAATTGTTCCTGCCAAGACAAGAGCTATGAAATTGGTGACATTTATAGTGGTCAAAATTTTCTGTTGGTAACACACTGACAAGTCACATCTCCTACTTGGTAAGGCCCTGGGGCAGTGATTCAGATGTGATAATTACCTTCATTCTCTGCCCTCACCTTAATGAATCATTCTGTCCTGGGGAGATTCAATTGTCTTGGATTGTCATGGCAACCTTACCATAACGGGAAAAAGGCCTAAACTTTGAGAAAAACAAGATTAATAAGATTAAGCCATCATTCTTTCTCCTGCTTTGCCAGAAATGCAATTTCATCGCACTTTTTACCTACAAAATATACACCACAAGATTTTCTTTCAATTTAAATGTTCCAATGCTTTTAGCATGTCCACATTCTCATTTCAAGCTTTGTGGAACTGGCAGGGGTGGGAATTATCCCCATTTTACTTGGGATAAGTTGTTTTCCTTTCTCCTGGTGATGGCATCCCTTAGCACCTGTTTGAAAACCCAAAAAGAATTAATTAATGAGACAATTCACATTGACAAAATATTACATAATGGCATCTAAAGTACAGCTGTAATCATAATAACGCATTTCCCACAATAGACAGTGGTGCTTTTCGGTAATTTCAGCAATGGTTCAAGACAGGTATTCACAGCCAGACTAGGCAAACCACGCTGTTCATTTCAAACACATGGTATGAGGATTGTAAATTACATCAGGCCATTAAATCTTACTTCTGACCTGCTGAAAGGATATGGGAAACACTTCATATTCCATCTTTCAAAAACTGCATCATTCTTTCAGACAAGTGATGTCAACTCATATGTCAGTGAAATGGATCCCACATGAATCTCTAAAGGAAAAAATTATTGGGTATGCAGTTGGTAAGGGAATACGGGTATAATATGCTTAAACTAATAAAAAATAAACTATTTTGATCATAAGAATTGCTCTTATTTTATTTATATTAATTTAAAAACAGATTCCATGGATTTTGGACAACATTTATACCCCCAGCTTATTTATGATCAGTGTTATGAACTAGATTGTGTCCCCTCAAAATTTATATATAGAAGCCCTAATCCCCAGTGGGGTTGTATTTAGAGATAAAACCTTTTAAGGGATAGGGTAGGTAAGGGTAGGTCACTAACCAATAGGACTAGTGGATTTAGAAGAAGAGGAGGAGACACCGGAGAGCTCTCTCTCTCTCCACCATGTGAAGACACAGCAAGAAGGCAACTGCAAGACAAGAAGAGAAGCCTCATGGGAAACCAACCCTGCCAGCACCTTCATCTTGGACTTCCAGTCTCCAGAACTGTGAGAAAATAAATTTCTGGTGTTTAAGACCCCCCATCTGTGGTATTTTGCTATGGCAAAATACACCCCAAGCAAGACTAATATAATCATGTTGAAGATAGAAAGTGCATACTGAATATAAGTCATCCTCTCAACGACCCTGTGTCACAGATTTAATATACTTACAGAATGTCAAGGGTAATATGCTTATTTGTTGAACACTAAGATATGACAGACTTTTTCTGTATATCTTAATTCTAATCCAAAAAAATTACAAATGAAATCCCTGGATAGCTCTCTTCTGAATATTCTGAGATACATCTGATTGTTGACACATGGGCCACAGGAAGGTGGACCAACTGTCTGGTTTGGGACTTTCGGTGCTAAAACCAGGGATGTCCCAGACAAACTGGTACAAGTTGGGCACTCTGGCAAAGGCCTGTGCCTTAGTCGTCATGGTCACTAGGCAAGTGAGTTCAGAGAGGTGGGACTTGTAATAGAGATTTGTAGTCAGGGTCTTGTCAGGGTTGAATATTCAGACCAATTTTTAAAGAGGTATTTTAATGCAAATAAATGCATTAATATGGAATTGTTGACTAGGAAACTGAAAAGGCGAAAGCTCCACAAATATAGAGTAGTATATAGAATAGCACCTGCAAGAAACAGATAGCACCTCTGGGACTTGGGAATAAAAGGAAGAAGTTAGAGTTACTAAAATTTAGATTCCTAGATGAGTGGTGCCATTGGGCTGGGACTCAGAGTCCTGAGAAGGGAGAGCTACCTGGCTGATTGGTACTGACTCTGCTGAGGACCAATGGGGCTAATTGTGCAAGTAGAAAAATTGCAAACGGGAACCAACTGCTACTACCAGAATGAAGTGCCACTGCCAGGGTGAAGGAGATTTGCTTGAGTGATGCTGATAGGAGCAGAAGTCAAAGAGAAGGACAGTGTCTCTTTTTATTCCTCAAGACTTGCAGTCTCTTTCTAGATTCCCTTTGAAATAATCCAACAGGAAGCAGCCAACAAAGCAGATGCTGGTTTATAGAATGCTAGTCCAGCATCACAAAACAGAATATAGAAGGGTTGGTTTGGGTTAAGACACTAGCTTAGTAACTGGCCTCAGGGGTAGAGGGTGGTTAATGAAACACAGGAAAAGTGTTCAAAAGGTGCTGGACAGCAACAGATATGACAAACATCCACTACAAACTGATAATCTGTAACAAAGCTTCTGTACTCTACGCCAAGAGAGGAGGGCTGAGGCACCCTTAGCCAGCAGTCAAAAAATGCTCTAAAAAGTGTAGCAGCTGGTTAGAAGCTGAAGAGACAGCAGCAGCAAGAAGTGTCAGCTGGCAACAAAAGAGGAGGCAAGAATTTAAAAGCTGAGTACTGCTGAGGATATCCTGTGTGGGAGCAGTCAGCCTGTTTATTTCAATACCCATTAAAAGCAACAGGGAGAGAAGAAAGGAGCTACTTTTTTGCCAGGTACCATGCTAAGTCATTTAATGTGCTATGACGGAGGCATTATTTGCCATTTTATGACAGAGGAAATGAAGTCTTAAAGAAATGAACTATCATGATCTGGGTCAAATCCTTACATCACTTGTGGGGCAACAATTTGAATCCAGGTTTGTCTGTCTCAACCCATTGCAGTAATTGATGCTTATAACAGTGGTCTTAAAAAAACAACAAGCACTCGGCTCTATGACTTCCCTTTCTCCCACTCCCACAGAAGGGAGGGATCCTGGTAGGTAAGAAATGGAAGAATGGAGCTACAATAGACATAAAAATTAGGAGAAAGAAAAATTTCACTACCAAGGAAATACAAGAAGCCCCCCATTTTTTTTCTAGGTCCATGGGTATGAGGTTCCTGACTGGAGGAGTTAAATGATATAAATCTAACAGTCTTGGAGGAGGCAACTTTATTGGAAAGTTTTCTTCCCAGTGAGTGGGCTTGGGAGAGCTGCCTTCTTCTCTTAGTTTTTGCTCTAATTTTAGTTGGCAAGATTAGACAGGGACCTGATTTTGTGCTGGGTTCATCTTCCATGAAGGAAGCAGAAACTAGAAGACTAAGACCAGATTACAATGAGCTCTATGGAACAGGCTTTAGAAACTTTGTTCCACCTAAGTCTCTGAGCTCTAGCTAAAGATGAATTGTAAGTTTCTACATTGGCCACTCCATGCCACTATGGTAGGTTCCTTAGTCTGTTTTCTGCGACTACAACAGAATACCACAGACTGGGTCATTTATAAACGATGGACATTTATTTGGCTCACAGTTTTGCTGGCTGGGAAGTCCAAGAACAGGATGCCAGCATCTGTTCCGTGTCTTGTGAAGGCCTTCTTCCTGCATTAATATATGGCAGAAGGACAAGAGACTGCACTCAAGAGCAAGAGAGTACCCATATAAAGGCATTAAACCCACACATGTAGACAGAGCTCCCATGGCCTAATCACCTAGTAAAGGCTTCATCTCTTACTACTGTCACAATGGCAATTAATATCAACATTAATTTTGGAGGGGGCATTAAAACTATAGCATTTTCCCCTTGGACTCTTAAAACTCATGTTCTTCTCACATACAAAATACATGCATTCTATCCCGATAGCCCACAAAGTCTTATTTAAGCACCAACTCAAAAGCCCAAAGTCAGACCGGGCACAGTGGCTCACACCTGTAATCCCAGCACTTTGGGAGGCCGGGGTGGTTAGATCACCTGAGGTCAGGTATTCAAGACCAGCCTGGCCAACATGGTGAAACCCTGTCTCTACTAAAAACACAAAAAAATTAGCAGGGCGTGGTGGCACACGCCTGTAGTCTCAGCTAATCCAGAGGCTGAAGCAGGAGAATCACTTGAATTTGGAAGGCAGAGGTTGCAGTGAGCTGAGATGGTGCCATTGCACTCCAGCCTGGGCAACAAGAGCTTAACTCCATCTAAAAAAAAGAAAAAAGAAAAAAAAAAAGCCCAAAGTCTTGTCTAAATCAGATACGGATGAGACTCAAGGCATGACTCATCCTGAGGCAAATTTCCTCCAGCTGTGAGCTTAGAAATCAAAACAAGTTATCAACTTGCAAAATACAATGATGGGATAGGCATAGGATAGACATTATCAATCCAAAAAGGAAAAGGAGGCAAGAAAAGAGGGATAACTGATTCCAGTTAAGCCCAAAACCCAACGCGGTGACCAACATTACATTTTAAGACTCTAAAATAATCTCTGTGACTCCATGTCTCACATCCTGGGTACAGTTGGTAGAGGTCGGCCTGCAAGGACTTCAGCAGCCCTGTCCCTCTGGCTTTGCTGGACTCCTCCCACCCAGGAGCTCTCATAGGTTTGTGTCTCTTGCCTGCATCTCTTCCAGGCTGGCACTATATGCTGCTAGCCTTACAGCTCTGGAGTCTCTGAGGTAGCCTTATTCCCACAACTCCACTAGGCAGTGCCCTAGTGGGGACTCTCTGTGTTGACTCTGACCCTGTATTTCTGCTTGGCATTGCTCTAGCAGGGGCTTTCCGCAGTTGCTCTATCTCTGCCACAACTCTCTGCCTAAACCCCTAGGCTGTCTACAATGTCCTTTGCAATCTAGGTGGAGACAGCCATGCCCCTACAGCTCTTGCATTCTGTATGTCTGTAGAATTAGCACTGCATAGATGCTTCCAAGTCTTACTGCTTATGCCTTCCAAGTGGTGGGTCAGGCTGCACATATGCATACTTAAGCCATGGCTAGAGTAGCTAAAGAGTGCTGCACTGAAATGTTGAAACAGTCTTGAGGTGGCCCTGGGCAGTAAGTCCATGGAGGATATCCTGGATTCTTCTCCCAAAACCACTCTGCCCTGCTAGAGCTCTGGGCCTGTGATGGGAGGTACAGCCTTGAAGATCTTTGAAATGACTTAGAGGTCTTTCTTTTATTGTCTTAATGAATAGCATCTGTCTGCCTTCTATCAATACTAATCTCTTTGGCAAATGGTGGCTTGAACACACCCTTAGTTTGCTCTCCTAAATGTGCCTTTTCACTCTTTAAACAGCCAGGCTGTGGATTTTCCAAATTGTTTTGTTCCATCTTTAAGCCATTTCCTTCTAGTCACATTTTACTGTATGTGGATAAAAGTAGCCACTGTACTTTGCTGCATAGATATTTCTTCTACCAGAAATCCTAATTCATCACTCTTAAGTTCTGCATTTCATGAAGTCCTTGGGCATGGACACAATTCAGCCAGGTTTTCATGCAATTGTATAATGAGGATGACCTTTATTTCAGCTTTCAATATCTTGTTCCTTATCAGAATGGCCTTTTCTGTACATATTGCTACCAAAATTCTGATCATGCCACTTAAGTAATCTCTTAGAAGTTCAGACTCTTCCTATTTTTCTTTCCTGTTCTGAGCCCTCATCTGAATCACGCTTAATGCTCCATTTATAACAACATAGGCTTTTTCTAGCCTGCTCCTCCAAACTCTTCCAGCCTCTGTTCTGAAGCTCTTTCCACATTTTCAGGTGTCTGTTACTGTAATAATCCCATCTTTCAGTACTAGTTTTCTCCTAGTCTGTTTTCTGCTGATATAACGGAATACCGCAAACTGGGTAATTTATAAACAATAGAGATTTATTTGACTTATAGTCTTGGAGGATGAAAAGTCAAAGAATGTGGTGCTGTCACCTGCTTGGCACCTGCTTCCTGTGTCATAACATGGCCAAAGGGCAAGTGTGCGTGATATGGTTTGGCTCTGTGTCCCCCCTGCAAATCTCACCTTGAATTAAAATTCCCATAATCCCCATGTGTCAATGGTAGGACCAGTTAGAGGTAATTGAATCATGGGGGCAGTTCCCCCATGCTGTTCTCACGATAATGAGTTAGTCTCACAAGATCTGAAGATTTTATAAGTGTCTGACACTTCCTCTGCTCGCACTCACTCTGTCCTGCTGCCCTATGAAGAATGTGCCTGCTTCTTTTTTGCCTTTCATCATGACTGTAAGTTTCCTGAGGCCTCCCGGTCATGCTGAACTGTGAGTCAATTAAACCTCTTTACTTAATAATTTACCCAGTTTTGGGTGTTTCTTCATAGCAGTGTGAGAACAGACTAATACAGTGCATGAAGGCAAAAGAGAATCTACTCCCCAAAGCCTCCCTTTTAGAGGAATTAAACCTACACATGGGCGGGGGTGGGGAGCCCTCATGGCCTAATCACCTCTTAAAGGCTCCACTGCCTAATATTGTAACAATGGCAATTAAATTTCAACATGAGATTTAGAGGGGACATTAAAACCATAGCATTAGGTAAATCCTCTAGAGTTAAGAAAGCCATTTGGCTAGAATACACAGGAACTTGAGTGTGGTGGCAGATACTGACAAGGGGTGGATGCAGAAAAAAATAATTTACCATTATGCTTGCTAACTCCATTTAAGAAAGCAGTGAAGGGTAAACCATATTTTAGAATTATCTCACGACCATGTAATTGGTTATTAAATAAGTTTCAGCTAAATGAAAAATTCATGACAGATCATATGTAAGGTCACAAAACAAGTTTTAACAAATTTAAGAAGATGTAAGTAATATCAAATATCTTTTTCTGAACACTGGTATAAACCTAGAGATCAGTAATAAAAGAAATTTCAGAAAATACATAAATATGTAGAAATTAAACAAGAGGTTCTCAAAGAATCAATGGTCCTGTTATCAAAAATATCATGAGATCTACAGAGGAGGCAAAGAGAAACTTTATTTTTCAATAAAATATGATTCACAAATCTGGATAGCTTGACCTGGGAGAAACCAAGAGTATATACTCTACCAAAAATGGGGAAAATCTGGACTTTAAGCTTTGCAAGATTTGCTTAGCACACATAGTCAGCTAGGAGTGGGGAGTTTAGGAATATTTATAAGGGTGAGAAAATATTTGCATAGTGAGAAAACATTTAGTAAACATACCTAAAAGCCATGTTCACTTTGGGGTGCAATTTTAACAATAAAATAGGTGGAATTTGGCTTTTACCTCAGGAGGTCTTTTGCAGGAGGTAAGAAAAGTCTATGTGCAGACTTTGGCTGCTGGCCAAAACTTTCTGTGGTGTTTTAGCAGGAGAAAGTTACTACAATTAGTTTCTTGTTCAATCAAGGCTGTAGTTATGACTTGTGAAATGGAATGGGAGTGGTCAGTCCGCATCTGGTGATCAATGAGTGGCAATTATTTTGTACTGTTTATCTTGAGGCCATTGCTTGCTTAGCTGCTGGAGAAAAAGAAAAAGTCTTATGGCAGTTAAAACATAGTTTATTATCTAAATGTAAGCGTTTGTAACTTAACCCCTGCTTGGCATGGACTTAGGTCTTATTTACAATTTGTTATCTTATGACCACAAAGAGTTCATTAGGTCAGACTTATCATCTTTATTTTAACAAGTCAAAGACAAAAATAAAAGGTAAGTTTAAAAATATCTTAAGATAATGAAAATGGAAACACAACATAACAAAACTTACAGGACCCAGCAAAAGCAGTTTTAAGAGGGAAGTCTATAGCAATGAACTCCTACCTCAAAACAGAAGAAAAATACCAAATAAACAGTCTAGCACTATATCTCAATGAACTGAAAGAAGAATAGCAAACTAAGTCCAAAATTAACAGAAGGAAATAATAAAGATTGGAGCAGAAATAAATGTAATAGAGACTAGAAAATCAATAGAGATCAACACAAGTAAAAGGTGTTTTTTTTTTTTTTTTTTTTTTGAGAGATAAACGCAATTAACAAACCCTTAGCTAGATTAAGAAGAAAGGGAATACTCAAAAAAATAAAATCAGAAATAAAGGAGGAAACTTTATAACTGATACCACAGAAACGCAAAGTATCATGAGACTACTATGAACAGTTATACACCAACAAATTGTGTAACCTAGAAGGAATAGAGATAAATTTTTGTTTGTTTGTTTGTTTTGAGACGGAGTCTCGCTCTGTCACCCAGGCTGGAGTGCAGTGGCCGGATCTCAGCTCACTGCAAGCTCCGCCTCCCGGGTTTACGCCATTCTCCTACCTCAGCCTCCCGAGTAGCTGGGACTACAGGCACCCGCCACCTGGCCCGGCTAGTTTTTTGTATTTTTTAGTAGAGATGGGGTTTCACCGGGTTAGCCAGGATGGTCTCGATCTCCTGACCTCGTGATCCACCTGTCTCGGCCTCCCAAAGTGCTGGGATTACAGGCTTGAGCCACCGTGCCTGGCCGAGACAAATTTTTAGACACGTGCTACTTAACAAGACTAAATCATAAATAGACATCTGAACAGACTAATAATGAGTAAGGAGACCGAATTAATAATAAAAGGTCTTCCATCAAAGAAAAAGCCCAGGGCCTGATGGATTCACTGCTGAATTATCCCAAATACTTAAAGAAAGCAATTCTTTTCAAACTCTTCCAAAAAACTGAAGAGGAGGAAATACTTCCAAACTTGTTTTAAGAGGACAGCATTATCCTGATACTGAAGCCAGGCAAAGACAGCAAAAGAAAGAAAAATTACAGGCCGATATTCCTATTGAATATAGATACAAAAGTTATTTACAAAATAGTAGCAAACTGAACTCAACAACACCTTAAAAAGATTGTTTAAAAAGATCAGGTGAAATTCATTCTTGGGATGCAAGGATAAGTTCAACATATGCAAATCAATAAATGTGATATACCACATTAACAAAATTAAGGACAAAACCATATAATCGTCTCACAGAGGCAGAAAAGGCATTTGGCAAAACACAAGATCTTTCATGCTAAAAACTCTAAACAAATTCAGTATGGAAGGAATTTAGCTCAGCACAATATAGGCCTTATATGACAGACTATAGCTAATATCATACTCAACAGTAAAAAGTTGAAAGCTTTTCCTTTAAGATCAAAAACAAGATAAGGATGCCCACTTTTATCACTTCTATTTAACATAATACTGGAAGCCCTAGCTGAAGCAATTAGGTAAAAGAAGGAAATAAAAGGCATCTAAATTGGAAAGAAGAAACTAAATTGTTTTTCTGTTTGCAGATGACATACTCTTATAAAGAGAAAATCATAACGACTCCACAGGAAACTATTACAACTAATAAATGAATTCAGTAGAGTTGCAGGATTCAAAACCAACATAAAATTTTTCGTATTTCTATACAAAATGAATTATCCATAAAGGAAATAAAAGAAACAATACCCTTCACAGTAGCTGCAAAACAACAACAACAAAAACCAACAACCAACTTACAAATAAATTTAAGCAAGGAGTTGAAAAATTGTATACTGAAGACTATGAAATACTAATGAAAGAAATTAAAGAGAACATAAATAAATGGAAAGATATCTTGTGTTCATGGATTGGAAGAATTAATATTGTTAAAACATTTATACTACCCAAAGCAATCCACAGATTCAATTTCTATGAAAATTCCAATGACATTTTTCAGAAATAGAAACAATAATTCTAAAATTTGTATGAAACCACATAAGACCCTGAATGACAAAAGCAATCGCGAACAAAAAATACAAAGCCAGGCCGGGCGCGGTGGCTCAAGCCTGTAATCCCAGCACTTTGGGAGGCCGAGGCGGGCGGATCACAAGGTCAGGAGATCGAGACCACAGTGAAACCCCGTCTCTACTAAAAATACAAAAAATTAGCCGGGCGCGGTGGCGGGCGCCTGTAGTCCCAGCTACTCAAGAGGCTGAGGCAGGAGAATGGCGGGAACCCGCGAGGCGGAGCTTACAGTGAGCCAAGATCGCGCCACTGCACTCCAGCCTGGGCAACAGCGTGAGACTCCGTCTCAAAAAAAAAAAAAAAAAAATACAAAGCCAGAGACATCACACTACCTGATTTCAAAATCTACTACATAGCTATAGTAATGAAAACACTGGCATAAAAACAGACACGTAGTCCAGTGGGATAGAGAATAGAGAGCTCAGAAAAAGGTCCACACATTTACAGTCAATTGATCTTTAACAAAGTTACTAAGAACACACAATAGCAGAAAAGACAGTTTATTAAATAAATTGTGCTGGGAAAACTGGATATCCACATGCAGAAGAATGAGATTAAACCATTATTTCACTCTGTGTAAAAAATCAACCCAAAGTAGATTGAAGACTTAAATATAAGACCTAATATTGTAAAACCACTAGAGGAAAACATAGAGAGAGAATTCCAGGACAATGGTTTGGGCAATGATTTCTTGGCTATGACCCCAAAAGCACAGGCAATAAAAGTGAAAATAGGCAAATAGGATTGCATTAAACTAAAAAACTTCTGCACAGCAGAGAAAACAACAGCTTGCAAAGACAACCCATGGAATGGAAGAATATATTTGCAAGACATACATCTGATAAAGAGTTAATATCTAAAATGTATGAGGAACTCAAACATCTCAAAAGCTGCAGGGGCAGAATGATATGGTTTGGCTGTGTCCCCATTCAAATCTCAAGTTGAATTGTATCTCTCAGAATTCGCATGTGTTGTGGGAGGGACCCAAGGGCAGGTAATTAAACCTTGGGGGTCAGTCTTGCTCGTGCTACTCTCGTGATAGTGAATAAGTCTCACAAGATCTGATGGGTTTATCAGGGGGTTCTGCTTTTACTTCTTCCTTATTTTCTCTTGCTACCACAATGAGATTTAAGGAGTACCTTTCCCCTCCCACCATGATTCTGAGAATTCCCCAGCCGTGTGGAGCTGTAAGTCCATTGAAACCTCTTTTTCTTCTCAGTCTTGGGTATGTCTTTATCAACAGCATGAAAACAGACCAATATAAAGTAACACAATTAAAAAATGGGCAAAGGGCCTAAATAACTATTTTTCAAAGAAGGCATGCAAATGTCTGACAGGTATATGAAAAACTGTTCAAAATCATTAGTCATCAGAGAAATGCAAATAAAACCGCAGTAATATACCAACTGACACTGACACCTGTTAGAATGACTACTATCTAAAAAAGGAAAGACAAATGTTGACAAAGATGTGGAGAAAAAGTCATTTTTGCACAAGTTAGTGGGAAGGTAAATTAATATAACCATTATGAAAAACAGTATGAAAGTTTCTTAACAAAATAAAAATAGAACTACCATATGGTCCAGCAATCTTACTACTGGGTGTGCACCCAAATCATATAAAATCAGTATGTTGAAAAGGTATCTGCACTCCCATATTTATTCACAATAGCCAAGATACAGTATCAATCTAAGTGTCCATCAACAGATGAATGTATACAGAAAATGTGGTGTATATTCACAATGGAATACTAGTGAGCCTTAAGATAGAAATTGTGGGGTTGGGACCAAGATGGCTGATCAGATTCATCAGAGAAGAGTTTCTTTCACTGAGAGCAGACTGTCAAAAAGACCTGTACACTCCAAGCAGGTCTTCACAAGGAAGACATTGAGAGTGGACAGATGGAGGATGCAGACCCTGGACTGAAGGAAGTGGAGTCTGGGAACCCTGCTTAAGGTTGCTGAGCACCAGAACTTGTTCCTGGCCCTGAGTGACTCCAGGGGAAGGAGTGGGTGGAATGGTCATGGGGTGGCCCACTGTTGTCACAGACCCCCAGAATCCTAGCTGCAAGAGACCTCATGACTCCATGGAGATTTGAGCTAGTGGCGAGATCTGCAAGGAGAGCTGGCAGAAACAGGACTCCAGCCTGTATAGAGCTCAGAGGGTCTAGCATGTGAATAGCTGTAGTGGAGCACAGCTAAAGACACCCATCCCCTAAGGCTCACCATGTTCCTCTAGGTGGCTTTGGCTTTTCTTGACTGTCAGAGCTGGACAAAGCAGGGCTGTCTTTCCCATGGGACAAGATCAGTCTGATCTGAGCACCCCTTGTCTGCCGGCCTCTCCTGGGGTCCCTGCCTGGCGATGCCCACTTGCAACACAGCTCTGGATGCCCACCTGGGCACTGCTATAGCTCCTTCACTGGCAAAACCCATCTAACTGTTGGAGCACTTCTGCAGATGGATCCCCACCAGCACAGTCTTACCCACAGCCTCTCCTCACTGCTTTGGCAGCCTGCAAACATGTGCATGGAACTAAAGCCTCCCAGCTGCTGCCAGCACAATAATGTATGCATGAACTTTACTGCCCTGATGAAGCGCTTTTGCTGGCATCTCCCACTGGATTGTTGTTACCAGAGGACCAGGAATACCTCAGCCCCACCAGCACAATAGGTGCTTAAACTTGAGGGGCCAGAGGACAAAGCCATGGGCCTAGTCCCAGCCCTTCAGGGTTATAGCATACAGCTCAGGAGCGCTGAGCTGAGACTTGGGCCCCTGAAATCATCCAGAGTGAAGCCAGTTGACTGAACCCAAATTATGCCACAGTCAAACTCTGAAGGATATCAAAGAATATAAAAGTGAAAAGCTCCATCCAAAGAACAGCAGCTTCAAAGATTAATGAAACATCAGTCCACACAGATGAGAAAGAACCAGTACAAGAACTCTGGCAACTTAAAAAGTCAGAATATCTTTTTACTTCCAAACAACTATACTAGCTCCCCAGCAATGGTTCTTAACTAGGTTAAAATGGCTGAAATAACAAAAACAAGAATTCAGAACCTGGATGGCAATGATCATCAAGATCCAGGAAAAAGTTGAAACTGAATCTAAATAATCTAGGGAATCCCGTAAAACTATACAAGAGCTGAAAGACAAAATAGCCATTTTGAGAAAGAACCAGCCTGATCTGATAGAGATGAAAAAGTTACTAGAAGTCTTTCCTCATACTGTCCCAAGTATTAACAGTAGAATAGACCAAGCTGAGGAAAGAACTTCAGAGCTCGAAGATTGGTTCTTCAAATCAACTTGGTCAGACAAAAAGAAAGAAGAAAGAAGAAAAAAGAATGAAGAAAACCTACAATAAATATGGGATTATGTAAAGACACCAAACCTATGATTTATTAGCATCTCTGAAAGAGAGAGAGGGAGCAACCTTGAAAACATATTTGAGAATATCGTCCATGAAAATTTCCCTAACCTTGCTAGAGAGATGAACATTCAAATTCAGGAAATTCAGAGAAGTCCTGTGAGATACTATCCAAGATGACCATCCCCAATACACGTAGTCATCAGATTCTCCAAAGTCAATGTGAAAGAAAAAATATTAAAGACAAATAGAGAGAAAGGGCAGGTCACCTACAAAGATAAGTCCATTATGCTAATAGCAGACCTTTCAACAGAAACTCTATAAACCAAAAGAGATTGGTGGCCTATATTCAGCATTTTTAAAGAAAAGGAATGCCAGCTGAGAATTTCATATCCGACCAAACTAAGTTTCACAAGGGAAGGAGAAATAACATTCTTTTCAGACAAGCAAATGCTAAGAGAATTTGTTACCACCAGACCTGCCTTACATGAGGTCCTTAAAGGAGTGCTAAATATGGAAACTAAAGACTGTTAACAGCCACCACAAAAACACACTTAAGTACATAGACCATAGACACTGTAAAACTCTACATAATCAAGTCTTCATAACAATGAGCTAACAATGCAATGACAGGACCAAATCCATACATATCGATATTAATCTTGAATGTACATGGGCTAAATGCCCCCACTTTAAGAGGCACAAAGTAGTAAGTTGGATAAAAAGGCAAAACACAACTGTATGCTCTGTACAAGAGACCCATCTCAAATGTAATGACACACATAGGCTCAAAGTAAAAGGATGGAGAAAAATCTATTAAACAAATTAAAAACAAAAAAAGAGCAGAAATTACTATCTTTATTTCAGACAAAACAGACCTTAAACCAACAATGATACAAAAGGACATAGAAGTGTGTTACATAAAGATAAAGGGTTCAATTCAGCAAGAAGACTTAACCATCATAAATATATATGCACCCAACACTGGAACACTGAGATTCATAAGACAAGTTCTTAGGCACCTACAAAGAGACTTAGATTACCACACAAAAATACTGGGAGACTTCAACACCCCACTGGGGATATTGGATAGATCATTGAGGCAGAAAGCTAACAAAGATATTCATGACCTAAACTCAACACTTGACCAAACGGGCCTAACAGACATAGAGATACAGGACACTGCACCCAACAGCATATACATTCCTCTCATTTGCATATGGCACATACTCTAACATAAAACATGTGTTTGGCCCTCAATTAATTCTCCATGAATTCAAAAAGCTAAAATTACAACAACCACATTCTCAGACTACAGTGCAGTAAAAATAGATATCAATACCAAGAAGATATCGCAAAACCATACAATTACATAGAAATTAAACAACCTGCTCCTGAATGACTTTTGGTTAAACAATGAAATTAAGGCAGAAGTCAAGAAATTATTGGAAACGATTGGAAACAAACATGTAACATACTAGAATCTCTGGGGCACAATTAAAGCAGTGTTAAGATGGAAGTTTATAGCACTAAGCACCAACATCAAAAAATTAGAAACATCTCAAATTAACAATTTAACATTACACCTGAAGGAAGTAGAAAAACAAGAGAGAAAAACTGTCTCTTCACAAATGATTTTATTCTGTACCTAGAAAACCCCATAGTCTGTGCCCAAAAGCTCCTAGATCTGATAAACAACTTTAGAAAACTTTCAGAATACAAAATCAATGTACAAAACTCAGCATTTTTATACATCAACAACATCCAAGCTGAGAGCCAAATCATGAATGCAATCTCATTCATAATAGCCACAAAAAGAATAAAATAACTAGAAGTACAGCTAAACAGGGAGAAGGAAGACCTCTACAATGAGAATTACAAAACACTGCTGAAAGAAGTCACAGATTACACAAACAAAGGAAAAACATTTCATACTCATGGATAAGAAAAATTGATATAATTCAAATGGCCATACTGCCCAAAGCAATGAACAAATTCAGTGCTATTCCTATCAAACTACTAATGACATTTTTCACAGAACTGGAAAAAAAAACTGTTCTAAAATCTATGTGGAAGCAAGAAAGAGCCTAAAAGTTTAGTGCAGTCCTAAGCAGAAAGATCAAAGCCAGAGGCATCACACTACTTGACTTCAAACTGTGCTATAAGGCTATAGGAACCAAAACAGCATGATACTCACAGAGAAACAGACACATAGACCAATGGAATAGGTGAGACAACAAGAAATAAAGTTGCACTCCTACAACCATCTGATCTCCAACAAAGTTGACAAAAACAAGCAGTGGGAAAGGACTCCTTATTCAATAAATCATGTTGGGATAACTGCCTGGCCATATGCAGAAGATTGAAACTTGACCCTTCCTTACACCATATAAAAAAATCAACCCAAGATGAATTAAATACTTAAATGTAAAAGTTAAAACTATGAAAACCCTAGAAGAAAATCTAGGAAGTACCATTCTGGACATAGGTCCTGGCAAAGATTTCATGATAAACGCTCCAAAAGAAATTGCAACTAAAACAAAAACAAATGGGACCTTTGTAATTATAGCTCCCTTGAAAAGCTTCTTCTGCACAACAAAAGCAACTATCAACAGAGTAGAGACAACCTACAGAATGGGAGAAAATATTTGTAAACTATGCATCTGAGAAAGGTCTAATATCTGGAATCTAAAAGGAATTTAAACAAATTAATAAGCAACAAATAAACAACCCCATTTAAAAATGGGCAAAGAACTTGGACATCTCTCAAAAGAAGATATACACACAACCAACAAGCTTATGGAAAAATGCTCAAAATCACTAATCATTAATGAAATGCAAATCAAATCCACAATGAGATAGCATCTCACACCTGTCAGAATGGTTGTTATTAAAAAGTCAAAAAATGACTGGGCATGGTGGCTCACACCTGTAATTCCAGCACTTTGGGAATTACAAAGTGGATCACCTGAGGTCAAGAGTTCAAGACCAGCCTGCCCAACATGGCAAAACACCATCTCTACTAAAAATACAACAAAATTAACTGGGCATGGTAGTGGGTGCCTGTAATACTGGCTACTCGGGAGGCTGACGCAGGAAGATTGCTTGAATCTGGGACAGTGAGCCGAGATTGTGCCACTGCACCCAAGCCTGGGCAACAAGAGTGAAACTCCATCTCAAAAAAAAAAAAAAAAGTCAAAAAGTAACAGATGATAGTGAGGTTGCAGAGAAAAGGGAATGCTTGTACACTGATGGTGGGAATGTAAATTAGTTCAGTCACTGTGGAAAGCAATTTGGAGGTATCTCAAATAACTTACAGCAGCAATTAATTCAACCCAGCAATCTCGCTACTCGGTATATACCCAAAGGAACATAAATTATTCTACCATAAAGGCACATGCATGCATATGTTCATCGTAGCACTATTCACAGTATCAAAGACATGGAATCAGCATACATGCCCATCAGCGGTGGACTGGATAGAGAAAATATGGTACATATACACCATGGAATACTACGCAGCCATAAAAAGAATAAGATCTTGTGATTTGCAGCACCACACATGGAACCACAGACCATGATCCTAAGTGAATTAACATAGGAACAGAAAACCAAATAGTACATGTCCTAACTTACATGTGAGAGCTAAACACTGAGTACACATAGACACAATGAAGGGAACAACAGGCACTGGCGCCTAATGGAGGGTGGAGAATGGGAGGAGGGTGAGGATTGAAAAACTACCTATTGGGGGTCCTATGTTTATTACCGGGCTGCCAAAATAATCTGTACACCAAACCCACGTGACATGGAATCTACCCATGTAATGAACCTGCACACGTATCCCCAAACTGAAACTGAAAGTTAGAAAGAAGTAAAACAAAACAAAACAAAATCCTGTCATTTATTACAAAACAGATAAACCTGGAGGATATTATGTTAAGAGAAATACAGTCTTGGTCCATTTTTTGTTGCTTATAACAGAATACCTGAAACTGGGTAATTTATAAAGAAAATAAATGTATGTCTTAAAATTGTGGAGGCTGAGAAGTTCAATGTTGAGGAGTCACCTCTAGTGAGAGGCTTCTTGCTGATGGAGACTCTCTGAAGGGTCCCGAGCAAGTACAGGGGATCCCGTGGTAAGGGGGCTGAGCACACTACCACTCAGGTCTCTTTTCTTTTTCTTACAAGGCCACCCGTTCTCCTTGAACGATAACCTGTTAATCCATTAACCCATTAATCTATTAAACAAGAATGAATTAATCCATGAATGACGGCGGAACACTTATGATCCATTCTCCTCTTAAAGGCCCTATCTCTCAATACTGCCACATTGGGGATTAAGTTTCCGCATGAGTTTTGGAGGGCGCATTTAAACCATAGCAAATAGCCAGGCACAGAATGATAGAGACCTCATTACCTCACTTATATGTGTAACGTAAAAGATTCTCACTTAAGAAATAGGGAGTAAAATGACAGTTACCCAAGGCTTGGGATAGGGGCACTGGGGTAATACTTGCCAAAGGACAAAAAAATTCAGTTAGAAGGAATTACTTCAAGAGATCCATTGTACATCATGACAACTAAAGATAACAATGTGTTATATATTTAAACATTGTTAAGCTAGTAGATTTTAGGGGTCCTCACCACAAAAATTAAGCATATGAAAGAAATGTACATGTTAAATAGCTTGATTTAGCTATTCCACAATGTAGATATATATCACATGTTGTATACCATAAATACATACAATTTTTACTTGTCAGTTAAAAAATAAATAAAAAAATACTTCTGAATTAAAGAAAATGTAAGATCAAAAATAAATTCATGGATGTGGAATATTTTAATATCCAGTGGTGTCAAGATACTGAACAGAGACGCCTGCTTCGATTGACAGGAGACACTTATTAATCCTCGCTGAATGACAGCCCGTGCAATATTCTTGATTGACAGGTCTTCCCCCGCTAACTCATGCCTTCTGCATGTGTTCCTAACGGACCATTTAGTACAAGGCGGGAATTTATTTATGTCTGTGGCTTTATCTCCCCTTCCTCTTGGGAGTTGTTCTAGTCACTGATACCAATTGTTGTCTTAGTTCATTTGGGCTGCTATGACAAAATATCATAGACCAGGTGTCTTCTAAATAACAGAAATGTATTCCTCACAGCTCTGGAGGATAGAAGTGCAGGATCAGGGTACTGGCAGATTCAGCGTCTGGTGAGGGTCCACTTTCTGGCTCATAGAGTGTCTTCTCAGTGTGCCCTCACATGGCAGAAAGGGCCATTTCTTATAAGAGAACTCATTTTATGCATGAGAGCTCTGTTATTAAGAGCTGATCACCTCTCAAAGGCTCCTCCTCCCAAAGGCCCTTCCTCCATCATATTGGGGGGTAGAATTTTAATGTATGGATTTTGGGGGTACACAAACATTTAGTCTATTGCAAATATTCTCCATTAGTTGCTGTCATGAGTTAGCTTAGCAGTGAGGCCTGTCCCTGTGGTTCAGTGCTGCATGGTCCGGTACTACAGCAATGACAGGGTGTCAGTCAGTCCAACTGGGGGATTCAGCATCAGAAAATTGCTTGTACCAGACATATGCTGCATTCTCCAATATGAGATTTAGCAGCAATATGGGTACTAGTTTGATTTTCTATTTGCTTTACTATTTTATCTTAGTTTTAAATTGGGTTATAACTTGCTGAGAAAGAGGGTAGAATTTATCAAATGCCCTTGAATCTGAAAAATCCCAAGGAGCACATAAATTTTCTTTTCCCAGGCCGGGCACGGTGGCTCAAGCCTGTAATCCCAGCACTTTGGGAGGCCGAGGCGGGCGGATCATGAGGTCAGGAGATCGAGACCATCCTGGCTAACACGGTGAAACCCGGTCTCTACTAAAAATACAAAAAATTAGCTGGGAGTGGCAGCGGGCGCCTGTAGTCCCAGCTACTCAGGAGGCTGAGGCAGGAGAATGGCGTGAACCCGGGAGGTGGAGCTTGCAGTGAGCCGAGATTGCGCCACTGCACTCCAGCCTGGGTGACAGAGCGAGACTCCGTCTCAAAAAAAAAAAAATTTCTTTTCCCAGCTTTTACTTTAAGATGATATTCTGTAAATTTATACAAAAGATGTTAAAAAGATAAAAAGATGTTTTCTTTGTCTTTTCTGAACAATGTGGATAATTATAATTTTTAAAATCTCTGCCCAGCCTACATGATTTTACTTTTTAATTCAGAACTCTTACTTTTAAGTGTAGGAACTAATTCATAATCCTAGTTATAATATTGTATTGTTCCTAGATTATAAAACTGTATTCGAACTATTATTTTACTAAATCTTAGACCTTTAAAAGCATCTAAAGGCCAGGCACAGTGGCTAACGCCTGTAATCCCAGCACTTTGGGAGGCCAAGACGGGTGGATCATGAGGTCAGGAGATCGAGACCATCCTGGCTAACACGGTGAAACCCCATTTTTACTAAAAATAATAATGATTTAAAAAATTAGCTGGGCCTGGTGGCGGGCACCTATAGTCCCAGCTACTCAGGAGGCTGAGGCAGGAGAATGGTGTGAACCTGGGAGGCGGAGCTTAAACCACCCATCATCTCTTTGCTCAGAGGTGACCACTGTTAACATTTTGGTATGCATCCTTCTAGGTTATATTCCATATAATGAACACATAACACACACATGACACACACATGCATCCACTCTCTATTTTTCAGGAAAAGAAATTAAGTCTTAGAGAGGTTGTGACTTGACTAAATTAACTCTGTTATTGCCAATGTGAGACAGAAATCAGAGCTCTTACATTTGCTTTAGAGATGGCTCAAGAAATCCTTCCTAATGAAATGTCTTTAAATATTGAAGGATCGGTGAATTCACATTAGCTTTTTTAGGAGACTCCCTGAAAGTCTGTTTTGAGGAGATGCTCTTTAAGGCTACTCATTAAAATGATAAACACCAGGAGCAGGTTGGTACTTAGTGAAATCTCTAGGAGAGAAAGGTAAATCTCACCAGGATTAACACATCTTGGGAACCACACATCACTGCACTTTGGAAAAGATGCAGCTTACCACAAAAGACAAACTGTAAAGGCACTGCCATTTCTTAAAAGAACAAAAGATGAGCAGAAAATGTAGACCAAATTAGATCAATTGGGAGATTATGACATTTGATGGAGGATTCTATGTGGAAAATGTGCCATCACCAGATGGAGAAATATTTTATAATGCCTATTTTTCAGTTGGATTAGGACATAGAAAAATGCCATATTTGAGCTTGGTCATAGGCTGCTTAGGGATGCCATGTGTAAAGAACTCTCCTCACAGTGTACTTTCCCATCCCACTGAAGGCTAAATCTCCAAACCACTCTAAATCTGACAATTCTAGGAGAAAAATTCCAGATAAAGGTGAAGAAATACAATAACATAAAAATTCAGTTACATTGAGTAATTTCATTCCATAGAGTTCAATGTGGTTTTTAAGTCTTGCAATTTTTACAAACTTTTTGCCATATATATATATACATATGTTTGCTTTTTTTTTTTTTTTTTTTTTTTTGAGACATGGACGTGCCTTGTCACCCAGGCTAGAGTAGTGAGATCACAACAAACTGCAGCCTAGTCCTCCTGGGCGTAAGTGATTCTCCCACCTCAACCTCCCAAGTAGCTGGTGCTACAAGCATGTGCCATCTAGCTAAGTTTTGTATTTTTTGTAGAGACGGGGTTTGGCCATGTTTTCCAGGCTGGTCTTAAACTCCTGGGCTCAAGCGATCTGCCCATCTCAGCCTCCCAAAGTGCTGGGATTACAGGTGTGAACCACCATGTTTGACCCCAAAAGCTTTATAATTATAGCTTACTTCAAAATAGGCACTGTTCCAAAAATATTTGAGATCTTTATAATGGTCGTGTATGGACCTTGTTATAGATTGAATGTTTGCATTTTCCCCAACATGATGGTATTAGGAAGTGGGGTATTTGGGAGGTAATTAGGTCATGAGGGTGGAACCCTCATGTAGGTGTTCTCTGGAGCACCTAAGAAACTCCTGAGCTGCTTCTTGCTCTTGGCCACACAATGAGAAGATGGCCATGTGCAGTCTGAATCTGCCCTCACCTTGATCTTGAACTTCCCAGCCCCTAGAACTGTGAGAAATAAGTGAGTGTTATTTAAGCCACCCAGGCTATGGTAATTTGTTACAGCAGCCTAAAGTATCTAAGACCTTAATTTGGAGTTTGGGGATTACCTATTATCTGTCGGCTGGTAACAGATTCAAACATTATTAGAAGAGTTGTCTGTTAGTATGATCGAATGCAGAGGGCACAGTGTTTGCTGGGTTTATCATGTAGAAATATTCTTTTCTTCCAGGGCCACAGCCCCTTTGATGGCAATTTTGATAGAAATGCAATTAAAAAGTAGATTGGATATTCTGTTGCAGAGTATAATGGATAATGACATTTTGATCAATTAAAACATGTATGATTTCTAAAAATTTTATTTTTTTCTGAAGATATTTATATATTAATTATAGATTGGAGGAATACAGAAAAATAAAGCTCCATGAGAAGCTTTAGTCTTGACTGGTCACATTACTCCTGGATCCCCACTGTGTATGCGTCACCACTTCGAGGGATACACACACTCCCACACACATTCATGAATAAATAGAAGCAGGTTTATAGACCACACTGTTCATAACTTTTAAGTCATTTTTTAAAGTGTGAATATTTATCCTTATCATCAAATATCATTTTAAAATACAGATTTTAATGAATGACAAATATTTCTTGTTCTGGATATTACATACCACTTATGTTTAAGATTTAGGCTGTCACACATATAAGTTATTTCTCTCTCTCCTTTATAACTGACCCTGTGTTTAACATCTTTATTAATAAATAACTGTTTATATCTTTGTTTCCTCACAGTAAATTCATAGAACTAGAGTTAGTAAGGCAAACATTATAGAAATTTTTTTAAGAATTTTGATGCATATTGGTAAATTACCTATTAAAAAGGATGTAACAGGTAACATTCTCACTAATGGCATATAAATATCCACTGTCTTATAACCTCACTAATACTGAGTGTTATTGTAAAACAATTGTGTATATGATGCATTAAAAATGGGCCTGGCATTTAAAGTCCTTTGATTTGACCATAAGTTGAACTTTAAGAAATATTTTTATCGTCCATATGTATTTTTTTTATTTTGTGCATCAGCCTTTCCCATTTTGCCAATTTTCCTAGTGGCATATCCATCTCTTTCTACTGTGTAAGAGCATTTTATGTATTAGGAATAATGACTCATTGTCTGTTATTTATGGTGTCCCAAATTCTTTCTAGTTTATGTTTTTCAGATTTTGCTTTTGGAAGCTTTTGTTGCATAAACATTTTAAATTTTTATGTGATCAAACCCATCAATCTTTTACTTTATGTTCTCTTTTCTTTATTTCTATGCTTGGAAATGCTTTCCCTACTGTGAGACAGATATTTACCTGAAACAACACATAAAACATTGTTTTACAACTGCTGCTATTTTTATTGGTTCTCTTCTAGAAAGGTGTGCCTCGTGAATAAGGTGAGAACAGAAAGGTGGGAGAGGACCCAGGCGGGAGTATGTGTTGAGGAGTAGAAGCTGCTGAAGCTCTAACTTCTGATTAGGCTCTGAAGGCTTTTTCTCTTTTTAGCAACTGCAAGCATCAAGATGAATGAGAGGAAGAAAGAGCAAATCAGTATATTCTGAAGCATTGACTTTTGCAAGAGCTGGGAGCATCCGCAGCATCCGTTCAAATTGTGACCTCCACCAGGCGATCCTCTTGGGCGCTATTCCTCTTAGGGAGCCTAGGGTCCCTGCTGGCCTTCAGCTTCCTTCCTGTCTGGCTAGGCGAGGAAGTGGGGGGACAAGGGAGAAAGGAGGTGAGAGGTTCACAGAGCAATAGGAGAAGCTTGAACTGGGTCTTTGAGAGAGAGAGGAAGTCATTCTTCCATACCCTGACTATCTTCATCTGCTCAGCTTTCTTTCAGCTTTTCCTGAGCTGAAATAAGAATGCTTGCTCAGATGTTTAATTCACAATTAAACACAGCACAAACGTGAGCTCTCAAATGAGATCAAGGGACAATCACTCAAGAGTGAAATTTAAGAGATCAACCAGAAGGAGCTGGGTGGCCTGGGTGCTCTAGAATCTGAGTCCCCAGACAGACACTATCTGTGCCCCTTACCCCAGTGAGACTGGTCTTGTCACCCTGGCCAATTCCTGCAGGTATCATCACAAAGACAAATAATTCTTGATCTTAGTAGTCACGATCAGAGCTCTGTGTGCTGTGGGAATTATCCTCAGGAATTTATACATAATCGGTAGAGAAAATGAGCATTGGAGAATAGAAGAATGTTAAAGAATAAAAATGTCATCTTTAATTTCCTTTATATAGCTGAGGTATTCATAAATTATTTAGCTGCATCCTGCTCCACTGTGAGAGCAAGTGAGGGCTTTTGATGTTCTAAGGAGGGACTATTCTCATTCAGACATGTTACTTTGCTTAAGGAAAAGGCGCATCTTTAGGACTGGCTAGGGTCACATATAAAAGTCATAGAAGGCAATAGGCTGAAGGCTACCATCCGTATCTATCGGAATCTGATATTAAACAAAAAAATGTTCTCTTTGTATTTATAGCGGTCCATTTATCTGGTTCAGCAGAATGTAGATCTTTACTGAAATTGGGGAGTATGCTTGGGATGACATTGTTCAAACACAAGGCTCCTTGGAGACTGATAAATTCACCTTGGTAGCTTCTGCAGAGGCATCTCAAAGCAAAGGCAGCCATCCTTCATGGAAACTACTGGTGGTGAAAATTCCACAGCAGCTGGGCTCTTGCATGAGCAGGTGTAGTGACCTCTGGGTGCACGGCAGAGAGGATTCATCACCATATTTCTTGGTGGTTCTCTTGACTTCTGATTCTGATCCCTCGTCTGGACAAACCCAATGCACTGGATGATGGTGATGCTGGAATCAGTGAGTCAAGGAGCAGATTTATTCTGGGCACTGTAGGGAAGGCACATGTCTTTCACTTTCCAGAAGTGATAATTGAAGAGTAGAAAGGTGAGGGAAGTAAATGCATAATTTGTTACGTATATTGATTTGACCTAGGGCAGTGGGAGAAACTATAGGTCAGCAGGACCCAGAAGCCCTAGGAGAACATAAGCTGCTTAGCTCTTTTATGCATAATTTATATTCTTCCTCTTTGTGTCTTCATTCTTTTCTGTGGCTCAAAACCTCTATTGTCCTACCTGACCTTTCTTCATGGTGGAGCTGACCGTACTCCCAGAACTCTGTCTTTTATTACTGTTTATTTAATTTACATGTAGATTGCACATTATCATCATTATCACAGGCTAAGAGCCTATTACCAGGGCAACATAGAATGCACTAAGCACACTCTAGCCAGACCTATAACCTTATTTAGCATGCCATTATTCCTGGCTCACCTTTCTTACTTCTGTGATCCCAGAAATGCAAAATACTTCTGAATTCTGCATCTTTTCTCTCTTCCTTCTCATGCCCCAGCTCATCTGTACAGGTTTCTTTGCAACTGATATTTTAGCTCCTCAATGCCTTCCACACTCTATGATAGGATAGTAGAAAATATTTCCCAGATTTTGCTGCGTATTGGAATCATCTGCCTTGATGGTGGTAATTACATCAAAATCTCTGGGAGTGAGATCCAAGTTTCAGTAGTTTTTTTGCAGCTCTCCAGGTGATTTAAAAAAATATCTGGTTTGAGATCCAGCGCACCAGATCCTTGCTACTCAGTGTGTGCCTTAGGCCAGGAGCAAGGGCATCACCAGGAGCATGCTTGAGATACAAGCTCTCAGGCCCCACCCCCATCATCCTGTTGAATCTGAGTATGCATTTTAACAAAACGACGATTTGATTTATATGCAGAGTGAAGTTTGGGAAGACAAGAGATCCTCTTGAAACAATACATCGCAATCAACAGTGTCTGGTTTTCCATTTGCATTAGACAAAGATTGCCATAAATTCACTAGAGTCAAAGTTAGGTTTATCAAACTTGTGACAATGTGGGAAAATAAGCATCAGAGGAAACATGGGGCCTCTCAGTAAGAGGCAGTTAGGAGAGGCAGAGTGTAAGACTTGGGCCTGTGCTATATGATTTAACAGCAGTGGGCTCTTAAATCCTTCCTACTCCTAGGGAAAAATGACAGATCAGAGCTCTGAACTGCCTCCCCCTTCCTTTCTGACAGCACTCAACCCAGAACTGGTCTCTGCTTTCTTAAACTCTTTTTCAGGGGGAAGGCATTTTGGTCTGCCCAGCACAGTGCTTTAGGTGGGCCAGGGAGCAGAGAGCCTGGGTGACAATAAACAGTTCGCTATCTTTATAGCATACAGCTAATGGCAGCCACATCCCACTGTTTACTCGTATTTAGCATGTGTAATGTGGTCGTATACAGTGTTTTCTGTAGCAATAACTTGACACATTAAATGCTGCTTTTCAGTCTCGCACTGACTGTGAATGTCCAGGCTCAATGAAGACCTTAACAACCTGAGCCAGAACTGCCGAAGGAGCTGACAGCCTCACTGTGTCTTCCCTACACTCTAAGGAGATGACTTCGCAGAGATTTGGAAGGGAAAGGAGGGGTCTTTAGGAACAGAATGTTTTTGAGGGTCTTCAGAGAACAAACGCTTTTCAGAGAGCCGTGGCTCTTTCTCTTACCACTGAGGAAAAGGCCACTGGACATATTTCCCCTAAAGATTGTGGTGTTTCTGAACTTGGGGCCTGAGACTCAATTTCATCTGGTGGTTGTTCAGTGACAGTACCTGTAGACAAGCTTCAATGGCACCAGGGAAGTCTTGTAGAAGGTAGAAACATGACAGAGCTGGTTGGGAGAAGCTCATGACCATCTCCAGAACCTTAAGTCCGACCCATTTCCCGTGGGGATTAGATTGGTGGGACAGGAAATCTGACCTTTCCATGACAACAGATGTAGCTAGGGAGGGTCCTGATTTCTAGGAAGCCCCCATTGAATCTCCCCAAAGACAAAGGAATTCCACCCAAAGACTTTGGGGTAGACCTCTTGCTGGGGGTGAGGTGTTGACCACACCACAGCAACCCTGTAGACCTGCAATGTCAGACGGTTTTATAGGCAGTGCTCAGTTGGGGGCCTGAGGCCAAGCTGCCATCTGCAAATACCAGCTTTGGCCCCTTTGTCTCTGCAGCTGGCCATTGTCAGATGTGTATGTAGTTTGGACATGTAACTCTGCCTCAGTTACAGAGACTGACTCCTCTCCCCTTTATCCCAGTAGCAAAATAAGTTTAGACATAAGCCTAGGAGGAGAGTAAGGAGAGGGGACAAACGTTTCAAGTGAGAAGCTATTAATGATAAAGATACCTGCCTTCCAATTAGGTATGGGCAGACCTATGCCAGCCTTGCAGTGTCTGTAGCTTGCCACCCAGTACCATGGAGACTCATTGTCAGATATCATCATGTGAGATCCACAATGTTTGGACACCATTGCTTATTCAGCTATCAGGCTAACTAACCATGCAATCCAGCATGCTTTTTTTTTTTAATGATGTCCACAAACCTATCCAAGCAATTTTTGTCAAAAATGTTGCTGAAGTCAAGGCTCGGTATCCCAAGAGAAAGCTCCATGGTTGACATACTTGCTATTGGCTCCTAGGCATGCTCCCTTCCTTTCGTAAGTGCTTACAGAATAATTAAAGGCTGTTTTATCAGTGATGAGTATAGCTGTGTTTACTCAGGCACTGCGGCTCTGCATTTTACAATTCCCTCATTCTTATTTACTGTTAGGCCTCTAGGTGGGGACAGAGTCCCAGAAACTCTGAGTCAGTTTTTAACCAGACTTGGAGACTCAGAACCAGAAGCTGGGACCGGTGGAAGGTGTGGCCAGAGGGAAAATGTTTTCATTGTGGCTGCTATTTCTATCATGCATCATATTCTGCGGCTTGCTAGAGAATCGCCCTGTGCCTCTGCCGCCTTCTTGTTAGATTTTGCTACCTTATTGGTTTTTTCCTCACTAGGATAATTTGTGAAGATAGAATTATTTCATTTTCAAACATCTCCCATGATCTTTCAGCTCTGTTTCCTTTTAGAATCTTCACAGTGAGCCCATTTGCTCTGTTTTAATTTTTTGGAAACTATTTTCACTAAAGTCTATTTAACATCTGATGATATTGAACGTTCCTTTTTTTATCTTCCTTTTCCTCTTTTCACCTTTAAATTAAAAATTTTTCATTTTTAATCTAACAGAGTGCCTCCAAATCACATGAGATTCCCAAGATCACGGACTTAGCAGAATATTTTAACCTTATTATTATATGTGATTAGTGGTTTTAACTTGAAAGAAAAAAAGGTTGTCTCTCTAAACAATATCCTGTTGAAGCTGAAAAGTCCCACAAGAGGATTTAGAATGTGGTGTTTGAGAGCCTGGGCTGCAGGGACCAACTTCCTGGTTTAATAGCCATCTTCACCTGTGCTAGCTATGTGACTTTTGGGGAGTCCCTCTACCTTGCTACAACCAAGTTTCAGCACCTGAGATGGAAGCAGAACATGGCATCCATCTCATAAGCTAGCTGGAAGGAAGGGGTAAATGAGTTAATTCGTGTAAAGCATTTTAGTGACTGGAGAAAGTCAGCATCTCATCCATGCATCCCATAAATGTGTATATGTTGGGTGCCTTCTAGATCCCAGACACTGTCCTAGGTACTCATGAAATATAAGCATACACATATGTATTTTAGCAGGTGCTGACAATTGTTAGGAAGAATGATGAATTAGAGAAAGGGGATGTATCCGTAAAACTTCTGCAGAAAAACAGAACCAATAGAATGTATGTCTATAAGTAAGCTAAAATCTGTTTATTTTGTTTAAAGTTTGCTTTATTTATTTCATCTAAAACACATTTTCATTGTAACAAATCCCTAGTAACCAGGTAGTGGAAGAGAAGGCTTAAAACTTTCATGTAACTTTAACTGCTAGAGACAAGTGATATTTATCAAAAGTATCTGACCATTCTTGATGGGCCAAATTGGATTAGGTCAATTCAATATAGTGACCTTGCTTTACAGACAGATCTGTGGTCAGATGGAAAACTTACAGAATAGCAGGCTGTGTCAGTCAGTATTCCCCAGAGAAACATCACCAGTAAAGTATATATGTATATCGAGAGAAGGAGAGAGGGAGAGACGAACATTGTAAGGAAGTGATTCATGTGGTTGTAATTGTGAGGGTTGCCAAGTCCATAATCTGTAGGGTAGACTAGGTGGGTTGGAAATCTAAGGACTACTACTCCTTTTTGTTTTTGTTTCCCACATGGGACTGATGTAATGCACTACTTCTACGTTGCAGTCTTGAGGCAAGATTCCTTCTTGGGAAAACCTCAGTTTTTGCTCTTAAGAACTCCAACTGGTTGCATAAGGCCCACTCACATTATCAAGGGTCATCTTTATCTAAAGTCCTCTATAGATGTTAATCATGTCTACAAGATACATTCCCACCAACATCGACATTAGTGTTTGACCAAAGAATTGGGCAACGTAGCCGAGTCAGGTTGACTCATCAAATTAACCTTGCCAGGGAAAGTGTATGCTCTCTTATCAGAGAGTCGTAGGTGAGCTTCTGAGGAGGTGATGGGTGTGAGCAGAGACCCAAGTGAAGATGAAGAGGGGGCATGCAGATACTGGTGACCAGCAGCCCCCAGTATTGTCCACTTTGGCGCTGCCATGGAAAGTTAAATTTCATACTGGCATCCTGGTTCAATATATCTAGTTGGTTTTTTAAATGATAAACAAGAAGCCAAACTCTTGTGACATTTTAGAATTGTTAAAATTGTTCAGGAATACTCATAAATGCACAAGACACAACTGACTATGCATGTGTGTGTGCACATGTGCACATACACACACACATACAAACTCACACACACACACAGAGTTCCTTTTCCTTCCGGAGATGGTCTTTCCTGTGGTCTTAAATCAGCTTCTGTGTTCAGAAAAGAGAGCTCTTGCTGTTACTTTATCATGTAGCTCCAAACATTGCAGATTTAGAAGTGCGTTCCCGGGCATAATGCTGAGCATTGGGGCAAGTTTTTTTGTTTGTTTGTTTTTTGTTTTTTTTTTGAGGGAGTATGTTAAATGAGAAAATGTTAACTTCCATAGAATTTTTGCTGCCAGGATCTCATGCATTCTTTCCAGTAGAGTTTTCTTTTATGTATATTCAATTTGGTTTGCCTGTGAGGTGTTGTGGCTGTAAGGCCCGAGGGATCATTTGTACACTGGGAAACTCAAAGATGGTAAACCACGGCCGAGTCTTGTCTTATTCTGTGTGGCATGTAACCTTTCACATTATTCTAATGAAAATGACATTTATGATTGCAGCCTTCTGTGAACTTTCAAAAGCCAGCTGTAATAAAATTGCTGCCTGGGTTTTCTAGAGCGTCTTTAACTTTGACTTGTGTAGCAGTATACCAGGGAAAAAAAGAAATGAAAGCAAACTTTTATTTTCCAAGAAGTTAAATTTGATATTAATGTTTTATGTTCACACTGAGTTAAAATCTATAAAATTTTAGGAAACTGAAGGTCTGAAAAAAATAAAAGATAGGTTATCTCCTGGGATTTTTTTCTTTGGTTGAGGTTTGCAGCCTAATTTTGCTTCTCCAAAGGGATTGAGATGGTTCCCAATGGAGCTTACCTGTGCTAAATCTCTAAACTTTTTGGAATTACCACTTGATAAAGATCAACATATTCTGCCTTGGTTATTGGGACGCTGACAAGATATGTTGAGGTTTTAAATCAGAGGCTCCTCTGATATTATTTGTGTTAGTCTGTTTTCATGCTGCTGATAAAGACATACCTGAGACTGGGCAATTTACAAAAGAAAGAGGTTTAATTGGACTTACAGTTTCACATGGCTGGGAAGGCCTCACAATCATGGTGGAAGGCAAGGAAGAGCAAGTCACAGCTTACATGGATGGTGGCAGGCAAAGGGAGAGAGCTTGTGTAGGGGAACTCCTCTTTATAAAACCATCAGATCTCATGAGACTTATTCACTAACATGAGAACAGCATAGGAAAGACTTGCCCCCTATGATTCAATTACCTGCCACCAGGTTCCTCCCACAACACATGGGAATTCAAGATAAGATTTGGGTGGAGACACAGCCAGACCATATCATTCCACCCTGGCTCCTCCCAAATCTCATGTCCACACATTTAAAAACCAATCATGCCTTCCCAACAGTCCCCCATGGTCTTAACTCATTTCAGCATTAACTCAAAAGTCTACAGTCCAGTGTCTCATCTGAGACAAGGCAAGTCCCTTCCACCTATAAGCCTGTAAAACCAAAAGTAACTTAGTTACTTCCTAGATACAATAGGGATATAGGCATTGGGTAATACAACCATTCCAAATGGGAGAAATTGGCCAAAATAAAGGGGGTACTGGCCCCATGCAAGTCCAGAATCCAGCAGGGCAGTGAAATCTTAAAGCTCCAGAATTATCTCCTTTGACTCCATGTCTCACATCCAGGTTATGCTGATGCAAGAGGTGGGTTCTCATGGTCTTGAACATCTCTGACCCTTTGGCTTCGCAGGGTACAACCTCTCTCCTGGCTGCTTTCATGGGCTGGCATTGAGTTTCTGTGGCTTTTCCAGGCGCACAATGCAAGCTGTCGGTGGAGCTACCATTCTGGGACCTGGAGGACGGTGGCCTCTTCTCACAACTCCACTAGGTGGTTCCCCAGCAGGGACTCTGGGTGGGGGCTCCAACCCTACATTTCCCTTCCACAATGCCCTAGCAGAGATTCTCCATTAGCGCCCTGCCTCTATGGCAAAATTCTGCCTGGGCATCCAGGTGTTTCGATTCATCTTCTGAAATCTAGGTGGAGGTTCCCAAACCCCAATTCTTGACTTCTGTGCAGTTGCAGGCTCAACACCATGTGGAAGCTGCCAAGGCCTGGGGCTTGCACCCTCTGAAGCCATGGCCTGAGCATTATGTTGGCACCTTTTAGCCACGACTAGAGCAGTTGGGATGCAGAGCACCAAGTACCTAGGCTGCACGCAGCATGGGGACACTGGACCCGGCCCACAAAACCATTTTCTCCTAGGCCTCTGGGCCTGTGATGGGAGGGGCTGCTGTGAAGGCCTCTGACATGCCCTGGAGACATTTTCCCCATTGTCTTGGGGATTAGCATTAGGTTCCTTGTTACTTATGCAAATTTCTGCGGTGGGCTTGAAATTTTTCGAACTTTTATGCTCTGCTTCTGTTTTAAAACTGAATTCCTTTAACAACACCCAAGTCACATCTTGAATGCTTTGCTGCTTAGACATTTCTTCCACCAGATACCCTAAATCATCACTCTCAAGTTCAAAGTTCCACAAATCTCTAGGGAAGGGGTAAAATGCCACGAGTCTCTTTGCTATAACGTAACAAGAGTCACCTTTTCTCCAGCTCTCAACAAGTTCCTCATCTCCATCTGAGACCACCTCAGTCTGGACCTTATTGTCTATATTGCTATCAGGCTTCTGGTCAAAGCCATTCAACAAGTCTCTAGTAAGTTCCAAACTGTCCCACATTTTCCTGTTTTCCTCTGAACGCTCCAAACTGTTCTAGCCTCTGCCTTTTACCTAGTTCCAAAGTCACTTTCACATTTTCAGGTATCTTTTCAGCAATGCCCCACTCTACTGGTACCAATTTACTGCATTAGTTCATTTTTATGCTGCTGATAAACACATACCAGAGACTGGGCAATTTACAAAAGAAAGAGGTTTAATTGGACTCACAGTTCCACATGGCTGAGGAGGCCTCACAATCATGGCGGAAGGCAAGGAGGAGCAAGTCACTTTTTACGTGGATGGTGGCAGGCAAAGAGAGACAGCTTGTGCAGGGGAACTCCTCTTTTTAAAACCATCAGATCTCATGAGACTTATTCACTATCATGAGAACACGATGGGAAAGACTTGCCCCCATGATTCAATTATCTCCCCCCAGGTCCCTCCCATAACACGCAGGAATTCAAAATGAGATTTGGGTGGGGACATAGCCAAATCATATTATTATTGAATTGGGGTGACCATTTACTTAGCTTCCTCTATTTGTTAACTTTTCTCAGACATGTCTATAGTGGCATCTGTACATCAAATTGTAAGCACTAATGTTGAATACGATTCAATTAGTTGCTTTCAGAATATCTTCAGATTAGAAACAAATTCATGTTTGTCTTCCCTATTGTGTTAGTTAGATACTGGCTGTCAGGATGGCCCTTCATTTATAAATGAGATGGATTGATCTGCCTCCAACGCGTGGCATTATATTTAATCCCATCAATTATTCCCTCTATGACATTCCCTGTTGCTTCCTGATTGGCCAAACAGGCCACATGGCTCACACAGTCCTCCTCAAAGGACTATGCATGCAATTAACAATTCCTAAGATCTTGGGCACCCGAAATACTTGGCATCTGTGAAATAAAATGTATGTTATTAATTGTTATTTTTTGTTAATTCTCAAGGGAGCACTGGGATGATTTTCCCTGAATGTTTTTGATAAATATTGAGATTATATTTTTCTTCCAAGTCCTGTTTTTTAAGTGAAAGCTGAATAACTAGAGTGAAACCTGAAAGCCTGAATCATGGCCTCCAATTTAATATTTCCAGGGAAAGTGCTACCTCTTCATTTAAACTGGACTCACAAATCCATATTTCTTCTCTCTCTTTTCTCCTAAGTCTGACAAGAATGGCTTTCTCCGAACTCAGCCAGTAGCAAGTCAAACCTCCTAAAGGAAATTATAGTGAGAATGGGAGGGGAAGGCTGACAGTTATCAGCACACAATATGACAAGAGCATCCATCATGTCTGCATTTAGGCCCAGGGTCTAGGGAGAGGAAAAAAGCAATAAAGCAAATAAAAGTGCGGAGCCTCGCTTGATGTATCCGTAAACTCAGTGAATGTTAACCTCTCACTGGAACCCTGGGTTTCAGTCCCTGCCTTCTTCACACCTGTGGTTGTCATTAGATGTCTTCTGGACCCAAGGGAAGTGCAAAGCTCTGCTCCATCAACAGCTCTTTTCAGTTCTTATTTTTATTTTTGTGCTTAATAAGTACTTTTTATTATCCTAGTTGGCATGATGTTTAATCATGAAATGTTCTATTCAAGGATGTACTGCTGTGAATAAGTATTTTTTCTATTTTAATATTTTTTATTACGGTAAAAACACTAAGCATAACATTTACCATCTTAGCCATTTTAAATTGTAAAGTTCAGTGGTAGTAAGTAAATTCATATTGTGCAATAGATTTCTATAACTTTTTCATCTTGCAGAACTAAACCTCTATGCCAACTGAACAATAATTCCCCATTCCCCCTCCCCACAGCCCCAGCAACTGCCATTCTACTTTTTTCTTCTGTTAATTTGATTGCTTTAGATCACTCATATAAGTGAAATCACATAGTATTTGTCTGTCTAACTGGCTTATTTTACTTAGTATAATGTTCTCAAGGCTCATCCATGTTGTAGCATGAGGCAGGATTTCCTTCCCTTTTACGTTTGAATAATATTCCATTAGGTATATACCACATTTTCTTCATTTCATCCACTGAGGGACATTTGGGTTACTTCCACCTTTTGGCTCTTGTGAATCCTGCTGCTATGAGCATGGGTATGTTCTTTCGGTTCTCTTATGCATAAACATGCAAGTTTTTGAAAAAATGTTCACATGTTCAAGGGACAAATAACAGAACCCTTTTTGGAGATCCTATAGACTTCAAAGTTGCTAGCCTATAAACTACTATTTAGAAATTTGTGCAAAATACCTTGCTCTAGAAAGACTCTAAATGTAAAGGTAGTGAGGAAATAAGACAAAAAGTATAGTTCCAAGTTATCCTTTGCTTAATTGAAGAGGAAAAATAGTAGTTGTGGAGAAATAAAATGCAACTGTGAACTACATCTTTTAGGTCTCTTCCATTAGCCCCACAAGGATAAACAGAGCAGGCTGAGCCAAGGAGACAAGCGGTGGGCACTGGAGTTCTCGCAAAGCCCTCCCACTTTTGGACCACCGTTTCATCCCCAACGAATCACCCTACTTTCCACTAGAATAACAATCCACTTTCAACATCATGTCTGAAACACAGAAGAGTCTGTAGCTCCTTTGCCTGCAGGATAAAGTTCACTGTCTTTATCCAGCAGTGAAAAAATCTCTCTTAAGTGGCCCAGGATTTTCTGGTATCATGCCCCTCCCTACGATTCTTTATTTCATGGAGGCTGAATGGAGATGAATTAGCTATTTGACCTGAGCTTTTATCTCTAGCCTGTCAACCTTCTAGTAGTGTGATCTTGGACTAGATAGTCTCTTGAAATCCTAGTTTTCTTATCTGCAGAATGGAGATGATATCACTTACCTTGGTTGTAAGGATAAAAAAAAAAAATTAAATAGGCTATTTGTTAAAAATCTCAAAATTTAAAAAATAAAAAACCTGTCTCCATCTAAACTCTTCTGTCTTATCAATCATTCCTCATCTCTATGCAATTATCCACTGATTAATAACTTCCTGAATCTGCAAATTTGCCTTTTCATGTGAAATATTAATCTTTTCATATGAAATATCAGTCTTTCTCTCCACCCATTCAAACCTTACACACTTCCCAAGGCTAAGATTAGGTGACAATTACTACACAGATGTTTTTTGAATGACTCTTAAAGGTGACAGGCAGCTTGACAAAGAAATGATTTTGTAGTGCATGTTAACAGTAAATTTATTTGCCACTGAAGTCCTATTTTTTTCATCGTTATGCCACACAACTAACTTAATCCAATAGAGTTTAAGCTTCATTCAATTAGTGGAATGGTATCATTTAAACAATCGCTTTTTAAGTTAGGCTTAGCTAAATTCACCCTAGTGTATCTACAGTTTCATAACCAACTACTTATTTATTTTTTGAAAAGAAAGAGGAATATTTGGGAGCATTGTGGATAGAGAAGGAAAAGATATGAAGGGCAATAGTTACCCATTCTTATGTGGCCCAGGAGTTTTTGGTTTTACTCCCTGCACTCTTCATTTCATGGAGGCTGAGTGGGACTGATTTAGCTATTTGAACTGAGCTTTTGTCTCCATCTTCTACTCCTGGGTTACTGTAGGTTATTTTCATGATTTAGGAATCTTCTCTTAAAATGGATGTGGCTGGACATTGATGTGATATTAACATACCCTGACACCGTGTCTGCAGAGAGTTTTCTGTTTTTGTTGCTTGAATTATTCATACAGGAAAGTCATTAGGTTTAAATTAGGACCCAGAGTATTATCTGAACAAGTAAATGGAGTGTCTAGATGGAGACCTTCCTTGGCCCTCCATCACTCACTGTACCGTCATCTACCACCTCTCCAGTAGATCCATTAGAAGCAGGCTTGATTCTGAGTGGCCTTCACTGAAGACTGTTAAACCAGAGGAAGTGATTATTCCACACTGATATGTTCTCCTAAGACCCAGTCAGAAGAAGAGGATCTTATTATTATTGGCTCAACGACTTTATTTTAATTGACAGGAATTATGACATTCATGTGGCTAGGTTCTACTGACAAGCATAACGTTGCCTCAAATTTCTTGTACAATTGAGATCAGTAATTCTCCAATGTCTAAACCTAAACTACTGTCAGTTTTTAAATTTCCCTTAAGGGGAAAGAGGCATCACAGAACTTAATAAAAATTTTTCCTATATCCAGATTTAAACTTCAATATTCTCTTGAAGACTGAAGAATGAAGACAAATGTTTTAAAAGTTTTAAAGGAATTTTGTTTATGTTTAGTAAAAATGAGAAGTAAAAATGGGCTTAGTGATCTTCCGTTTCAGTCTCTTTACCCTGTCTACGTGACTCAACTGACCATCTGTGATAATGTCTTGTGGCTCTTGACACCTTTTTATGGTGAGGGAGTTGGGTTTTCTGGGAAGTAGATGCCAAGGTAGGTTAGAAATGCCAGAGGTTGAATTTGGGGAAAATAAACAGGAGAGTGAACAGAGAAAGGCTTTAGGTTGTGATGCAGGCATTATACCTGTGAAGGGAGGGTGAGAATGAAGGAAGATTGGGTAGGAAGAGCCTCAGACCGTAACACAGCTCTCAGGAAGTTTCAGACAGCTCAACAGGGAGCTTTGGAACAACGACTGCCTGTGAAGGAGTCTCATATTGACGAGAGATACATGGTCTTGTTTCCCACAGTTGATCTGAGGATTAAAATGGGTACTCACTTCTTCCCTCCTTTACTAAATTTATTTCTAAATTCTGTTGCCTTCCATTTGCTCCTCTGCTGATTTCAGTGGCTGTCATAGTGATATGATACGAACTCTTATTTCCAACAGACCTGAACTTCTGGTAAGTGTCACTTTCTCATGCTTGGGTTTTTGCATTTATTTACTTACAGTCACAACTGGGCAAGATTACAAAAGGGCACCCAAATGGAATCACATCAGTTTCACACATATTGCTACTTACTCCACTGCGTGATAGAAGTTGTAGATCTTTCCACCTTTCAAGGTCATTTGTCTCTGAAAGAGACTGTGTCTTTCATGTTAGTCCTTGGACACAAGAAGTCCAAGTTCCCTGGCAACAGCCACTGATTTTAATTCAATAGGACCTTTCCTGTGTCCTCCAGCAAATGGGCACATCCCAACCCCCATTGGGTCTAGGATCTCTAACCATAGAGAGTCCAGTGTTGCAGAGATGGGGAGCACAAAATCCCCAGTGGATTATTGGGAAATGAGATCATTCTTGCTTTCATCCTTTGTTTCCTGGACCCATGCATTTTTCATATTGGGAATGTGACACCAGATAGAGGGCTCTGATGCAACGTGATACTGCATCTTAGAGGATGACACCCACTCCTTGCATAGTTTTGCCTCTGAGATGATACTTCAGTGACACCTTCAATAGGCCATTCCAGTTCCATATCAGACCAGCTTCTGGATGGTTCAGTTTCAAAGGCCTCTGATGAACTGTCCCCAATATGAGAGATTTGATTTCAGAGACCAAAAATCCAATGTATGGGTTACTTCAGCATCCAAGTATGTTGATATTGCTTGGCTCTGTGTCCCCGCCCAAATCTCATCTTGAATTGTAATCCCCACATGTCAAGGGAGGGACATGATGGGAGGTGATTGGATCATGGTGGTCGTTTCCCCCATGCTGTTCTCATGATAGTGAGGGAGTTCTCATGAGATCTGATGGGTTTTAAAGTGGCAGTTTCCCTTGCATGCTCTCTCTCTCCTGCTGCCTTGTGAAGAAGGTACCTGCTTCCCTGTTGCCTTCCACCACGATTGTAAGTTTCCTGAGGCTTCCCCAGTCATGTAGAATTGTGAATCAATTAAACCTCTTTTGCTTATAAATTACCCAGTCTTGGGTAATATCTTTATAGCAGTGTGAGAATGGACCAATACATATATCAGTCTCAATTATACATGAGGAAACGGGAAATAACTACAGAATGAGTTCATAGACTCTAAATACACCGTAAGCCAAAATTTTCATAAGGTCTTATACCATGGCCCCTACATCACCATACTCTAATAAGGAGCTATGACAATGCTTTTAAGAATCCAGGTGCTACCAACATACAGCCTGTGTCTAGTAGCTCTCAAAGTATCTGACTATTTCTCTTTCCTCAGTGCAGTTATCTAGGTAAATGGTTATAGGCCTCTTTGTGGAAGGAGTACAGGAATCATTACATTTTACACACACTGTGATGCTGCAGGGACCTTTTTTCTGGGGACATGACCACCTTTTTAAGCAACAGTTTCTGAGTCTAAACTGATTCAGCTTTGGGAAGTGGACAAGGAATTGTTTATCTGGGAATGTCTTAATTTCTCCTTTAGTTTTGAGGATTTTTCTCTGATTACAGAATTCTTTGTTGACAGTCTATTTTCCAGCACTTGGGGTATGGCTTTCCACTGTATGCTCTCCATGACTCCTGAAGAGAAACTGATTTTAGTCTTATTGAGGATTGCTTTCATACGATGAATTCTTCTCTTTGCTGCTTTCAAGATTTTATCTTTGTCTTTTGACATTTTGATTATGACATGTCTAGTGTGAATATCTTTGAGTTTATATTATTTGGAGTTCATTATGTTTCTTGGATGTTTAAAATACTACTTTTCATCAAATTTGGGGAGTTTTTGGTCATCATTTTTTGAAATTTTGTTTCAGCCCCCTTTTCTCTCAATTCTCAATCTTGGACTCCCATTTTGCGTAGGTTGGTATGCTGATGGCACCTCATAGGTCTTTGAGGCTCTATTTATTTTTCTTCTTTAATTTTTCTTTCTATTTCTCAAGCTGGGTAATCTCAATTGAGCATTCTTCAATCAGACAGAGCTGATTCTGTCTTCTGCCAGCTCTCTTCAGTTATTGTGCTTCTCTAGGAAATTTTTAACATGTTATTGTACTTTTCAACTTCACAATTTCTATATTTTAATAATTTCTATTTCTACTTATATTCTCTATTTGTCAATACATTATTCTCATATGTTTCTTTCATTTTTTAAAAGGACTTTTTTGTTTGTTTATTTAACATATTAAAAATAGCTGGTTTTACAGACATACCGTTTGGCCCAGCAATCCCATTCTGGGTATGTACCCCAAGGATTATAAATCATTCTGCTATAAAGACACAGGCACACATATGTTTATTGAAGCATTATATACAAGAGCAAAGACTTGGAACCAACACGAATGCCCATCAATGATAGACTGGATAAAGAAAATGTGGCACATATACACCATGGAATACTATGCAGCCATAAAAAAGAATGAATTCATGTCCTTTGCAGGGACATGGATGAAGCTGGAAACCATCATCCTCAGCAAACTAACACAGGAGCAGAAAACCAAACACTGCATGTTCTAAGTCATAAGTGGGAGTTGAACAATGAGAATACATGGATACAGAGAGGGGAACATCACACACTGGGGCCTGTTGGGGGTTGGGGACAAGGGGAAGGTGAGCATTAGGAGAAATACTTAATGCATGCATGGCTTAAAACCTAGATGATGGGTTGATAGGTGCAGCAAACCACCATGGCACATGTATACCTGTGTAGCAAACCTGCACATTCTGCACACGTATCCCAGAACTTAAAGTAAAATAAAAATAATTTTTAAAAACCTGGTTTTAAATGTTTGTCTAGTAAATCCAAAGTCTAAATTTACTCAAGAAGTTTCCATTGACTGCCTTTTTTTCCCTTAGGTATGGGCAATAGTTTTCTTGCTTCATTGTATGTACCTTAAATTTTTGGTTACATTTGGACTTTTAAAATATACAAAATAGCAGCTCTGGAAATCAGATTCTCCCTGCCCCTTCAGGGTTTATTGCTATTGTTGTTTGCTGCTATTCTGTTGCCATTGCTTTGTTAGTCACTTCAGAGTTTACTGTTGCTGCTGTTTGCTGCTACTATTCTACTGTTGTTGCTTTGTTTGGTCACTTTTCTGAATTTATTTATTTATTTATTTATTTTTATTTTTATTTTTTGGAGACGGAGTCTCGCTCTGTTGCCCAGGCTGGAGTGCAGTGGCGTGATCTCGGCTCACTGCAAGCTCCGCCACCACACCTGGTTAATTTTCTGCATTTTCAGTGGAGACAGGGTTTCACCGTATTAGCCAGGATGGTCTCTATCTCCTGACCTCATGATCCACCCGCCTTGGCCTCCCAAAGTGCTGGGATTACAGGCGTGAGCCACCGGGCCCGGCCTGAATTTGTTGTTTTAAACTCTGCTTTCTTAGTTATGTGTGGCCAAAACAGCCTCTGCTTGGTTAGGTTAGTGGTCAGGTAATGATGATTTACCTAAATTCCTGGAATCAATGCCTCTGAGCCTTGCTGAGGGTTTCTCTGTGTGTGCTCTATGTGTGCTGGCACGTCTCAGGCAGTTTACAACTCTTATCTTAGCCTTAACTTCCTTCTTGCAAAGAGCCTTAAAGTCAGCCAGGGATGATAATTTATGACCTTTCCTGATGTTTCCTGAGCATACACACAGCCCTATGCCAGTGCATGGCCTTTCAGATTCCCTGAAAGCTTTTCAAAGTCTTCTATGGACCCCTAGTTCACAAGCTGTTCTTTTAAAAAAATTTGGGGTCAGCTTATTTTTTGCCCCATTGTTATCACTGCCACAGTCAATAATGATGTTAAACAATTGTACTATTTTCTTTTCTTTCTTTCTTTCTTTTCTTTCTTTTTTTTTTTTTTTTTTTTTTGCAAACACTCCTGAGAAAAAGGCTGTTTGCATCAGGTAAACTCTGAGTCAGGTCAAATAAACACAAGCTCTGCAAATGGAGTTTCCCAGGGAACTTCCAGAGAAATCAAATAATGACATTTTCCTGGAACTGGGATTTAAGAGGAGAGGAGAGAAGAGAGTCAAACATATTGAACCCTTCCAGTGGTTGCTAGTCTTCTGGTTTTCATTGTGATTGTGAAGTTGCTGGTTTTCAAGGCTCCTACAGAACTGGGGAGATTGGAATAGGAATAAGTGAAAATAGGGTACGTATAATACCAGGACTTAGGGTATTATAGGAATAAGGTAAGTTAAAATACCAGGACTTACTTCTCTTAGCAAGATTCAGTTATTTTTTCAAAGAAGTGCTCCCTGGATTGTTGCAAATCTTTGATTGTCAGAGTCCTGAAAAAGTTTAATTTGCATTTTTTGGCTAATATTCTCATTTTTTTAAACAAATAAAAATGTTTTCAGAGCTTCGTACTCCGCCATCCTCACTGACATCGCTCAATGTTCCCCCAATTTTGTTTTTTTTTTTTCTGAATGGCTGCTCATTTTGTTTTGCCTCTCAGCAGGCATAGTGTTACTATAGATAAGTCCCCCTGACCTGTGCTCAAATTTTGCTGACAATTATGGTAATTGAGTACTTCTGTCTTCTAGTGATTAAGTGGCCCCTCCTGGCCTCTATTAAACAATGGCTGGCACATAGTATATCCTCAGTAAGTAGTAACTGTAATTATTAGTGGTCATTCCTCATCCCCAGGAACTGACCTGATCTACTATGAAATAAATATAATATTAGTCTTAGAAGGGAAATATATCTACTTCTGACAATGAAATGTACAAACTTCCTTCCACCTACATCAATCTGTTTCTCCTAATTCAATGGCAGTCATGATCTTCCTTTCTGCTCAGACCATTATCTCCACTTGCACCCTGCATCTCATTCCTGAGCCTTTTACAAGTACTCTGCTTTATTGATTATGCACCTTGTCTTCTTATCTGCAAAGTCTGCCTCATTACTGCCTCAGTCTCATCATAATTTAAATATGCTCAATGTCTTCTCTAAACTCTACATGGCCTCTTGGTCTATATTTGATCTCATCCACAAAATGAATTTCTACACTTGCTATGTACTCTCCCCATCCTCTTCTCATTTTTGTTATATTACACTCTACCTTCTATGCCTCGTCTCATCTAAAGCTGCTGTATAGGTCACCAATTACTTCCAGGTCATGAAATACACTGGGTGCTTCTCACCTGACATATTTCCTTCTCAGCAGTGCTATACACTTCTGACTACTTCCTCCTTTTAGAAGCAATTTTTCCTCCTTGGCTTTGTCACTCACATTTTCCTAAATGTGTTTCTCTGTCATCTCTTCCTAAAATGACTTTTCAGGTTCAACCTCCTCCTCTGCCAGACCATTTAATATTGGTGTTCCTCAGCATTTATTTTAAGGCCTTTTTTTTTTCCTTTTAAATCTATATTTAGGCGATCTCATTACTCCTATGTCTTCAATTACCATTTTTATGCATATAACTTTTACATTTACATCTCTAGACCAGAGATCTCTTCTGAACTTCAGACCACATTTTCAAATGTGTACTATATACCTTCCATTGTATATCCCAAATGTACACTTCAAATTTACATCTTAGGCAATACTTATAATCTTCCTTGTCTATTTTTCCTCCACTGTTCACATCTAAGCAAAGCATGTCATCTGTTTAAATACCTAAGTGAGAGACTTGGTGCTACCTTTGACTTCCCTGACTCTCTCACCTCCACATTCATTAATCCAATATCAAATGTGTTGGATCTATTTCCTAAACTTTTCATTCTTTTCCTTGACTGCAACCATCCTAGTCAAAGCTATTAATATTATCCTCTTAAGCTACTCCTGTGATATCTTAATTTGTCTACCCTATCCATTCCTGATCCGTGACTACCTTTAATTTATTCACTACAACACAAGACAGAGTGATATTTACAAACATCAAATCTGGTGATGACACTCTATAGACTACATTAAGGGCTTGTATTTAATGCTTGCATAACGATAGATAATTCTGTTTTCTAACATTCAAAGCATTTGTACCTACACATTCTAAGTGTCTTTCACTACTAGGTGTGACATCTATTGGGACATGGCCTGTTTCTCACAAATGTGTCTCCATTGTCACATTTAAACAATGCATTTGAAAATTACACAGCATTTGGTAGTTTTTGGAAGAGCAATCAGGAACCATTTGATATTTTTTAGAAGAACCAATGCCTAAATAAATGTATAAAATATCTGCAGACTAAAGCTAACATTTAACCTGTTATCTGGCTTTGGCTTTCTACAGACAATTCTTGGTATTTTTCTACAGCTAGACAGTCAAGATATGCCGAAGTTTTGCCAAAGACTCTAACCTCTGAAAGTATCATGCTTATTTTCTTTACCATTGTAGTAGATTGGAATATTGCCCCAATTCTTCACTATCTTGTTATAAATTATTCACTTTTACCAGGGAGCTTTGAAGTACTAGCCCATACAGCATATGCTCCATATTGGGCGTGGCCATGTGACTTGTATCATTGCATGAGATGTGACACAAACTGCAGGCTTAAATATGCTGATGTTATTTTGCCTTGCTTTCTTGTGCTTTTGAAAGCACATTCCCTGTGAGAAGAACATGCTCTGGGTTTGCCCAAGGACAAGGTAGAGATGAATGATACAGATTTGAAGTCCACGTGTAGCCTAGAGCCAAGACCAGCTGACCCATAGCCTGAGTTGAACCGTCATAACCAACCTGCAAAAGTGTAAGGGAGAAAAATAAATGCTTGTTGTTATAAGCCACGGGACTTGGGTGTGCTTTGTTATACAAGGTTATTACAGCAATAGTCAACTAAAATGATCACCAATTGAGAAACACAACCATGTTCTTATGACACATATTTTAATCTTGACAAGTTGTTATGAGACTTTTGTCCTAATTTTAGCTTTTCAAGCATTTATCTACATTGTCACTCTTTGGAAGTCACAGACAATATTATTTGAAAGATGAAGTTAAAACAAATGTAGGACATCAAATCAAAGCCCAATAAAATTTTCCTGACAATAAGGTATGAGCTTGTCCTACTTTCATTTTTGGCAATTCTGCTTCTTATTTCAGTTTGGATAATAATTACCAGTAATCTCTTTCCTTCCTTTGCAGTGGCAATCTCAGTTACTAATGTAACAGAGAAAGTTAGAACTCTATTTTCACGTGAATTCTCAAAGAACTTTTTGTGTCTGATAAGATCTGATCCTCTAATTAATTAGCACACCTGTGAAACATCAATACTAGATTTGAGAATAACGTTGCAAATTCATTTCTGTTTATGCTTGCTCTTTAGAAATTAGATTCCCCTTTAGGTGTAATTCACAATTATTTGCCAAACCTGTTTGAGACAAATGGGCATATTTCTTGATTGATTTGAGCCCTAGCTAAAAATGAAGTAGTGAAATAGAATTATAAAACTTCAGCTGTATTAAGAAAAGGTGATATAGAAAAATGTATCTACTTCAGTAAAAAGTATTTTATCATCAAACTAGCTTTTGCTTTTATTGAAATATTACTTTATTCTGTTTTACACCAGCATTTTAGGCTGAGAATTATTTATTAAACTAAAATCAATAGAGGATATGCAAAAAGAACTTTGGTATGATACACAAAAGATGACAAATTGTAATCGTCTGTCATGATACAAGATGGTGGTGAAAGTTGGGTGGATTTGGGACAAGGGTTGGAAGGACACTATATATATATGAGATTCAAAAATAAAAACTTTATATATATTTAATACATATTTAATATATATATTTAAAGTTTATATATAAAGTTTTTATTTTTGAATCATATATATTCAAAAATAAAAACTTTATAAATATTTAATAGATATATTTAAAGTTTATATATATATTTAAAGTTTTTATTTTTGAATCATATAAATATACTCCTTCTTTAAAAGGTATATACCATTTAATATAAAGTTTATGACTTAGAATAGAAACTAACTTAAGTAGCCCAGCCAGACTTGTATAACTTTGCATAAATTACATAATGCTACATGCTTAGTATAATATCTGGTACTTTACAATAGTTAGTACATATTATCTGAAGTAATAGTCTTTAGGTGAGGTGAAATCTTTACCCTCAAAGCCACACCTGAGGTATGTCTGTTCTGACTTTGCTGACTATAGCCCTTAGTTCATTTAAGGTTATGGTACAATTGATGTGTAAGTGCTATGCTGTTATTATTGGGGAAGAGAACTAGCCAGAAAATAGAGCATTTGTATACTTAATTTTATTGACAAGCTACTGACTTGTTACTATTTTCATAAAGAGGAGAAATATAAATATGTATTATTGGAATTCTATATTCAGTGAAATCCTTCACATTATTGTTAAACAGCTAATTTCTTAGTGGCATGAGATCATCTCAGTTTGTGTGCATTTTTCTCCATTTTGTAAAAGAAAGCTTTGAGAAAGTCCAATTCCAGAAAACACCGTAAAATGGAAATACGAATTTTCCATAAGCAGGCAGAAACATCAATGTTTAATTCAGTTTCCAGCTCTCAACATTTTAAGAACGTGTCTTGAACACAGCTTTATTTACATGTGAGCAGGTGGAAATTGTTGGGGGGCAGGGGCAGTGGTTGTCTCTGTAATTTATGATAAGATAGTGAAGAATTGGGACAATATTCCAATTTACTACAGTGGTAATGAAAAAAGCATTATAGTGAAAATTGATAAGCTAATGTGTGCAAAGTGCTCTCTCTCTGTGTTAATCGCCATTGAATACAAGCTGAGATTATATATATATATATATATATATATATATATTTCTGCTTCTTGCATACTGTCTTTCATTTCTTTCTCATGATCTTGAAGGCCTCCCTCTCCAACTACCTTATCCAATTAATTTTGTTATTACATGGAAGATCCACTTGCGTGAGATTTATTTTTTAAGTGACTTAGAAGATTAATTTGGAAGAATAGAATATATTACTTTTTCTGTTGAATGGGTAGACAATGAGGTCAACAATGGAAGTCTTAGCTGACTTAGTTCTGTGCCCTGGGAACCCAAGAGGCTCTATTCTCAAACTCAGGGCTCACACTCTTGCTCAGTGCTCTGGAGAAGCATGGGGGCCTACATCACTATTATCTCAGCTTTGGAGCATCCGCTGAGCCAAAGCAAGACAGCAGCCTGAAGGTCTGCATTCCTTTTCCATTGCAGTGGCTTTCTTTCCTCAGGCACTCAATTACTTGAATCACAGAATTGACAGTAACTTTTTAATTTGAGAAAGGTGTTTGAATGTAGTCTTATGAGCTGCAAGACCTGTGAAGCTCCAGGGTAATTTTCATAAATTTCACTGAGAATTTACAATCAATATGCTCAGACAGCCCCAGCACATTTTCTAGGGAGGCCACAAAGGTGAGGGGATCTAGTGAGGGTTTCTTGCTGTCCTTGAAATTTCCGCATTTGGCCATTGCCAGACCAGGTCTGGAAGTCCTCTATAGAACCTCACTTGTTGATAAAATTAATGATATCAATCATTATATTGAAGTTAATATGGGAGATAATATTGCCTATAAATAGAGCCCATAGCAATGTCTTGGCCAGCTCAGGCTATCATAACAAAATATCATACACTAAATGGCATAAACAACAAACCCTTAATTCTCACAGTTCTTTAGTTTGGGAAGCCCAAGATTGAGGGACCAGCATGGTCATTTACTGATGAGGGCCTCCTTCCAGGTTGCAAGCTTGCTGACTTCTCATTGTATCCCCATATGGCTGAAAGAGAGCTAGCTAGATTTCTGGCCTCTTATTGTAAGGATACCAATACCATTAATGATGACTCCATTCTCATGATCTAATTACTTCCCAAAGGCCCCATCTCTAATAACATCACATTGTGATTAAGGTTTCAACATATCAATTTTGGGAGGACACAAACATTCAGTCTGCTGTAAGCAGGGAAAACAACAAGAACCCTTCCAAAGTCCCCAAAGGTCCTTTATAAAGGCACACACAACACATAAGCACACACATGCTATAATAGATAATTGATTTCATGGAAATGGGGATAGGAATTCAATAATGGAGACTTCTAGTCAACAACTGTACTGACTAAAATGGATGCATCTACAGCAGTTTACTAATAATGCAATCTTGACCCCAGCAAACTTAATGTTCCTTTCGGGTTGACTAAACTTTAGACAGGTTTCTTCTTGACCATAGGCCCTGATTTCCCTTTTTCTTAGAGCCTTAATTTTAGAAAAACACAATTATAAATACTTTCTCTGTCCTTTTGATATGTAAATCGATTTCCACACTTTTGCCAATTTTATAGCCAAGAAAATCTCTTTCTTAAGGGCCTGAAAGCCATCTCCGAAGTGTAAACATCAAAGAAGATAGTGCCCCTGTGCCATCTCCATTCTTTATGGGAGGATAAGAGTCTAATTTTGATGGAAGTCAATTAACAGACATAGGTGATTTAATCACAAAGAAAAAAAAATTTGCAAATTCAGAAATAACTCAATGTGCTCAACATGTCCATCAATTAACCTCACCCCTAATGTCCTCCAGTACTTTTCCACTTGCTCGCCCCAGTACTTAAAAACACTCCTGCCTAGTGTTTCAGTAAAGTTGAGTTCAGTTATTTTCTTTCTTCTATTGCAGTAGCTTGAATAAAATTTTCCTTGCTCATTTAAAACTTTTTTCTGGTATAATTTTTTGTTTGAAACTCTACATGTTCTGGAATTGAAGCAACAAAGTTCATAGTGATAGAAAGATTTAGGAAAGACAGTGAAGGCTGAAGAAGCTTTAAGGAGATTACGGATGGAGAGCATGGCATTATATATCCACAATGCTAGGAGGTGGCTGGCAGTCATGCTTTAACCATAATTCTCATCAGGAAATAAGCTCAAGTTCACTACCTGGAATATAAGAACTAATAGGAAAATACAGAATTGTTCCCAGTTGTGGGTAATATGTTGCTCCATTTCCTCAAAGTTCCTCTGAAAATACTGTATATTAAAAGATGGTTTCAAGAGAAGAATTGCTAAAGACTTAAAAATAGGCAAAAGAATCATAATCTCCCTTCTTAGTGACAGAGTATTTTTTATAGAGTTACCACTTTCAGAATGTTGCTACTATAAAAATGTCACATTTGGATGAGGAGAATGTAGATATTATAGGACATAAAAATTTAAAAATACCAGCTGAATATCTATTAACCTCTTAGGGTCATATCAAGATATTATTTAATGGTAGAAAGAAATATAAATGAACAAATAGTTTAACGCCAAATCAGAAATGATCCAGCAGCCTATGGGGGAAACTTATATTCTAACAGTCCACCATGCCCTCCCTGCTACTCTTGAAACTAATCCACTTTCCCACACAGATGTTGAGAAAGCTGTTGCAAGTAGCTTCATACATTCATTCATTTAGCAAATATTTATTGAGGACCTATTGTGTGCCAGAATTGTTTGAGGTGTTGGGGATATAGTGGAGACCAAAGAAGACCAAGTTTTTTGCCGTATAGTGTGACAGATAAATGATAAACAAATACAAACTAGGATTATGATATGTGCTATGAAGAAAAATACCGCAGGACAAGGGTGATGGGCAATGAAGGGAAGGATGCAATGTAGATACAGTGGTCATGGCAGGCCTCTCTGAAAAGAGGCCACTTGAACATAGAGCTGAAGAATGTGGCCTGGAAAAAATCTGAAGGGAGAATGCGTGTCTTGAGCCAGGAGGGCCCTACCATTTTGGAGGAACGATAAAAGGCCAATGAGACGTGGGAATAGTGATCCAGGGAGAGTAGAAGGAGAAGTAGAAAGAAGGGTCAGAGCAGTGGTCAGAGGCCAACTCAAACAGGCCTTGCGGACAAGGCAAGAGTTGTAAATTTTATTCTTAATGTGATGAGGAACCTTAGAGAATTGAGAGTAGTGTGCTGTGAACCAGTTAATATTCTTGAAAGATAACCCAGACTGAAAAAGAAACAGAGGAGTCTGGAGGAAGGTACTGACGTCACCCGGGTAAGAGGTGGTGGTGGCTCAGATTAGCATTTCTCAGTCTCAGCACTGTTGACTTTTGGGCCCAGATCATTTTTCTTGTAGAAGGCCATCCTGTTTATGGTAGAATGTTTAGTAGCATCATTGGCTTCATCAATGAGTAGAGAGTCAAATAGATGCCAGTAGCATCGCAGCACTTATGAAAAGAAAAAAGTATCTTCAGACATTGCCAAATATCCCTTAGGAGGCAAAATCATTCCCAGTGAGAGCCACTGACTGAGACTAAGATCGCAATGGTAGAGGTGCTGATGAGAAGCTTAAAGGCAGAGCTAACTGTATTTGCCAGTCAATTTGAGTGTGGACTACAATAGATAGGAGTCAAGGATGATTCCAAAGTCCCTTAGACAAGGAAGCTCTTTGCGGCTGAGAGGAAGACTGAAAGAGCTGGTAGTCAGAAGCTGTCTGCTGATAGGTAGGCAAAGGTTCTTCCTTGAAGGGGAATCTGGGGGGCGCATCCCTGTTTCTATCTCAATACTATCCCATGACAATCAGACGGCCTCCTATTGCCTGTATCTGTTTTGTATTTTTAGCTCTGTGACTCCTACCAGTATCTCCCCTCATCTTTTCCCTTCTGTGTCTTATTTATGTAGTTATATTTGGTAATTTATAACTATTGGTATAGGAAAAGGCAGACTGGACTCCCCAAATTTAAATTTCATTCTCATTCTCAGGCACCAAATTTCGGTATTTTCCCTTTGGTCTCTACCACAAAGTCCAGAAGCAAGAGATATTTTGCCTCTACTTTTCACCCTAATACTCTGAGTCTGTTAGCCAGATCCACAGAGAGGTGACAGAATCAGATACAACCGGAGATGGTACAGAGGAGGAGAAAGACAGTGTGGATTTTACTAGGTCAAGAAACAGTCTTTTCGGGTGTTTTCGATAGATCGAGAAGCACGTGCCGTGATGAGGTTGTATGACACACTCGATTGGGAGCTCTGATTAGTAAGGGGTGGTTCGAGTCTTGGATGTGTGATTAGAAACAGCAATAGATTATTCTGGCATAGCATTGGCTTGTGAATGGCCTTGGGTCCTGTGCTAAATTCTACAGAGGCAGGGAATGTATCTGCAATTGGGGATTAAATTTCTTTCTGCATTTTAGAGAGATAACTCTGATGGAGGATAGGTTTGTTGGGAGTAGAAGAATGCATTGGTAGTTTACATTTTGTAGTGTTTTTTTAATCCAGACAAGAAGTGAGGGACAAGTAATGCCATGTCATGCAAATATCACATTATGAACTCAGGCCCAGACTTCCCAGATGGGTCCCCTTCTATCCTTCTTCATCCATCTTTGGTCCATGTTAAAACAAATGTCAATGAAAGTTCAGTGAAACATGAAGCAAAGTGGCATGCATTGACTGGACAGTCACTTAGTGTTCAATTGCTTGCCCAATCCTAAAAAAGTCAATTGTTTTTAGATGTCAAAACATTTTATTCTTACAGAAGACAGGAAAATATAAATATGTATTTTTGCTGTAGCTTTTAGATATTACAATGCAATTATGGAGCAGCGTATTTAATATTTTTTTCACATGAGTTCACGTGGCCTGTTTGTGACTCCCTCCTGGCCCATTATCTAGTAGTAATAATATGCTCAATAATAATATTTAAATTTTATTGAATACTTAATTGCCAAATGCCTTATGTATGTTATTTTAGTTAATTATCACAGAAGTATGAAGTAGGTTTTATTTTTATCTTCAGTTCAGATGAGGATGTTAAGACTCAGAATGGAGGCCTGGCATGGTGGCTCCTACCTGAAATCCTAGAACTTTGGGAGGCCAAGATGGGTGGATCACTTGAGGTCAGGAGTTCGAGATCAGCATGGCCAACATGGTGAAACCTCGTCTCTACTAAAAATACAAAAATTAGCCAGGTGTGGTGGTCCATGCCTGTAATCCCAGATACTTGGGAGGCTGAGGTGGGAAGATCACTTGAACCTGGGAGGCGGAGATTGCAGTGAGCTTAGATTATGCCACTACAGTCCAGCCTGGACAACAGAATGAAACTCCATCTCAACTAAAAAAAAAAAAAAAAAGACTCAGAAGGGTGAAGTAGTCACTTTCAAGGTCACACGGCAGGTGAGTAGCAGACCAAGATTGAAATCCACGTCTGCACTATCCAGAAACACAGCTCTTAACCACCTGTCGTCCATATCAGCTGCACACTTAGCTTTCTTGGAGGTGAGCTATGAAAAGGAATGGAAAGGAGGAGAGATTTCTGCTGGAGGAAAGAGGGTTATACGAGGAAGAGCTAGGATTCAGCACTTTTGGAGGTCACCTTGATTAACTGGATTTACAGAGAAATTATCATTTACAGAGAAAGAGAATGTTGACAGGGCAGTTGGATATGTTGGGCATGTATTTATGTAACCAAAATTTGTTTTTATTGAACATTTAGATTTTACGCATCTAAATATCACAGCTTTTAAGGGTATATTTATCAGTTTAGTGTTTGTTAAAAGGAATCCTGTTTGAAACTTTTAAGGAGACTGCATCCCTCCAGTGTAGAGTCTGATTTCTATGACAATGACATTTTTCAAGAAGTTATGTTTTTGACCTATGTTCTTCTAAACTCTCTAAACTCAAATTATTCCAAAACAGTTTCATGTTCTTGCTAAGGTGTCCATATTTCTCCCTAAAACACTAGATAGTTATGCTCTTTCCTGATTGATGTCTTGCCTTTATCAACCAGGCTAAGTGGGAGACAAGATAGATTGGAGCAGAGTTCATTCTATAACTAGCTAGGGCTCCTTGAGATAGAAATCTTCAGTGCTAAACATTGTCCCAAATTCTGCAAGTTTACTCACTTTGGAGAAACATGCTATTAACACTTGAATGACATGTCTTTAAACATGCATGAAAATATTTTCATGGTTTAAAAATAAATTGTAAACACCTATATATGCAAAACCCTTTCTATAATACATATGAAACAAGATTAAGCATATAAATTGATTTTACAAAACCCTTTAACTTTTCTCTAGTCATACATTTTCTGGTCTTTGTACTTGCAATCTTTCCACTTCATTCTAAACACACACACATGCACGTGCACACACACATACACACACACACACGTCTGGAATGTTCTCCTCTATTTGCCTTCTCTGTGGTGACAACACCGACAATTAAAAACAGTAACTGCTAGGGATCACCATGCACTGTCGTTGAACGTCACAATGTTCAGCACAGAATGAACGTGTGAATGCTGACAGAGCAATGCTGGAGAACGCCGACTGAGGCAGGGCTGAATGAGGTGGCGTACTCCTGCTTGCTCCCAAGGACGTAGATGGAAATGTATAAAAAATCCACTGAAGCCCAGGGGCCTGAAACCCTTAGACCCCAAGGTCACCTGGCATTTCTTCAGAAGAATCAGCCTTCAGCAATATTAATTTTCTGATGAATATGTGTTTTATTCCTCCTTTTTTAATTACTATGCTGTACAGATATATCTGGGCTTCCTGAAATATTCATTAGTCAGTCCAGCAATACTTTTCAAAGCGTTCAATTAATAATACAAGTATAAGCCAAAGGAAAGTTCCAGGTGGCCCCTGCAGTGCCTTGTCCTACATCTTGGGAGCTTGATTAGGGGAAATACAGAACTATTTAACCACCCCCTTTATGATGCTCAACCTAAGAAAGCTCTTTATCTAGGAAGATCCAGCTCTCAGCCTCAGTATTACAATGCTCTCTATTTTCTTCTCTACTTTCTTCTATTCCTTTTTATTTCCTCCACCTATACTTGTATGTCTAGATACAAATGCTCATCTCTCTTCTAGTTAATAGTTTTCCTTTAGGGCTTAAGTTCATCTCTAGATGTGTTCATCCCTCGACCTTTTATGTGCTTGTCTCTTGGATTGCCTTCTGCAAGAGATTGACTTGGCCACACTGTTGACATTTGCAATCACCCTCTGCCCTTCTGGTTCTACTTTCCCAGCTCTATTTGCCATAGAAACCACCACCTCCAAACTCACTATATAATTATTTATTGTGTTTACATTTCACTGTCTGTTTCTCCCCAAGAGAGTCTAATGACAGATTTTTGTGTATTATGTTTACGAATGCATTCCATAGGGAACATAGTAGATATGCAAAAATTGAACCAGGAAGTAATATTTTGCTTGCATAACCATTCACATTAGTGCTGACTACACCTGAGAGTCCTCTTCTGCCCATCAGTGGAGGGATCACTGCTGTTGCTCTCCCCCTGGATTCCCTGATCCAGGTCTCGGTACACTGACCAAGGGACTCAGTATGTGGCTTCTGTCTCTTTGTTTCCTCAATAATTAATCTAGATGATCTTCAGAGAACAAAAATCATACTTTCTGGTTGCTGGTCTTCATTCAATCAAGAATTGGTAGATTAGAAGCATGCTTATGGCACATTTAAGAACCTCTTTATACCTACCTCCCTGATAAGATTTTGTTCTTTTGAGAAATGTAATAATAGAATACTTGTCTACTTGGTATGGTCAGCTCTCTAAATTTCTGACCTTATTTCATTAAGACATTTGACATATTTGAATCTGTTAAATCCCTAGAGGCAACTTGACCTGTAAAGATTGCAGGTAAACAGAACAAATTTACGGATCACTTACTACATTCAAGGCACTGAACCAAATGCTGAGGTTCTAAGATAAATAGAACATAGATTGTGTGCTATCAGTCAGTGGTTGAGGGAGTCTTAGGTATAAATATACGTACACATACACATATGTAAAAATAGATTTGCATATGCAAGTACATATATATTTGTATGTGTAAGTGTAATATAATAAAAATACGTGTTTAGGTTTCCCTCTCTACTTAAACATTGTTCACGGGCAATGACTTCAGGTTTTTTGAGTGAATGTAGCATAATCTCAAGGTCAGCCACTTTTCTTACAAAGCAAAGTAATTTTGGAAATGTATGGGCTTCCAGTAAAATGTTTGTTTTGAGAAATAAATTTTAGTGTCAGCTTGAGTTACTTTAATACAGTGTTCTCTTCATTTAAAATGACATCTTTGAAGTTTAGTCACAGAAGTGACGTTTTTACTCCAAACGAAATTAATTCCTCTGCCATGGCATTAATAGCTAATGTTATCAGTGGGCTGAGTTTATGATTCTGTGTGTGAAATGCTATATTTCACAAGGGATTGTATTGATTTCTAATACGTTGTTTCTGAGTTTTCACCTCTTCTGTGTTGTTGATGAAGTCTGCCTGAGTTCTTTTCCACTCCCAGCCATGCAATTTCATATAATTATAAACACTGTTTAAACCTCTATTACTATGACACAAAATCTCAAGCTTGAAGACAAGATGCATTTAGATCGGCATGTTAACATTATTACTGGAAGCACAAGAAGTTCTAATGTGATTCTTTTAGAGACAAGGAAATAATTCCTTCCCCTTTTCATCCTACTTCATGGATTATTCTGTTTCTTTTTTGTGTCTCAGAAATTCTGCACAATTCTGTAATACTGTTTAGACATTGTGAGGAAATAAATATGAAAAATACTGTGAAGTTCCTTTGAGGTTTTATTTTCCACACTCTCTGCTAAGTTGATTGTTTAAAAAGGCACATCTTCTCTTTCTGGCTTTAAGTCTCGTAGGCCGTGATGTTTCTATGTGGAACTCAATGAGGGGAGATGAGAAGGGCTTTTCATGCCCAACTCATCATTTGTTGTAGCCGTTAAGTCCTTTGGCCTGAGGCTCTTATGGATGTGGAGAAGACGCACAGCCCATAGTCCCATCAGTGGAGTACACTTCATGTCCAGCAGCTTCCAAGTGTCATAGTCCTTGTGACCGTGAGACCTAAGGCTGCTGCATCAGAAATGACACAGGGAGGCCCAGGGCCTTGGAGGTTTAGAATGCAAAATCAGGACATGAAGTTTTGGGTCCTGGGCCAGACATTTAAAATGGTACACAATTCTCAACAGAATCATGTGTGGTAGATACTGTTATTTTTATGCAGAACCTAGGAGGGACAAGAGACTTGTGGGAAAAAAATTGCTGTAAACCACAGAGGTGTTAAATAGCAGCATCAGAACCAATCAACCTGACCCCAGGCCTCTTGCTTTTTTCTGATTTTGTGCAGTATTACTGAGCCTCAGGAACTATAGAACACCGCAGCCTCTCTGAGTGTTGCCAGACAGCTTGCTCTGCTGTTTGATTAGAGTTAACATTTTTGAGCAAATATCATGTGCTCATGTAATTTAACTTTGTACTGGAAGGGTGGTAGAGATAGATCATACTGCCTTTACCCTCAAGGGGCTTAGAATTTAAAAGAAAAGTTTAGATGAGTGAATAACTAATAATACTAGGAAACACATTACAAGCTATCACACAGGGAAATGAGAATCAAGGAAGTCTTCATAAAAGAAGGAGCATTTGATCTGGATCAGAAAAATATAGAAATGTTTTATAGGAAGAAATGAGGGTCCTTAGGATTCTTCTGGAAGAGATAAAGTTATGAAACAAGAAACACAGCTAGAAAACTTACGGATATGGTGTAGGAGTAGTGATTGGTTTATTTTTGCTGGAATACAGCGCAAGTAAAAGACTGGAGATTATTGCCAAATTTCAGTGCCACTTTAAGGATATGCTGGTTTATTCTGCAGGCAAAGGGGAACTGTGGGAGGGTTTTAAACCAGGAGAGCGACATATTAAGAGTGGTACTTTTGGAATATAATATTGATATTTAAAGGGAAGAAAAGATAAGAAGGTGTTTTATTGAAGTTGCCACTGTTTGTGGATGGACGGTTGTTGGTTGTCCAAGTACCTCTTCTGAGAGGGATGTAAAGCAGCTGTGTCACAGGGCAGAGTGTTAGGGAGGAGATGGAGGGGAGAGGAGGTGAACTGATGGCTTCAGGTTGTGTCTGCAGGGATACTGGCTGGGTCTTTTGGTCTCTGACTTAGTGGCTGCAAGGAAGTCGCCGGGAGACATACATGGGGAAGGCAAGAGGCAAGACACTGATGCTCAGTAACCATGAGCAACAGGAGGGGCTGGGACTACAGGGGGTTCCTCAATCTATGGCAATGATGGTAACCTGGATCCATGGCTGTGGGAATGGCCTAGCTATTATCAGGGTTGCTCCAATGCAAAGCAAGGCAAGTGCCCCAATCTGGGGTGGCACACAAGCTAATAAAGAGCATCATTGAAACTTACAGAAGATGGCCAGGAAAGACATCCTTGAGATGTGACTTTGAAGAAACTAAGTGAGGGAACCATCCAGGAAGATACTTAGGATAAGAGGCTTTCTAGCAGGTGGAAAAGCAAGCCCAAAGTCTTTGAGATAGGACAGTGCCAAGTATGTCTAAGGAACATCAAGGGGCCCTCATTGCTGAAGTGAGCAAGTAAGGAAGAGAAGAGTTGAAGAAAAAGTGAGAGAGGTGATAGGGAGCCAGATAAGGTAGGAATTTGTGGGTGATAAGTATTTTGTTGTTACTCTGATTAGATGTGAAGACATTTGAGGGTTCTGAGTAAATGGAAGACCTGGTCTGCTGCAGCTTTAATAAGACTACTCTTGATATTGCACTGAAAATAGATTACCTTGGAGAAAGGGTGGAAGAAATCAGATCAAATAGGAGGCTATTGAAGTAAATCAGGCTAGAAATTATGGTGGTATGAACTAGGTATGTGACAATATATGATTAATGGTCAAACTCTGGATATAAGTTGAAGGTAGAACAAAAATGAGTTTCAGACAGATTGGACAGGGGGTGTGAAGGAAAAAAGCTGTCTAATACAACTACCTGTTTTTGGCTTGTGTACTGGAAGAATGGAGCTATTAACAGATGCAGGGAAGGCTGCAGGAGGATTTTGGCAAAATATTAGAAGCTTATTTTGAGCAAGTACATTTTGATATGTCTACTAAGTGTCCTGTGAAAAAATCAAGACGCTAATTGGAGATGTGGGCGTGGGAAAAAGTTGGAGCTGGGGGTATAAAGAGAGAGCTGGAGAACCCTCAGCAGATAGAGGGCACTTAAAACTATGAGGGCAAGTGAGATCAACTAGGGAGTGAGTGTAGAATGAAAATAGAAGAAATCCAACAAATAAGCTCTGGGGAACTCCAACCTTTGAAACTGGATATTGGAAAAGCCAGCAAAGGAGACTGAGAGAGATATGAGGACAACAAAGCAGATTAGACATCCTGGAAGCCAAGAGAACGAAGTGTTTGGAGGAAAAGGTGAGGATCAGTCCTGTGAAATCTGCTGATAGGTCATGGCAGATAATGACCATTAGATTTAAGATGATGATGATGATCATAATCATGATGATAATTGGTGGCCTGAAGAAGGACAGTTTCTATAAAGTTGTGGAGGCAAAAACATGATGGGAATGGGTCCAAGAAAGAATGGAAGGAGGAAATTGGTAAAACAGGCAAGAGACAAGTGAGGGAGATGAAGTTGCCTACAGGTGAGTAATTATGGTTATTGAATGTGTAACATGAGCTGGATAAGGGAAAAAGAAGATGTTTTGGATGAGTAAAAGTTAAAAAGGTGGTTGATCAATAGATTCTAGGTCTGGATGGTTTTAAATAATTATTCAGTTTCTCAGTTGGCTTGGGCTGCTACAACAAAATGCCACGAACTAGGCGGCTTAAACGACAGATGTTTACTTCTTCTGATGGTTAATATTGAGTGTCAACTTGATTGGATTGAAGGATGCAAAGTATTGTTCCTCGATGTGTTTGTGGGGGTGTTGCCAAAGGACATTAACATTTGAGTCAGTGTCCTGGGAGAGGCAGACCCACCCTGAATCTGAGTGGGCACCATCTAAGCAGCTGCCAGGGTGCCTAGAATAAAGCAGGCAGAAGAAAGTGGAACGAGCAGATCTGTTGGGTCTTTCAGTTTTTATCTTTCTCCTGTGTTGGATGCTTTCTACCCTTGAACATCAGACACCGAGTTCTTATGCTTTTGGACTCTGAGATTTACACCAGTGATTTGCCAGGGGCTCTTGGGACTTCAGCCACGGAATGAAGGCTACACAGTCGGCTTCCCTACTTCTGAGGTTTTGAGACTGGAACTGACTTCCTTGTTCCTCAGCTTGCAGAAAGCCTGTGGGATTTCACCTTGTGACTGTGTGAGTCAATTCTCCTAATAAACTCCCCTTCATATATAGTTCTGTCCCTTTAGAGAGTCCTGACTAATATACTTCTCATGGTTCTGGAAGTTGGGAAGTCTAAAATCAAGGTGCTAGAAGATTGAGTTCCTGGTGAAAGCCCTCTTCCTGGTCACTTTCTTGCTGTGTCCTCATATGACAGAAAGAGAGAGGGATGGGGGTGCATAGAAAGAGAGAGAGAGAGAGAGAGAGAGCGCTCTGCCCTTTATTTCTCCTCTTTTCAAGACACTAACCCCAGCATGGCGCCCCACCCTCATGACCTCATCTAAACCTAATCACTTCCCAAAGGCAACACTTCCAAATATCCTCACATTAGGGGTTAAGGCTTCAAGATATGAATTTTGGTGTGCTACATATACACCGTGGGATACTATGCCACCATAAAGCAGAACAAGATCGTGTCATTTGCAGGGACACGGATGGAATTGGAAGCCATTCTCCTCAGCAAACTAAAGCAGGACCAGAAAAGCAAACACCACACGTTCTCACTTATAAGTGGGAGTTAAATCATGAGAAGACATGGACACATGAGGGGGAACAACACACACTGGTGCAGGTCAGAGTGGGTGTGGGAGGAGGGAGAGCATCAGGAAGAATAGCTAATGGCTTGTGGGCTTAATACGTGGGTGATGGAATGATCTGTGTAGCAAAGCCACCATGGCACACATTTACCTTTGTGACAAAACTGCACATCATGCACGTGTACCCCTGAACTTAAAATAAAAATGGAAGAAAATGATATAAATTTTGGGGAACACAAAGATTCAGTCCATAACCTAAGATTGTGTTTATAGACAGTGTGGGTTGAAAAGTTAAAAGATAGTGATGATGTGTAGGATTATTGAAATTCAGATAAAAATAATTTATGACCATGGGAATAAGTGGCCAAGGTGGGGCTAAGGGGATCTTTTAAAGAAAGAATTGAGAGACCAGATTGTTGGAAGGATGGGAAGTGTGGCAGGGTAGGAAAGTATTGGGAAAGAGTGTCAGTAGTCAGTAGCTGAACTCTTCTGGGAGAGGCGTGGGAGGTAACCGTCCCAAGAAGGCCAAGGAGGCAAAGCACAGGATGATTCAATGCTGGGATTTTTGATGGGGAAGAGAGGAAAAGTGTTTAGAAATGGTAAACAGGAGAGTCACTCATTCCAGCCCCAGACCCCATAGCACACAGGGAGTGGAGGAGTAAACAGTCACAGCTCAAGAGGTCTGGAAGGGAATCCCTGTACTCAGGAAGAGCCAGGTTTCAGGCAAGTTTAGAAGGCGATGGGGACTTTCAGAGAAGATGTTGAGGCTAAGGGTTACGGTTGATAATTTGCCTAGAGTTTCATCTAGGTGAAAGAAAATATGTCAGGAGATGGAGGGTTGGTAATGGGATCAGGCAAGGCAGCCTCTGGAGCAATATGAAGATTAATATCCAGGGAAAGAGGAATGACCTTGGAGTCATGGGTCTCATGTGATGACTGGGATGAGGAGGTACAAGCAAGCAATTAGACTAGTCTAGTTGGTCCAAGGCATAGAGTGGTGAAGGTGCTGTGAGGGTTAAGGAGAGGGAGGGGTGTGGAGGCAACTTCATCCCAGGTAAGCATGTCCTTTGTGCTCTTGGATTTACCTCAATAGTTGTCTGCAAGATTGGCCTTTCTCTAAGGCATCCCGCCTGCCTCTTTCCAGTGCTTTACACATTCTAGGGTTTTCATAAATATTGTTGAGTGAGTTTAAAGAACCAAGGGTGAGAATGATATGGGTAAAATTCAAGCCAATTCCAGGAATTCATCACGAGGAATATAGTTCACTTTCACCGGGATCTTAATTGAAAGTCTGATTTTGCACATAGGCAATGGAGATGGTTGGTCATACAATTCATTTTTTCGGAGCGTGAAAGGAAAGGTAGAAGTAAATTTTATGCAAAAGAACTTTAGAGTGGAAATTTGAGATTTTTGTGGCCAGGGTATAGTTTTTTGACATGCACATTTTTTTTCTTGGGGGAGTGTATTTTTTGGTTAGTTAGTTTTTATACTCACCAAAGCAAGATGAAGAAAAACAGCACTAGAAGAAAGAGCTCTTATTCCCATCAGCACCAGCTCTGGAGGGAAGGAGAGTCATGGATGAAGAAGGGCAAATTTCGGCAATGCACAGATCTCTATACCTCTTAACACCTCATGACAACTCATTAAAATAAACATCTTTTGGTGATTGGAATTTTTCCAAATGAATGAAGACTTCTCTTTGCCTTCAGATGTCTTCTTAGAAGCAAGCAGGTTTTCTGCATTTTTTTTCAGGGTTTTAGTTATCTTTGCAATGAATTTCTAACAACAGAGCATCTGCTAACAAAGTTTCTCTGGATTTTCCTTGAATCAGAGAGCAAATGATTATATGCAGAGATTGGCTCTGTCTTCAATTAAGAACAATGGATTTTGAAGGATTGGAGAAATGTTAGGGCATTAATTTACCTAGCCTGCACTTCCCTTACTCTTAATTCCTCTGGAACTTATTTTGAAGTGACCCACAGAGGTTAATTAACTTGTCTTGGCCCTAGTCAGTCAATTGTAGGTTACCATTTTGGGAAAGCTCTAAGCTAGGAGACTTGATATTTATGTACCTACAGGAGCCAGAGGCCCTGAAAGACACAGTGATAGTGTGGGCAGAGGTGAGCTGAGGAGGAGAGGCAAGTTCAGAGTCATCAGGCCTTCCACCAAGTAGAAGGTATAATTCCAGCCTCCTCTTTCTTCACTTCTTCCATCTTTGATTCTCTCTACCTTTCAAATCGTCGGGGACAGCCATTTCTCCTCCTATTTATGTCCACCACTCCCCAGGGTAAAAAAGTGAAAAAGATGGAAAATCTCTAATTTCCAAGAGAAATTATAATTTATACTGATGACTTTTGATTTGTATACTTTATACATTTTTCTATTTAAAGAAGCAAGAAGTATGATTGAAAGGTGATTTTAAGTATGTCACATAACAATTATTCATGTATGTTATACTACTTGTTATATAAACTTGTTGTATTCACAAGTTTACTAGGGCTGGCTTGCTACAAATTTGATTGATTCTAAACTAAAATACAGAAAGCTTTCCCTAAAACAGCTAACAAAATCAAAACCCATTTTTGTTTTTGTGTTTTTAATGTAAAAAATGTTTTATAATTTATTTGATAATAGTTTTCCATTTTTAAACTTGTTTTAAAAATAGATACACAAATATTGAATTGTTGAAGTATACTTGCTATGAACTAGCTTGCTGGAATTTTAGTTACACAACACTAATGAATATTTACAACATATGATTTAGAGTGTCAATTATTTTCCCATATTTGATTATTATATTTACTGTGAAAACTCATTCTGAGGATAATTGATTCCCTCCAAATTATATATGTGTGTGTGTAAATATGTGTGAATGTATATATAAATGTTCACATATGTGTATATATACTAATACATATGCTTATATGTATATATGTATAAATATGTATGCATGAGTATGTATATATGTGGGTACGTATATATGTCATCAAATAATACCTTATACTTAAGTGGATTAAGAGAAATTTGACCTAGAAATGTGAAGCTTTCTGGGTTCTAGTGTCAACTGTTCAGTGAGCTTGAAGAAGGAAAGCAACACCAGGGTGCCTCAAATTCTTCATTTCTTTTAAAATATTGTGCCATGAATATCAACTATCTCTTGAAAGGTGACTACTATTGCTGGTTTTATGAGAATAATTGGGGAAGGTGATGCATAAGAAAAAGTGAGTTTCTGGGGAAAGAACCTGTCATTTTGTGCCCTGCAAAGCCTGCTGTAGCACAGTGGAGGTTTCATGGGTGCATGCATGTAATACTCAAAGTATAACCCTGGGGAGCCCTTTCACCACCTTCTCCAGCCTTGAAAGCCTTCAGACACCTGATTTATTTTCATCATTCCTCCAGGAGCTACAATGTCAGCCTTGCCTGTCGAATACTACAACTCTCCCAATCCCCTGTTTCCAAGTTGCCCTTGAGACATATACATGGCCCTGTAACTTCTTTCTATAATTTCCTCGGAGTCCATGGATGGGATGTAGAAGGAGGAGTGTGGCATACAAGAGCTATTAGGGCAGACTAAGAGTTGTTATGATGCTTTTCTTTGAACTTGCCAATCACTGGGAGTTTTTCAGTGCCTACATTATATCCAGCAGTATCCTAAGTCTCCCCTGAGATATTGAAGAATGTTCAGACATGGGTTATTCTCTATGAACTTGCAATCCATTTGGAACAATAAGGTTAGCCAAAAAGACATAATACAAGATTAATTGTTAAACCACATATGTATTATGAAAAGGGTATGGCAGTTCCCACACTAGACTCTTCCATATATTATACCTCAGTTAACACTCACCAATCCTGTGAGGAAGGAATCATTTCACAGATGTTGAGACTCAACTTTAGAGATGTTAGCTAACCTTCCTGATGTGTGTTAGGTAGTAAATGGGAAAGCAGGAACAGCACACCAGTCTATATAACTCTATACTCATTTTCTTTTTATCAGAAATAAAATTACTGGTAAAATTTCAGGAGCAAAATAGCATTTCATTTTCTGTGGTAGTCTTAATGGATTCCTGAAGATGTTGCTGACAACACAAGAATCCCATCAAATGACAATATGTTTCTGTTCAAGGCACTTCATTCTAAGAATAATGAAAATACTAATCTATTCTTGTGAGTCTCCAGTGTCAATAACCATTTCTTCATATTCCACATCAAGCAACTCTTTGCCTGCAGTTTTGTCTTATGGTGTCACTTTCCCAGCTACATGAACACCCAGGGAAGTTTCCATATCTGTAAACTAAGGCTAATTATACATGGACTGTTGTTACTATTAGTTGTAATTTATGTGCAAAATATTTCCTGGCTCATAACAGATAGTAGCTCTCATTATGAGAAAATATTCTGCACAAGTAATTCCAGTTTTGTTGGACATTTACTAGGCATTAATAGCTGTAGGAAGAAATCTCTCATAACTTAACTTTGAGGCTCTAACTCTGACAGGTGACTGCTCCAAGTGCAGCAATATGGGGCCTTCTGAGGCCAGAAACGTCCTGCATCTCTTGTTGCTCTTAGGTATTGCATCCAGATTTTTCTCCACTGTGTACATTTTCAGCTTTAGAACCGAACTCGATCTGTGTCGTGTTCTTTCTCCATACACTTGCATCTGAATAATTGGTACCCTTGAGGCAGTGCAAGGCCATTCTGATTTTTCATAATTAGGGTTTGCTGTCAAGAATTGGACATTACATTTTTTACCAAAACATCCTGGTAAAGCAACGAAACTCTCACAGTAACTCTAACAGAAATATAGTAATTAACTGCTTAATTATGGTTTGTAAAAACGTCATAATTATTTAAGCAATAAACATATTATTAAAATACTGACATTATAAGAAAAATGAAACAGGTAGAGAGGATTGTATAGGAAGGCAAGCACACTTAAATTCATTACTATTACAGATGATACTTTAGTAAATTGCTGCTTAATATAAGTTTATCTTCTCAATTTTCCTTCCAGGTTTAAACTTTGGCTCATCTTGGTATTTCATATTTCTGTCCAAATTCATCTGCATACTTGTGTAACGTGTCAGTGTACGAGATCCTCCCATACATGGAGAAAAACATGGAAATTTCCTGATTGAAAGATATTCATAGAAAGATTTCTCTTTTTCCTTTAAATTCTTTGTTCACAACTCCTTCTTCTGTTTTTACCAAGTCACAGAGCAAAAAGCAAAAAATAATCCTACCGCATAAGGCCGATATTTTCCCTGTGAATTACCCATGGCTGGCTTTTTCCTCTATTATGTGCCTCTCTTTTATCTTTATATTTTCTTTTGTTTCTGTTCTTTTCTTTTCTTCTCAGATACAGATGATTTATCCTTCGCAAATAAAAACTTTGAGCATGTTTGAACCAACCCTTTCGTTTTCTAATAAGTATAAGTCATTCAAACAGACCCAAATAATTCTGTTCTAAGTGGACCATGATTCTTTTTTCTCCCAAATTATCAATTGTGAAATCTTATTTGAATAGAGTGTAAAAATAATAACTCCTAAATTATATAACTTTTTTTCTTTATAAGAAATTATAAATTATAAGTGTAAACAATACTTGTCTTGAATAAAGAAATCAAATGAAGGTCATCTTTGGTTTGGAAAACAACATTTTATGGAACAGGCAGATGATGCATTGCCCTAAGAATGAAGAATCTTAAGGCAAATGGGGAGGTACAATGGGGAGTGAACCTGAGGAGGGAATTATCCAGTGCTTGAAACCTCTGAAGACAAGCCTAATAAACATGAAACCCTACTTGTGATTGCCTTTAAAGGAAAATGAGGCAAACAATGCTAAGTATGAGTCATGTATTCGAGTCAAAAGAGATGGGATTGATAATATAGATAGGATATGTGAAAGGGGATTTATAGGAGGAAAAGAAGCAACAGACAAAGGCCAGATCCATTCTTGCATGGAGAAGACGGAATCTGTGATCCAAGCGTCAGATGAGACAGTCAGAAGATATAACTTACAAGTCATAATTCAATGACCACAAACACATTGAATATCAATGGGATATCTTTTATTTTTCCCCCTTTTTAGCATAATTCATTCTTCATATCCTCAAAAGTCATGCATTCTAATTGGAACTATGTCTACACATAAAAAATGATTAGGAGGACACTTGGTTAGGTTATTTAATCCCTCTGAGCATTTGATTCGATGCCTGTGAAATAAACATGATGACACCTAATTGTGCTTTGGTGGGCAGTGTTCATAATAACTTTACATGGCCCTGGATTCTTCTATACTGTATTTTATTTGATAGTGAGTAGCTGGTGTAAGCAGATCCCTTCAAAGGGCAACATTAACCACAAACATCACAGTTAATTCTGTGCCTGCGCAGTGTAGGTACTCAAATGTTTGTTGATTAAAAAATAATTTGTATATGTTTACAGTATAAACATTTAATAATGCTTTGATATTTTCAGCTCTGCTCACTGGTATTATCTATAGTGTCCACTAGTATTATTTTTATTTCTCAACAAGAGTGAGATATTTCAGTCAATGTGCTGACTGAATAGAAATGTTCACAGGTTGGAAGAACAATTTTTTACTGTTTATTTAATACATATATTTTTATATAATTTTACCTTTTGTTTTTCACAAAAAGTCACCAAGCCATGTTTAGTTTGCCAAGGAGTAAGCATTTAAATGTGGCACACAAAGGATCTGGTTTCCCTAGCAACTAGAAACTCCCCCATGACTGTAGCCTTCAATTCCATTTACACGTCTGCACGTTTTTCTTCTTTTATTTTTTAAGTGGGAATGCAGTTTTAGAATAGTGGTTGCCAAAAATAGATAATAGCAGAAATCAGAAGGCCATTTATATAGGTAATTGAGATGTTACTACATTTTCTATTCTATATTCTCAAAGAGTTCATTGGAATACTTAATGGTTAGATAGTGCTTATCTTTTATTATTTTTAGTAAGTTTGTGAATTTTTGAAAAAAAACTATATATTTCTAAAATTTGGTTAGTTAGCAGGATATAATTATTTTTAATCAGTAAAAAAACTATTGTCACTGTTTAAAAATACATTATGATCATCTGTGTGCATAGAGATATGTGTACAATATTTATATTGCATATGAAATATTCATTAACATTTGTGTTAGCATTTTAAAATGTCCTGTATTTGGACAAAATAATTAGAGACAGGCCTAAGAGGTGGTGGGATGCTGTGCTAATATGGGGAATATTTCAAATGCTTCTGTTTATGGATGGCATCAAGTCTCATATCCAAAATTAAAAAGATCAGTCTATATTTTACTGAATGTGACATACTAAGTCTTGGTCTTGGATAGATTGAGAAAAACATGAAACACTGAAGTCCTGGTGTAATTCTTCTGGTGACATGTTTAATAAGCCACGCAGGAAATGCTGGAGATCTTAAAGATAGTTTACAGGAGGGTCTTCCTTGGCCCTTCATTGCTACAAATTCTCTGTACTCTTCTTGTATCCTTCCTTGCCAGGTCCAGGAAATCCAGATCCAGTGGGTTGGGTGAGAGAGAGCATCAGTGTCACATCACCACATGTATTAATTTATAGAATTTATTAATTGGAGACAAGTTATCTTGAAGATATCAGTTTATAAACATCCAATCATTAAAAATTTACACTTTGAGCAAATGTGGTTTCAAATTCTAAGAGTACAGTAAATGGCTCTGAAGCAAGAAGCTTGCATTCCAGCTGGATAGCATGGGACCAGGAAAATAGAAGACACTCAGCATCAAAATGCTTTCCTCCTTCTTCACAGTTTTGTTTTTTAAAGAAGAGAGCCTGGACATTCCTGTCACATCTACTATATATCCTTAATGGTTTCTTGTGTTCAGACCTTCCTGAAGAATTGTGGTTTCAGTTATTCTCAACCTGTTGTATGTCAACTCATAGAGACCTGGTTTTAGGACCTTTGTAGTTACTACTATCTGTAGATGAAGCTCACACAAGAATAGGCACATAATTGGGGAGCTGCGTGCCTCAGGATAGATAGATAACTAGGTTGCTCCCTGTCTGGAGTGAATAACAAGGCCTTTTTCTTTCCTCTGGGTGTTTTGAAATGGGGTATATGACAAATAAATATTGTGGTATTTGAGAGGCTGAGCTAGAATGTGGGAATTAATATACATAATTAATTTAGGAATCAGATGTAAATCACTTATCAACATGAAGCCCTATGCTTTTTGACTCCCCTGAATTCCATTTAAGCTACATGAATAGCATCCCAAGGTATGTGTTTTTGACCTTGATCAGAAAAATAAACTGAGTTGGAATAGATCCACTTTTCAAAAGATGAGTATATTCTCAGTTGATGAGTTTACAAAGTTTACACAGTCACACGAAAGTTCGTACTCACCATCTTTACTAAAAGAATTATCTTTTTGGTTATCTGAGACAGTAAAATCTTGAGTTTTCTCTTAAGATGAATGAGAATGAAAATAGCATTAACTTTTCTGAACATTTCAATATGGTGAGTCCCTGATAAATACCTTATGTACATAAAATCACATCCATATACCTGTGCAAATGTGTTAGCTTGATTTTCATTCTAACTTACATCTATCTCTGTTCCAAATACCAGGAGGATCAGGAATTCCTAATGTACTCTTTAGAACTGTTTTTGGATTCTAAAGTTGGAGCAACAGTTTGATCAAAAATTCATGGAGACCCAACCTTAAAGTAGGATTTTACATATAATTTAAGTTTTCCCTTAATTGTCTAGAATATATTACTACATCTCTTAGAACATTTTAATGACTTTTGTATTGATTCATTTGTTTGTGCTTTGATGGCTCCTTGGGGGTGCCATAAGCCTTGACTAAGTCCCTCTAATATTTCTGTGCGTTGGCTGGACTGCCATGGTTCCTCCCTGACATACCCTTTAGAATTGCTGGACATTTGGGTTGGTTGGACATTTGGGTCATTGATGGACATTTGGGTTGGTTCAAAGTATTTGCTATTGTGAATAGTGCTGCAATAAACATACGTGTGCATGTGTCTTTATAGTAGCATGATTTATAAACTTTGGGTATATACCCAGTAATGGGATGGCTGGGTCAAATGGTATTTCTAGTTCTAGATCCTTGAGGAATCGCTACACTGTCTTCCACAATGGTTGAACTAGTTTACAGTCCCACCAACAGTGTAAAAGGGTTCCTATTTCTCCATATCCTCTCCAGCACCTGTTGTTTCCTGACTTTTTAATGATTGCCATCCTAACTGGTGTGAGATGGTATCTTGTTGAGGTTTTGATATGCATTTCTCTGATGGCAAGTGATGATGAGCATTTTTTCATGTGTCTGTTGGCTGCATAAATGTCTTCTTTTGAGAAATGTCTGTTCATATCCTTTGCCCACTTTTTGATGGGGTTGTTTGTTTTTTTCTTGTAAATTTGTTTGAGTTCTTTGTAGGTTCTGGATATTAGCCCTTTGTCAGATGAGTAGATTGCAAAAATTTTCTCCCATTCTGTAGGTGGCCTGTTCACTCTGATGGTAGTTTCTTTTGCTGTGCAGAAGCTCTTTAGTTTAATTAGATCCCATTTGTCAATTTTGGCTTTAGTTGCCATTGTTTTTGGTGTTTTAGACTTGAAGTCCTTGCCCATGCCTATGTCCTGAATGGTATTGCCTAGCTTTTCTTCTAGGGTTTTTATGGTTTTAGGTCTAACATTTAAGTCTCTAATCCATCTTGAATTAATTTTCATATAAGGTGTAAGGAAGGGATCCAGTTTCAGCTTTCTACATATGGCTAGCCAATTTTCCCAGCACCATTTATTAAATAGGAATCCTTTCCCCAACCTAAATGTCCATCAATGACAGACTGGATTAAGAAAATGTGGCACATATACACCATGGAATACTATGCATCCATAAAAAAGGATGAGTTCATGTCCTTTGTAGGGACATGGATGCAGCTGGAAACCATCACTTTCAGCAAGCTATCGCAAGAACAGAAAGCAAACACTGCATGTTCTCACTCAAAGGTGGGAACTGAACAATGAAAACACTCGGACACAGGAAGGGGAACATCACACACTGGGGCCTGTTTTGGGGAGGCGGAGGGGGGAGGGACAGCATTAGGAGATATACGTAATGTAAAAGACAAGTTAATGGGTGCAGCACACCAACATGGCACATGTATACATATGTATGAACCTGCACGTTGTACCCGAGAACTTAAAGTACAATAAAATGAAAGTTATTCCAGAAAACAAAACAAAAAAAGAATTGCTCTCTGTCTACTGAGTTCCTGTTTATTTTTCAAGTCACAGCTCAAATGTCACACGTTCTGCATATGTTCCTCAATTTCATTAACTTATTCAATCATTTGTATTTTTTAAACATATACGTTCTAGTGCTCTATGCAGGGTGTTTTAAATGCGTTAGTACAGAGATCTATATGCAATATCTGTCACACTTGTTTGCGAGCGTCTGTCCTTGAGGACAAGAACCAGAGACCACTTCTGTGTAACCCTGACATGTAGCTCAGTTCTGGATGCTGAACAGGTGTTCAATGTTGGGTCACTTTATTTGGTACATATTTTAGACTGAATTATCCCCCTCACTTTCAAATTCATATGTTGAAATCATAGTCCCCAGTACCCCATAATGTGACTGCATTTGGAAACTAGGTTTTTTATTTTATTTTATTTTTTTGTAACAGAGTCTCGCCCTGTCCCCAAGGCTGGAGTGCAATGGCATAATCTCGGCTCACTGCAAGCTCCCCATCCTGGGTTCTAGTGATTCTCCTGCCTCAGCCTCCTGAGTAGCTGGGATTACAGGTGCCCGCCACCCCGCCTGGCTAAGTTTTGTATTTTTAGTAGAGACGGGGTTTCACCATGTTGGTCAGGCTGGTCTCAAACTCCTGACCTCGTGATCCACCCACCTCAGGCTCCCAAAGTGCTGGGATTACAGGAGTGAGCCACCGTGCTGAGACTAGGTCTTTAAAGAGGTAATTAAGGTTAAATGAGGTCACTGATGAGCCCTCATCCCATATGACTGATGTTCCTATGAGAAATGGAGGCTAGGATACAGGTACAGATACAGATACAGGAGGAAGACTGTGTGGAAACAGGGAGGAGGCAGACACCCATGAGCCAAGGAGAGAAACTTCGGAATAAAACTAACTCTGCCAACACATTCATCTCAGACTTCTGGCCTCCAGAATTGTGAAAAACTAAGTTTCTGTTGTTTAATCCATCCAGTCTGTACTACTTCGTTAGGGAAGCCCTAGTAAGCGAATACAGTGCCCGTGAAAACTATTTTTTATTGTGTTCTCTCTCAAGAGCAATCAGTGGATCCGCATTCCATAATCACCTTTTATTTCTGTGTTTTTTGGTTTCCTGTGCATTGCATTTCATCATAAAACCTCAAGCACCTTCATCTAGCTCTGTATCTCACTTATTATCTCACTCATCTCTCTGTCCATCATTTCGGTATCTCTTCGGTTGAAAATGGCCAAGCTGGTAGTAACTTCTTTTAAGGATACGCTGTGTTTCACTAAAACTTGATTGTAACCTTCCACTTTTCACTACAGAGGATATAGGCTAGAAAGAAAACATGCATATGTGTTTTTGTTTCGGAAGATGAGAGCCTAACCTTTGCAGATTCACTGCTAACTGCTTTCGGGGGCAGTTTTCCTGAGAATTGTTTGTTGTTAATTTTGAAATTTTTTTCATTCATTTTATTCTAATTTCTAATGTTTATCAAGTTGCATCTTTGGGATGTTGCTAAATTCTTCCCTGCCCTGAGCATTTCATTGCTATGTATACCTCTTAAAAATGTAACATTGTTTTTAATAGCTAACAGACTTGTAACTGCAACCTTTGTGTCTCATCATGCGGACTCTGCCAGATTTTTCTTTCTACTTGTCTTTGAATGCTCCACACTTGCGTTCTCAGGAACTGCGTTATAATACTTTTCCAACTGTCTTCCTGCTATTAAATGTACAGTACACAACAAGGAGTACATTTAACCAATGTGTTCTCCAAAAAGTAGCTTTGAGCATGGAACATCAAAAGCAAAATTAGTTTGGCAATCGTAACACAACATCTGTTCAGGGAATTTTTTTCCCCCCACACCATGAGGGGGAGCAAAGAGAAATAAATGTATACTACATGGCACATTTTTTTTGAAAATCAAAGAAAGCTGTTGTGTGAAAAAGAAATGAAAGGATACCCAAGACAGAAAAAATAGATGGAATTATATACTGCCCCAAAGACAAATTCACATTTTATTCTGTTCTGCCTGTTGAGTGCTTATACAGGTGGCAACAGAAATATGGGGTGATTTGCAACACTTTCATTGTGCTCCCCAGTCCTTGATAAGCATCAATTACCATTGGGCAAATGACTTTCTCCAAATATATCTGAGCAGTCATATATTTCCATTATTCTGCACTTAGTTTCAATGACCTAACTGTAGATAAAACTCTGTGTGCATGTGCCTGCTGCGACGTTCATTGCGGCAACTGCACCTGTTAGGAGAATGTTTCTGCTTATTACAAACATTTGGCAAACATTGAGGCCATGTCCACAGAAGGCAATTGTTTTTAAATTAATACTGGATCATTTGCCTTCAAATATTCTCTTTTCAGTTTTCCATGTTCCTCATATGCAAAGTTAAAAAAAAAAAAGTGAAAGGGGAAGGTGTTTTTTTTAAGCAACCCAGGCCTACAAGGAGGCTGGTTTTGAAATAAGGTGGCCTTGCCAGGGTTCTGGGCACTAGCAAGCTCCGTCCTGATACTGAGCATTTATTCTTGCTACTCCTGCTAACTTATCCCTGAATCTTTTTGAGATGATGCAACTGAGCTTTCCTTAGAGCTTTGTAAGTCCTCTAATTTCATCTCCCTGCCTCCACCACTTTGTCCCTTACTCTGAAGTTGGAGGAATGGTGATAAGGAAAGGGAGAGAGAAATGAACTAATGTCTCCTTTTTGAGCCATGCATAGCAGAATAGAAGTGAATGAATATAGCAGAGAGGAATAGATCAGTTAAATGTTGGGTCTATTACCTCAATATTTACCTAACAAACTGACAGGTATCCAGTCTCTACTCCTCCACCGCTGTGGCTCACTTGTGGTCTTTATCAAGGATCTGGTCAACTGCGGCACTCTCAAAGCCTGTTGCTACCTCTAATAATCTCTTCTCCTCCAATTTGTCTACTTTTGTCAAATTGTCTTCTTGAAACAGATCACATATTTCCTTGAATTAAGATCTCTGATGGCTTCCCACTGCTAAGGGGAAAACATGAGCTTTTGTGTCAGACTTGATCTTGAATCTAAATTCTGCTGTTTAATTGTTGTGGTTAGCCTTAAAGAAAACCGCTTCACATTTCTGAGCTTTGGTCTCCTCAACTGTAAAATGTAAAAAAAAAAAAAAATCGCACCTTCCTCATAATTTGTGAGAATTAAAATAATATACCTTTGGCACCTAGCATACTGTAGCAATGCTTTGTATCCACAACTCTTATCACACTCTTTTCCTTGTTACTCCCCACTTTGAATATATTTTCCATATTCTCTCTAGTATCCCTCTAGTAACAACCTTCTTAGAATTGCACAGTTTCTTTCCTTCAGTAGAAACAAATGAAATCATAACCTCGTAAAAGAATTGTTCCTGCTATTATGTTGACTTTCCCTTTCTTTTCTTCGTTCCTCCACCTGGCCCTGTCTCCCCCTCACCCAAACATTCAGCTCATGCCCTCCATTTTTCACTGGGAAAATAAGACACTTCATTGTGAAAGACACAAGGAATGTATTTTATTGAGAAAATAGAAGTTTCGTTAGAGTAGAACTCTTTCCTCTTTGTGCTAAAACTACAAATATAATTTGCCCTATGCACTGATTTTACATTTGCCTTCCTATTTTGTAGGAGAATTGCCTCTGATCGTTGGAATATAAATTTCTCCACTTGTTCTCTGTGCCTTTCCAAAGACTGACCTCTGCTTGGTGGGCCAGCATCACTGCTTCTTTCAGATCTTTCTCAATAATATAAAAATATGATCTACCTCTTCCCATTACAAACAAATTATTTGACCTCATATCCTCATCTAGCCCTGTTTCACTGGTCTGTGTCAGCACAGACCTGCAGGAGGGAATCTCACCATTCTTCACTTCTCATCTATTCACCTATGATTCCCTCTTCAATCGACTCTTAATTTGGCTTTGGCTGCCAGTAAAACCAACCCTGCCCAGGTCATCAGAATAATGTCATGCTGCTGAATCTAGTGGGCATTTCTCTGCCGTTGTGGTACCTGACTTCTCAGAAGCCCTTAACACAGCTCTTTAAATACTCTCTTCTCTGTTTCCATGGCACCAAAGCCATCTTGAATTTATTTTCTTTATTTAGTTTACATATATACACATATATGTACATATATTTATGTATACATATATACACACATATATTATTACTAAGTGTAATATATTTCACATAGATATGACATACAACAGAATTTATGAGAAACCTCTATTTTCATCATTTGGATACCATTATCATGCCACGATATTATTGTTAAAGGGTGATTATTTATAGTTTTTTAAAAATCATTTATTTTAGGTTTGGAAGTACATATGCAAGTTTGTTATATAAGTAAACTGTATGTCATTCTCACTCTGTCACCCAGGCTGGAGCGCAGTGGCACGATCTCGGCTCAGTGCAACCTCTGCCTCCCAGGTTCAAGCAATTCTCCTGCCTCAGCCTCCCAGGTAGCTGTGACTACAGGGGTGCACCTGTCTAATTTTTGTATTTTTAGTAGGGACAGCGTTTCTCCATGTTGGCCAGGCTGGTCTCAAACTCCTGACCTCGGTTGATCCACCCACCTCAACCTCCTGAAGTGCTGGGATTACAGGCGTGAGCCACTGAGCCTGGCCTGATAGGTAGTTTTTTGATTCTCTCTCCTCCCATCTCCATCTGCAAGTAGACCCCAGTGTCTGTTTTTTCTTTCTTTTCTTTGTGTGCATATGTTCTCAATGTTTAGCTTTTACTTATAAGTGAGAAGATGTGATATTTAGTTTTTTATTTCTACATTAGTTTGTTTAGGATAGTGGCCTCCAGCTCCATCCATGTTGCTGCAAGGGACATGATCTCATTCTTTTTTATGGTTGTGTAGTATTCTATGGTGTGCATGTACTGCATTTTCTTTATCCAGTCTACCATCGATGGGCATTTAGGTTGATTCTATGTCTTTGCTATTGTGAGTAGTGCTGTGATGAACATACATGTGCATGTGTCTTTATGGTAGAATGATTTATATTCCTTTGGGTACATACCCAATAATTGGATTGCTGGTTCAAACGGTAATTCTGTGTTAAGTTCTTTGAGGAACTGCTGCACTGCTTTCCATAACAGCTGAACTAATTTACATTCCCCCTCGCAGTGTATAAGTGTTCCCTTTTCTCTGCAACCTTACCAACATCTGTTATTTTTTGACTTTTTAATAATAATTATTCTGACCAGTGTGAGATGCTGTCTCAGTGTGGTTTTTAATATATCATGCGGCATGGTTTTGCATTTCTCTGATGATTAGTGATGTTGAGCATGTTTTCATATGTTTGTGGGCTACTTGTATGTCTTCTTTTGAAAAGTGTCTGTTCATGTCCTTTGTCCACTTTTTAATGGGTTGGTTTGTTTTTGTTTGTTAATTTAAGTTCCTTATGAATTCTGATATTAGACCTTTGTCAGGTGTATAGTTTGCAAAGATTTTCTTGCATTCTGTAGGTTGTTTATTTATTGATAATTTCTTTTGTTGTGAAGAAACTCTTTAGTTTAACCAGGTCCCATTTGTTAATTTTTGTTTTACTTAGCATTTCTTTTGATGTCTTTGTCATGAAATCTTTGCCAGGTTCTACGTTCAGAATGGTATTTCCTAGGTTTTCAGGGATTTTGTAATTTTAGCTTTTATATTTAAATATTTCATCCTTTGTGAGTTGGTTTTTGTGTATGGTGTACAGAAGGGGTCCAGTTCCAGTCTTCTGCATATGGCTAGCCAGTTATTCCAGCATCATTTATTGAATAGGGAGTCTTTTCTCCATTGTTTACTTTTGTCGATTTTGTTGAAGATTAGATGGTTGTAGGTACGTGGCATTATTTCTGAGCTCTCTATTCTGTTCCATTCATCTGTGTGTCTGTTTTTGTACCAGTACCATGCTATTTTTGTTATTATAGCCTTGTAGCATAGTTTGAAGTTGGGTAACATGAATCCCCCAGCTTTGTCCTTTTTGTTTAGAATTGCCTTGTCTATTTGGGTTCTTTCTTGATTCCATAGAATTTTATTTTATTTTATTTTATTATTTTATTTATTTATTGAGACAAAGTCTCAAGAGTTCAGTGACATGACCTCAGTTCATTGTGACCTCCGCCTCCTGAGTTCAAGTGGTTCTTGTGCCTCAGCCTCTCCAGTAGCTGGGCCTACAGGCTCATGCCATCATGCCAGGCTAATTTTTGTATTTTTTAGTAGAGACAGGGTTTTATCATATTGGCCAGGCTGGTTTCGAACTCATGGACTCAAGCAATCCACCCACTTCAGCCTCTCAAAGTGCTGGTATTATAGGAGCGAGCCACTGTGCTTGGCCCCATTTGAATTTTAAAATTTTTCTAGTTCTGTGAAGAATGTCAGCAGTAGTTTAATAGAAATAGCACTGATTGGCCGGGCGCGGTGGCTCAAGCCTGTAATCCCAGCACTTTGGGAGGCCGAGACGGGCGGATCATGAGGTCAGGAGATCGAGACCATCCTGGCTAATACGGTGAAACCCCGTCTCTACTAAAAAATACAAAAAACTAGCCGGGCGAAGTGGCGGGTGCCTGTAGTCCCAGCTACTCGGGAGGCTGAGGCAGGAGAATGGCGTGAACCCGAGAGGAGGAGCTTGCAGTGAGCTGAGATCCGGCCACTGCACTCCAGCCTGGGTGACAGAGCAAGACTCCGTCTCAAAAAAAAAAAAAAAAAAAAAAGAAATAGCACTGATTGCTTTGGGTAGTATAGCCATTTTAATGATACTGATTTTTCATATCCAAGAGCACAAGATGTTTTTCCATTTGTTTGAGTCATCTCTGATTTCTTTGAGCAGTGTTTTATAGTTCTCCTTGTAGAGATTTGTCACCTACCTGGTTAGCTGTATTCCTAGGTATTTTATTTGTGTGTGTGTGGCAATTGTAGATGAAATCACATTCCTGCTTTGGTTCTTGGTTTTGACTCTTGTTGGTGTATAGGAATATTGGTGATTTTTGCTATTGATTTTGTATCCTGAGACTTCATTGATGTTGTTTATCAGCTTAAGGAGCTTTTGGGCTGAGACTATGGAGTTGTCTAGATGTAGGATCATGTCATCTGCAAACAGGGACAGTTTGACTTCTACTTTCTAGTTGGATACTTTTATTTCTTTCTCTATAAGTTCCTGCGCACATATACCCTCCCAAGACTGCACCAGGAAGAAATAGAATCCCTGCACAGACTAATAAGAAGCTCTGAAACTGAGTCAATAATAAAAATCTTACTATCCAAAAAAGCCAAGAACCAGGTAGATTCACAGCTGTATTCTACCATATGTACAAAGAAGAGCTGCGACTATCTCTGCTGAAACTATTCCAAAAAATTGAGGAGGAGGGACTCCTCCCTAATTCATTCTATGAGGCCATCATCATCCTGATACCAAAACCTGGAAGAAACACAAGAAAATAAAACTTCAGGCTGATATCCTTGATATACATTGATGCAAAGATCCAAAACAAAATACTTGCAAACCGAATCCATCATCACATCCAAAAGCTTATTCACTATGATCAAGTAGGCTTTATCCGTGAGATGCAAGGTTGGTTCAACATACGAAAATCAATAAATATAATTCATCACATAAATAGAACTAAAGGAAAAAACCACATGATTATCTCAACCGATACAGATAAGGCTTTTGATAAAATTCAACACACCTTCATGTTAAAAACTCTCAGTATACTAGGTATTAAAGGAACATACCACAAGATAATAAGAGGTATCTTTGACAAAACCCACACCCAACATCACACTGAGCAAAAGCTGGAAGCATTCCCCTTGAAAACTGGCACAAGACAAGGATGCCCTCTCTCACCACTTCTATTAAACATAGCATATTTTTGTTTTTAATTGACAAATAAAAATTTTATATATTTATGGAGAATATAATGTTTTGATATATCGACACACATTGTTAAATGATTAAATCAAGTGAATTCACTTGTCTAGCACTTCATGTACTTGTCATTTTTTGGTTCAAAATTGCTCTTTTAGCAAGTTTGAAATATATGGTACATTATTATTAACTATGGTCACTATGCTGTGCAATAAATCACTAACACTTATTCCTCTTTTCTAAATGAAACATTGTACCCTTTGATCAACACTCTTATATTCCTATTTTCTTAATCAGTGGACCTTTCTCATGCTCGTTTGTCTTGTTTTCCACCGATTCTGTCCTATTTAATCATGTTGGATCTTCTTGCAGCAGGTATCCATTCCCTATTATTTTCCTTATATAGTGTCTTCATTTATTTCTATGACTGCATATCACATTACCTATGTCATATATATACACACATATATATACACATATGTATATATATCCTGTCTAAAATTAGCCTCTGATCTGTCTTATACATCCAACTTCCCATCTAATAATTGTACTTTAAAAATGTTACAGGAATTCCCACTTAATATCTCAAATTCCCACCATCTCCTCCAAGACCACTGTTCTTTTCCTCACTTAAGTGAAAGTCATTATGATCTACAATATTTTATCAAGGCAAACAACTAAGCATCATTCTTGATTTATTTCTCTTAGTTAATGCTCCAAACCCAATCCATCACTAAGTCCCATCACTGCCATCTTTAAAATAGATACATCACACACATCTTGCCATCTCCACCAGAGTCATGCTGGCCTTTGTCTCCATCATCTTTTGCCTTCAGAACTGCTCTGCTTGCTGCTACTCTTGTTCCTCCTGCTTCTCCTGTCTAATGCATTCCCAACACAGCAGTTAATGTAATATTTAAACAACGTAAGGCTAGGCGTGATGGCTTATGTCTGTAATTTCAGCCCTTTGGGAGGTTGAGATGGGCAGATCACTTGAGGGCAGGAGTTTGAGACCAGCCTGGCCAACATGGCAAAACCCCGTCTCTACTAAAAATACAAAAATTAGGTGAATGTGGTGGTGCATGCTTGTAGTCCCAGCTATGAGGGAGGCTGAGGCAGGAGAATCTCTTGAACCCAGGAGGCAGAGGGTTGTAGTGAGCCATGATTGTGGCATTGTAATCCAGCCTGGGTGACAGAACAAGACTATGTCTCTAAATAAATAAATAAATAAATAAATAAATAAATAAATAGCAAATTTCATTTCAGACCGTGATCCTCCCTTGCTTGAAAATATTCAGTGATTTCCAGTTGTCTTCAGCATAAAATGCACTTTCTTCTCGTGGCTTAAATTCCTGTTATGATCCACCTTTTGCTTCTCTCTCTGACCTCATCTTATTCTAAACTCTCTCATGCCTTACTTTGTTTCATATGCAGATCTCCTGGCCTCCTTTCAGTTCCTGCTTCTTGCCAGCCTCATTCTTCTCCCAGAGACTTGGCTTTCGTTGTGTTGCTCCAGTGGGGAATGCACTTCTCTGATTTACCCTTGAGCTTTTCCTCACCCTTCATAATTTACCTCAAATATCATTTTCTCAGAAAAGCCATTCCTAACCACTTTACCCTAAAGTTCCCGGCTTCCCAAGCAATCATCACCTCTCTCCACTTATTCTCTTCATTGCACTTATCAAACCTGAATTTTGTATGTAGCTTTTAACTTTCTTATAATCTGTCTCTCCCTACTAATGTGCAACCTACAGAAGGAGAGAAACCATGTCTGTTTTATCTGTTTCTGTTCTGAAATTCTTAGAATTGCTCTTCGACAAAACCCTAGGCATCTGTGGTATGCTGAATAATGACACCCCCCAAAATGTCCACGTCCTTATCCCTGGAATCTGTGATATATTACCATACATGGCAGAGGAGACTTTGCAGATGTGGTTAAAGTTATGGACCTTGAAATGTAGGAATATCCTGAATCACCTGAGTGGACTCAAGGTAAACACAAAGGCCCTTATGAGAAGGAGGCGAGAAAGTCAGAGGAAGACAAGGTGATGTGGAAAGAAAAAAAAGAAAAAAAGTGAGAAGTTGTGATGATGGAAGCAGAGGTCGAAATGGTGTGGGGCCATAAACTGAAGAATGCAGTTGGTTTCTGAAAGCTGGAAAAGTAAAGGAAACAGATTCTCCTTTGGGGCCTTCAGAGGAGACACAGCCCTGCCAGCATCTTGACTGTTAGCTCCCTGAAGCTGATTTTGAACTGCTGCCCTCCAGAACTGTAATTTTAATCCACTAAATGTTGTTAATTTACTAAATGTGCTAAATTTGTTAATTTTCTAAGTTTTAGCAAGAGGAAACAAAAACAGCATGATTCTTGATTTTGTTTCTTAGCCACTCAATGAATGTTTGCTGAATGTATGTGTTTCATGTATAAGGAATGTTTATTTGCCTTCGAGAAGCTTACATTGCCGCCTTTATTATTTTTTATGTCTTAGAACCAGGAATTATGGCTGTGCCCTTAAAACTACTTAGATAATCTTTCAATTAGGGTGAAATTTTGACTACATTTTCTATCTACACATTCATTTAAAATGGTTTCAATGTGTCTATGACTTAAGAAACTCCGTGGTGAATATCTGGGTGAAGATATCACGACCAAGAAGCATATTGTCTAGATATGTGCTGCCCATTACAGTAGGCACTAGCCACTTGTACCTATTTACATTTAAACTTATATTATTAAAACTAAATTCAGTTTATTATTGCAGTAGCCGCACTTCAACTGCTCAGTAGCCACAAGTGGCTGGTGGATACCAACTAGATGGTATAGACATGGAACATTTCCATCATCACAGAAAGTTCTTTTAGCCCTGGTCTAGAGGGAGAAAATATATTATTGAGGGACATTTCTTCATGGGTTTCTCATGTTTCTGCATGTCCAGTCTTCTCAAGGATGCCCTTCGTATCTTGAAATTGTGATCAGAAGCACTTCCTATCTTCTCAAGGATGTTTGTAGAGCAAAAGTCTTAGAAGGTAGAGATAATCTCTCCCTCTGTAGCAAAGAGCAGATCTGTGTATTGTCCATTATAATAAAGACAATGTAGTCCTTTTTGAGAAAAGTCAGGAGAGTTGGCTTGCAGCCTATTTGAGATTATTTGTGTTCTGTGTCAACAGCCTGCTGTGTGTGTAGTATCCACGTGCGCCCTTCTACATTGCCTTCGTGGGATTTGGGGACTAGCAGAAGGTACATGCGCATCAAGCTCCTGCTGCTTGCAGGGCCATGAATGACTAAACCTTCTGTCTCTGACCTAGGAGTCTCAGGTCTTCTGCCAGCATCAATGAAACTGTGGCTGACTAACCTGCTAGCTTGCAAGCAGGATAAATCTCAGGCTCTTCACAGTTTGGCAAATGGGTTTGACAAGCAATTTCAAAAAATTATAGACATATTCTTTGCTTTGCCAAAATATTTCTTTTAATAACCATTTAGGTTAGTTACAATATTATGTGATTTGCAAAGGTTCCTCAATATGCTTCTTCCACCTCCCTGCAAACCGCACATGCACTCTTTCCAGGAATGTAGGCTAAGTTATATATCCACCTATTTAGAAACGTATGTCAAGGAAGACAATAACCTACTTTGTAAAAATTACTGCAGTCTAAAAATAATGACGTGTCAACAGAGTGAAAAGGGTTTTCATATACTTTTCGATTGATTTTTGCATTGGTATCCTCAGAAGGCCCTATTCCACACCTTATTATACACTCAGTATGAGAATAAAATAATGCACTCTGTATTTAATGATATCAAGTAAGTCATTTTCAGGAAATATGTATATTTCCTGAATATATAAATAAAAAATACAGGAAAATATATACATATAGAATTCTGCTTTCAATATTATTTTGAAAGCATAATTGGCACCTATGTATATTTTAAAAGCGTGTTTATAAACTATAATTGTCTTTTCTCAGGGAAATAAATTACGACATTCACTTATGGGATTCAAAGAAAAATTTTAAATATAATCAAAGCAGAATAGGAAGACTGGAACAACTGAACCATAATAAATAGAGCTATCATTATTGACTCTTTTTCGGGAACTGATTGTACACAAATATTATAGCATGCAAAATATTTTACCATTTTTTTTTCAGACTAATGATAAAAGTTGAGGTTAAGAATTTCCTCATCTTCGTTCTAACTCAAAAGACACCTCCTCCCTCAAACTTTCAATCCTCCTATAAAATTAAATGACTGCTTTTTCATGCTTATAGTATCAACTGGACTTACGTTTGCCTTTATTTAATAAGGTATAAAAACAAATATAAATACGGTAAAGTGGCTTAAGTAAGATAGAAGTTTCTTTCCTTCCTTTGAGAGTAAGTTTGCTCCATCATCCCCAGGGACTCAGATGGTTTGCCATTTACTATTCTCAGCACGTGACTTTCTTGCTCAAAATTACCTCCTGGTCCAAGATGGCTTTTGGAAATCTGATTATAATGGTCCCATTCTAAGGGTTAAGCAGTAGGGAAGAAGTCACCTCCTTTAAAGAGACTTTCTCGGAATTCTTGCAGAACGCTTGCTTACACTCTGCCAGAGGTTGGTCGCATGGCTACTGCAGCTGCAAAGGAGGCTGAGAAACAGTTATTCTGGAGTTAAATATCCAGCTAAAATTTGGGTTCCATTGCTTGAGGAGGGATAAATGATAGCTCAGATGAGAATGATCAATCTCAATTTTAATTAATTAGCAATCTTAATTCTTCTACTTAATGCTTACATTATCTCATCTGATCATAGCTAATTTTCACAAGAATGCTGCCATCACTACAAACTCTATGTTTCTTGTAGGAAGAAATGTTGGATTATTTTTCTTTATTCCAAGCACCTAGCAGCATCCTGCCATATAATCCATCATCAATCAGTATATGCTGGTTTTAATAGTATTTATTGAATAACACAGGATATTAAGTATATCTCTTTTTAGAAATAGAAATCTCCATTGTCTTTAGTAAACTATATAATTCCCATGTCAAAAGTCGGTGAGGATACTTTTTTTTTTTTGAGACCAAGTCTCGCTCTGTCGCCCAGGCTGGAGTGCAGTGACGTGATCTCCGCTCACTGCAAGCTCCGCCTCCTGAGTTCACGCCATTCTCGTGCCTCCGCCTCCCGAGAAGCTGGGACTACAGGCGCCCGCCACCACGCCCGGCTAATTTTTTTTTTTTTTTTTTTTTTTGTATTTTTAGTAGAGACGGGGTTTCACCGTGTTTGCCAGGATGGTCTGGATCTCCTGACCTCGTGATCCGCCCGCCTCGGCCTCCCAAAGTGCTGGGATTACAGGCGAGGATACTTTTAATGTTCAAATCTTTATTTAAAACATGTCTCAGTAAACGTTAGACAAACTACTTACTAGAAAAATGAAATGAATTTTGAGTGTAGCCATATAATTTATATTAATTTATTTTTTAATTAATTGACTCATAAAATATTTATTAAACATTTTTTGCTTGCAAGGCATTGTGGCAGACGTTTGGTATATAAAGATGAATAAGGTGGAATCCCTGCTCTCAAAGAACACGAAATCTAGTGCACATCTATGGCATGCATGATATGATTGCCTGTTATATACTTGTACATATGGCACAGGTTTTCAATTCCTTTGCATTTTGACGTAAGTAATTTTCTTTTGTAATATTTTCCTTTGATTGCCACCATAAAAAATTAATGACCCTTTGGGCAGAGGATTAATTCACCCTCTGTGAAAAATCTATTCCAGAGTAAAACTGAGATAAATTGATAGAGTTTAATTATAAAATAAAGATTTTTAAAAAGATTTCTTTATCCCATAATTTCTTCTGTGAAATTGTTGAATTTCTTTTTATGACCACATAAGATTTCTCTCAACAGGGTATCCTTTAAAGTCTAATATAGTCTGTTTCAATATCTTGTATGACCTTACAGAAATCAATAAATCTATTATATATATATTTTTCTGGTTAGTATTAATATTGCCATTGTTCCAAACGGCTTTTATAACTTTTTTCTATTGAATGCAGATTTACTTATTTCATTGCAGTGCTAAATTAATTTTGCCTCGTTGTGTATTTTAGTCCCATTCCTATTTACTGCTAATCTTGTGTAGTGAATACCTGGATTCCAAGGCATTTTCTCGCCTGGCTGCCAAAGTGTTGCTGACTGATGGCTTACACTGAGTCCTTTCCACTCAGGATTGCTTGCAACCGAATATTAAGGCTCATGGAGATTATGTGCACTCCTAAAAGGAAGTTTTCATGGAATGGCTCAATGATAGAAGGGATTCAAAGACCTGGCTGTCTTTCTTTAAATTAAGATGTCCCTCAAGGCCAAACTAACTTCACAGCTTTCCACAGTGTGGGCTGAGGCCTCCACTGTGATTGCCATGCAGTAGCACTGAATGATAACACTTCCATTGAACTGGGATGGAAGGCAGTTAAAGAAAATGCTGTGGTTGGGGCTATATCAGGCATTTGAGAAGTTTGGGGCAGCTAGTAATTATTAGGCTATGCAATAGAATGGCTCGTGCTGAGTGCTATTATGACTTTAAGAAAGAAATGAAACACTTAGGGCAATTCATTACCCATTTTGGCTGGAGATTTAAGTGTGTATAGCCACCTTGGAAACACATAAAATCATACCTATTGAATTGAAGGGCAGAAAAAGCTGAGGATCAGGCTCAGAACTTAATTATAAGGCTACTAGTAATATAAAGATGTCTAAGTTTTCAACCTCATAAAATCAGCTATGTGAAAATCAGCAGGTTGGACAAGTATGGCACCCTGAGACTTGAGATGGGAGACATCTGGGTTGATTCATTTGACAATCTTGAATCCCTAGTTTTCTCTGAATGTCCTGGGTCTGCAGAAGTGGCCCCCTCTTCCTGTTAAGAGCTAGCATTTCTGCATTGTTTGAAGACAATGCAAGTGCCTATGCCTCATAAGACAATGTACGTCCTTCCTACCATCTATTTGTATCTACTTTCACATCCTTTCTAGTTGTCAGATAAATAACAAATGTTAAGCCACAGTATAAGCCAGCAAGGCAAGTGCTGGACATGCTATAGGAAGAAACAGACTCTACCTTGAATTGTTCTATAAGACTTAGCCAATGTATATCAGCCAGAAGTATACATATGGGGCTGGGTGCTGAGAGGCTGAGAGGAACATAATATAAAGTTGGATAAGGGAAAATTTACTGATGAGAGAGAACATTCCCACGATGTAAGATTTAACTACCTGTAGAGAAACAGGGAGATGGTAACAAAGTCTACATTGGCTGTTCAAAGCTTGGAGAAAGCTATGGCCCATAGTAAGTAGGAATGCTTCCTGGCAGATGCCGGAAGAAAGGGAAAAAAACTGAGATAATTGAATCTTCTAGAGATGATAGGCTATGAAAACCTGAAACACCCACCAGCTACCTATGCTCCATGGGATGGCAAGGAAGACACTCTAATTTCTCAAAGCAAAAAGAAATGTGTTGGTGAGAAGGAGCCCAATAGTGGCTGTACTTGGAACACTTGGGTTAATAGTGGAGCTAGTCTTACAGAATAAGGTTCCCTAATAGCAACGGGGATGAAAGGATGATAGGAAAATAAGAGGAGACAGATGGCGGACCTTAACCATCCAAAACAAGGTAGACATAATTACCACCAAAAGAACAAGGTCGATCTGATTTTCATGGGGCCATAACCAACAGATAGCAATGCAAATGGATTTTAGAGCAAAACAAATAGAAGGTCCAGAAAAATGACAAGTGTGTCTGAAGTCTTAGTAAGACACACTCACTTCGGAGGTACCGAGGTAAACTCTGTGGCAATTACAGGACTCGCTGCATTACTGATATTTTTAAGGGCTTCTGTAGTCTGGGATATGTTGAAACATCCACTATGAAGTAAAATTCATAGAAGAAGAAAAGCAAAATGACTACTAGGCATCTTTGGAATCCAGAGGAAGCATTTCCCACAACTTAAAAATATTGGTTTGACCAATGTACACGATGACACGTGAGGCTGCCATCCCTGAATGGAGTCTATAACAGAAAATGGGCTCTGCAGCAGTTCCAGGTTGAGGTACTAGCAGGCTTTCCATGGGGCCATACGATCTGACAGACGTGTCTCTGATGGGAAAAGTATCATGTGGAGTTTATATCAAGACTAACAGGAGGACTAGCATATAGATCCATAGATTTCGCGAGGCAGGACCGTGCATTTCTCATTGAAGTATGCACCCTTCCAAGCTTCTTGTTTGCTACTGAGTCCTGGTAGAACTAAAACAACTTGTCATGTGACATCGAGTGAACATTTGTCTAGAGGTGCCCATAATAAACTGGGTTCCATTAAACTCATCAAGTTCTAAGACCGTACATGTGTAGCAGTAAATATTAATAACAGTAATGTCAGAGCAATGCATTCTGGATCATGTACAAGCTATGTCAGAAGGCACAAGTGAGGTATATGTGCAAGGATGCCAGTCTCCCATGTTATCTGCCACTATTCCACAGGTACTTCTCCCTGAGCTCACTTGCTTAGCCCACACCTGGAGCTGCAGGAAGGGTGTCTTAAGACCATCTAACTAGGGAGGAAAATGGCCCAATATTGTTTATGGGTAGGTTGGTGCTGTAATTTTGTACAAAATGAAAATGGACTGCTGCTGTCCAAGAGCCCCAGTCTGATGTGGCTCTGAAAAGTGGCAATAAAGGAAAATTAAAGGGGAGAACTTTGTGAGGCACACTTTATCATTCACATTGTATGAGAAAAGAAGCAGCCCAAGCTTAGAGTATATGTAGACTCAAGAGCAGTGGTGAATGGCTTGTCTGGCTGTTAATGGACCTTGAAGGATCAAGATTGGCATGTCAAGGACAGGGACACCTTAGGAAGTCATGTGCATTGATTTAGGGGAGTGGGCATAGGGTGAAGGTCTTAGGATCCCATGTTTAATGCCCACTGGAGAGCATTACTCATGGGATAGGTATAAACATAGACAGGAGGACTTGGCCATATATCAGGCAGCTCTACTATCATCCACTCTAGAGGTGGTGCATTTGGCTTGTGAACAGATGAGCCACTGTGGCAGAGAAAGGGGCAGCACATGAGCCCAATGATATGAACTTTCACCCACCAAGCCTGGTCATTGGCTGAATGCCAGTTGGCCGGAATTAGAGATCAATGCGGAGCTCCTTATAGGGTGCTACTCTTTGAGAAGACCAACTAGACATTGTGGCAAGTTGATTACAGTGTAGCTGTTCTGCCCTGGAACAGACAACAGTTGACATTGGATGGAACCATCATGTATTTTAGGTATATGTGAGCTCCTGAGCCAGCACCACTCTCAGAGCTCATAGAGGATTTGATCTTCTGACATAGGATCCTGCTTAATTTCCCAATGGTATCCACTGAGGACTTTGTTTCAACTTTAGTCTCAACTCAATTTTTCTTTCTGCTTATTCCTGTTATCTTTACTCCCTTGCAGATGTTGCTCTCAAGAGCACTCCTTAATAAAATTCCTTGATGCAAATCTCCATTTCAGAGTTTGTTCCTGAGGAATCCCAATGATACTTCTTTGTTCTCTCTGGAACTTTTTAAAAGTTTTTCTGTAATACCTTATTATTTTTCTATTTTATCTCATAGCTAATAATAATGTTTTATTCTACTATAAAATATGTATCTGTTGCAAATTAAGCTTGGTGAATGCATATTCTTCTGTAATTTATGTCTTCTAGTCCATTGTATATTTTTGATTCAATACTTACTCTTAGCTCACTGACTTATCTTATGGGAAACATTTTATCTGATTTGTGCTTTTTCAAGAACCCTATTTATTTTAGTACCATTATACTATCTATTAGGATTATATATCATTTTCTAATGAATGTGGGGTTCAAGTTCCTTCAATTTCATCCTAGGAAGCAGATGTTTAAAATTCATGCAGAGATGTTACTGTCCTGCTTCAGTGCAGGTTTCATTAAATGTATAAATCAAAAATGTCTTTTTGCAGGATAGAGCAAATCAAGATTCAAATAAGTAAGTAAAATATTGCTCTTGGCAGGGCTGATGGATTTTCTATCCATTGTCTTTATCAATTTCTACATATCACAACGGCCTCATCCATTTTTCAGTTTTACACAGTACCTTTTTTGTGTCTATCTATCCATCCTACTGAGATCTATTGAGCATCTTGTATAAGATGCAAGATTATCCATGCCCCCAAAACACAAGATGCTGGTAACAGCTAAGTTTATTAGTTATGGTAACTTATAAGGAGAGAAGAGAGTGCACGATCTCTCATAGTTGTTACCCTGGGTCATGTCCGTGCCAGTGTTAGTGGTGGTAGTTATCCACATGGGTCTGCAGCTGCCTCAATTCTTGCCTCCTCAGAATAAAGAATTTGACTGAGGGGCACGCGGCAGAAGGGAGACTGATGCACGTTTTAGGTCAGGAGTGAAAGTTTAATAAAAAGCTTTACAGAGTAAGTTTTTTGAAAAAAGGAAAGGAAAGGAAGGAAAGTATACTTGGAAGAGGGCCAAGTGGGTGCCTTGAAGAGAGCAAGTGCGCAGCTTGACATCTTGACTCAAGGTGTTAAACACTGGCATACTTCCAGGGTCTTGCATTACTTCAGTCCTGAGATCTTATTAGGAAGCAGCTGATCACCTGATTCAGGTGTTTTCTGTCGGGGTGCGGGGGGAGCTGCCTCCCTGGCACCAGCTGTGACCAATTAACAGACCATGTTAACAACCACCTGACCATCACCTGATGGTGACCCAACACTTCTGGAGTGTGTGTGTGTGTGTGTATGTGTGTGTGTGTGTGTGTGTATGTGTGTGTGTGTGTGTGTGTGTGTGCCCTCTCCTGCCCTGCTCATACCTGATTAGCTACTTACTGTAACACCAGCAGCATGAACATGCAACTTGGGTGTTGGTCTGAAATGGATCTACTGGTTTGCTAGGGCTGCCATAATAAAATATTACAGACTGTCTGGCTTAAACAAGAGAACTTTATTGTGTCAGTCTTGGAGAATAGAAGTCCAAGGTGTAGGCGTTGGAAGTGTTGGTTTCCCTGAGGCCTTTATCCTTGGCTTGCAGATGGTTCCCTGTATCTGCACATGACCTTTTCTCTGTGTCTGTTTCCTAATTTCCTCTTATTGTAAGGATACCAGCCACGTTGAATTTGGGATCACTCTAATGACCTCACTTTAACATAATTACCACTTCAAAGATCCTATCTCCTGAGGTGCTGGAGGTGAGGACTTCAACATCTGAATTTGAAAGAGGACACAATTCAGCCCACAAAAAGGGAGTAGGGAATACCTACTTACTCTTACAATTAAAAAGAAATAGAGAAAAGGCCCTTTGGACCCAGCACAGTGCTGGGGAGAATGCATACTTTGGTGGGTCGAGATCTGTGTACTGAGAATCCCAGGAACGGTGATGAAATCGCTCCAAGGCCCTGCTGTCTTTCTGCAAAATGTCTTGGTGTAGGTGAGCCGGCTTGTCGCCGTACATCAGGTAATGGGGAAGGGGAAAACTCCCCATAGACAGCTAAAACTGTATATGGATTTGGCTCCGTTCACACCTGCTATATAACAGGCAGTATTTGAGTTGCCATTGATCTCTGCACATCTGGTGGGATATTCACTTGTAAATTTAGAGTGGCTTCCACAGGGAAAGATGTTCACCTATAGATGGGTCCTAGGGTGTCACTAGGGCAGTCTGTGTTGTTTCTGGTTCTAGGTGGGCACAGTAGCACAGCCTCCATTCAGCTTCTTCAACTGTGATCAATGTCAGCAATGGCTATAGGTATCTCAGTGGCTGAGGCTGTACAAGTTCATGGCAGTGATAGCGAAAGTGTAGGTTGTTAAGGTTCTCAGTGGCAAGGACTTTAGTTGTCCTTCCATTCTCGTTTTTTTTCCCCAGTGGAGAGTCTTGGTTGGAGGATCCCTCTTAGTGTCTGGTCTGACATGACCCACAGCGGTCACAGCTACACTGTATTCCAGGGCATAGAAGCGACTGTGAAGCTGGTATCCTGGCCTTGGTGTCCTGTTAAACTTGGTATCCCATGGCACCTGTGTTGTGGGTGCAAGTTCACTCTCTGAGGCATGGGTAGATGCAGCTCTCCCACAAAGCCATGGGATGTGACTCTGAGGCACTCACTCCCTAGTAGCTTGGGCCCAGGGAGTAGAGATACAGCTGTAACTCTGATCCTGGGAGTCAGTCAGCAGCACTAGCACAGCTCCAGGGAAGAAGGGGTGTTTCAGAGGATTGGGCCCTGGGGAGCTGGGCACAGCTTTGCGTCTCAGAGCCAACAGGGCACAGTGGTAACTTGAGCACCCAGGGAGGAGATGTTACCTTGTGATGACTCTGGATGTTGGGAGATGAGGCCCAGCAGATACCCCGGCTCTGCAAGGCTAGATTCAGTGGTAGCAGGGACTCAGGAAAAGTGAGGCACAGTGTGGCTTGGGATCTGAGGGTGGGGAGCAGCACAATGATGACTCTATTTCCCAGGGATGTGGGTGACTCAACAGCTCAGACTCTGGAAAGGCTACTCTTAAGTTTTGGGGCACAGAGGCTGTTCAGCTCAGCGGGTGAGGTGGCACAGCCCAGTCAAGGCTCAGCCTCTCTGGGGGTGGGGCACCATATCAGCTTCGGGGTAAAGGTGCTCCACCAGACCAGTGCTTCTGGTCACCAGGGAACAAGGCACCAAGTTGTCTGGGGCACCTGGGGTGCAGCTGCTTCGCTGGGCCAAAGCTCAGATTCCCAAGGGGGCTGGGTGCTACATTGGCTCAGGTGCCGGGTTTGTGACTGCACCACTGGACTGAAGCTCCTGGTTCCCCAAGGAGTGGTGTGCCGGTCAACTCAGGCTCCAATGGGCGTGGCTGCTCTGTGGGGCTGGTGCTTTTGGTCCCAAGAGGGTAGGGTGCTGCATGGGTTCTGGTATGAGGGTCCTGACTGCTTCCCTGGGCTGAAGCTCCAGTTCCTGCGGGGTTTAGGCACTCGGGGGGTAGTAGTAGCAGCTGCTCTGCAGGTACTAGGCTTTGAGTAGCTGTGGGTTGGAGCACAGCTGAAATGGGGCTGGTGGAGATAGAGTGCCTCTGAGGCAATCTGGCTGCAGCAACTCAGCTGGGGAATGGTGTGCCACTGTGTATGTGAGCAGGTGCAATGATGGAAGATCCTCAGAGATGCAGGGATCAGTGGCTAGTGGCCCCTGGAGCAGGATGCCCTTTAGCAGTGGCTCCACTTTTAAGATGGCATGAGCAGTGACAATCTGGCCGTAGGAAATCCAGGCTTCTTCTCTGGAGTAATGCTTCCATGAGCACTTCAGGCAGCTCCCCAAGCTGGGCTCAAGGCCTGTGAGGACTCCAGAATCCTCCAGTAGCAAAGACTGCATGTGTTCCCCGCAGTAATGGGGGCTGCTGGAGCCCCCTACTCACCTTTTCCCTGCAGGGAGAAGCCTCTCCTGGTTGTGAGCTGATCCCTACCAGGTAAATGAGGCAGGTGGAGGAGGTGGGTGTTTCCTTCTCTTTTCCTTGGGGCCATCCTGAGTTTCTGTGCTCCACAGGGTTTCTGCCACTCCCTGCTATACTTTGGCATGTTCCTTTAGTCACTCTGGTCAAAATGTAGTTGTTTATTGTGTTGGTCCTTTTTAGTGTTTGTGGGAGAGTAGCATTTTGCACCTTCTTGCTCATTTATCAGTTTATTATAAAGGATATATCAAAGGATATTAATAAAGAGCCGGAGGAAGAGATGCATATGGCAAGGGCTAGGACAGGAGCTGCTTAGTGGATTTGGGGTGCAACTTCCGGACACATGGATATATTCACCAACCTTGAAGCCTGTCACGTCTTGTTCAAGAATGTTTATAGAGTTTGATCTCTGGAGTTGTATAGAATTTGATCCAGAGGTCAGTGGGTGGGGCTGAAGGTTCCAACCCTCTAATCCTCTAGTCACTTGGTCTTTCTGGTGGTGACTGGCCCCATCTTGGGGCCATCTAGGGGCCCCACCCAAAGCAACCTTATTAGCATAAATGCAGGATTTATCAAACGGGCTTATTGTGAATAATAGAAGATATGCCTATCACTCAAGAAATTCCAAGGATGTTAGGAGCTCTGTGACAAGAACCGGGGACAAAAACCACATATATTTCATATTAAACCACAGGTACTCTAGCCAGAAACCACAAAGCATTCCAGCTGACCTCACATGCATGAGCAAACTTAGCTGAGATCATCCAATTCAGGCCTAGACCAGAAGAACCAGCAGATGGCCTATAGATTATTGAGGACATTAAATACTTACTGTATTAAATTGTTGAGTTTTGGGATGGTTTGTTATGCACTAACAGCTAATTAATACACATGATAAAAACCATTTTCTAAAATGAAAATAGATACAGGAAAAATAAACTAAATCCAGGGAAGAAAGTAAAATAGAAAATGCCCACTGTTACAGTAGGTAGCTAGTCGGGCATGAACAGGGAAAGAGAGGGCTTTCCCCCCACCACACACCAGGAGTGCTGAATGACCATCAGGTGATAGTCAGGTGGTTGTTAACTGTCTCCCTAAAGTAATAATTGGTCACAGCTGGTGCCCGGGAAAGGCATGCTCCTAATAGACAACACCTGAAACTGATCAGCCAGCTTCACTGTAGGATCTCAGGAGTGGAGAGAAGTAACACAAGACCCCGGAATTACGCCAACATAAAATCGCAATTCAAGTGGTCAAGCAGCACAATTGGTCTCTCAAATCACCTGTTAGGCACTCTTCCAAGTGTACCTTCCTTTCTTTTCTTCTTCTCCTCACTTATGTAAAGCTTTTTAATAAACTTTCACTCCTGCTTTAAAACTTACTTTAGTCTCTCCTTCCGCCCCTCAAATTCTTTCTTCTAAGGAGGCAAGAATTGACGTTGACGCAGATCCGTACAGATTACCACCTTGATACGGTTTGGTTGTGGCCCGCCCCCCGCAATCTCATCTTGAAATGTAGCTTCCATAATTCCCAGGTGTTGTGGAAGAGACCAGGTGGAAGGTAATTGAATCATGGGGGCGGGTCTTTCCCATGCTGTTCTCGTGCTAGCGAGTAAGTCTCACGAGATCTGATGGTTTTATAAATGAGAGTTCCCTGCACACACTCGCCCTTGCCTGCCGCCGTGTGAGAGTTGCGTTCTGCTCGTCCTTCGTCTTCTGCCATGACTGTGAGGCCGCCTCAGTCATGTGGAATTGTGAGTCCATTAAACTTCCTTGACTTATGGGCTACCCAGTTTCGGGTATGTCTTTATTAGCAGCATGAGAATATCATACACAAGTAACAATACTACAAAATGTGTGCATTTGTTAGAGGTAGGCTGAATATTCTGTTCTGAGCTTTATAGCAACCAATGGAAAGAGGACTAGACCACCTATTATATGACACATAATATAAACAAGATAGAAGTAAGCCAGTTATAACTACGGCTTTGATATTTATAATAGACGTTGGAGTGAAATTATGCCACATTTGAAATTGAAATTGAAATTGCAGAAGAAATGAGGTAAAAAGCAGCCTTCTTGGGTTTTAACCACTTTTTTTTCCCCTCGCTTAGAGAGATTTTGATTAGTAGAATGTTTTTACTACTGCTACTTTACATACTACCTTTCTATTCCTCTTTCATGTTCTTTGCTTCACATCATTTTTCTTGCCTTTCCTTATTTCCCTCCATTTATACTCACTGGTAAAGGCCCACAGAGATTAAAATGGTAAAGTTAGCACTGAGAAATATTAGGTCAGGATTACTTGGGAAGAATAATTCTGATTACAATTTTTGCCGCTTTGAAATAGATTTAGGTACATGACCTTTCATGCTATTCATCTAAAATGCTTCAGTTAATGAACTTTCCCATTTCACAAGCTTGTCTGATATCATATTAATTAGAATTAACAATTTATTGTGGAAGCGTATACCAAAAGAAATTTTGTCAAAATTGCCAATTATTTACTAGCAAGTTTAGAAATATATCACCAGCATGTTTTCAAACAAATCTGAGTATGTGCTAACATGTGCTACTCTGCTTTGTTGGCTTCTGAAAGAGTTATCAAGTTCTATCTTCAGAACTTAATGGATTTTCTTTCTTCAGTCATCTCTTTATTGTAAATCATTAAAAAAAAATGCTTACTGGAAAAAAAAATACTGGCCACAACCACAAAGAATAACAGTCACCAGAATAGTAGTTGCCAGAACGTGAAGACAAATGAGCTCTTCTAGTGCCAATAAAATAAATTGCTGTTGGCCATGGTGATGTTGCTATGCCATCTATAAGTGCTTGGAGCAGTAAGGTGCTAATGGTAGGTACCTTGAGGACCCGAGAGGAGGCAGCTGCTCAAAAAAATTTGAACATGTACTACTTTTATATAAAAATTAGTGACATATAAGATTCTCAGAGAATATGTGGAATAACTTAAATAGAAAATTGGACACTAAAGTATACAAGTCAAAAAATATAAAAATGTCCCTTCTCTGAGACACATTTTAAAGCAGGGAATTATTTTTTCATGGTCTGTAAAAACAGTGAAAAAGTCTTTGGTTGAGCAGCTGAAAACAGTTGCTGAACTCATTAACCCTTTATTGATCTATTGATATATCCCTCTTTCTCCTTCCCTCTCCCTCTTTTTCTTGTCTTTTTCAGAATTGCAGTTTCAGAATCAGCCTAGAAAGGAAATGCTATGTTAAATGGTAGTTAATAAGGAGGCACAGGGAAATCTGCTCTTCTGTTACCAGGAATGCTGGAAAAAGTGAGGTGTTGGAATCAAAGGCCCAGCTGGTTTGATGAAAATGAATCCTAAGTGAATGGGTTCTACTCTGTCTAATCTGCATACACTTTCAGCTTTAAGTGTGAATCAGTGGGCTCATTTCTGAATTTCTGATGCAAAAGCTAAAAGCAAAAGATGAAGAGAGCAAAGCATAGAGAAGCAGACTGGAAGATGATTCCCAATGATCCCAGATGCCTGGGATTTACAACCTTATGTAATCCCCTCCCCTTGAGGGCAGTCTGCACTTACGGATGAAGAGGTTACAGCAGGAGTGATGGAAAATCATTTCTGTGATTAATTTACACGCAAAAAAGTAGCTTCTATCTTGAAAGCCCTTTTGCCCTTTCTCACTCTCCCAGAGAGAGCACTTGCTCTGGGAGAAATAAGCTGCTGTGTCATGAGGAACTGATGGAGAGCCTCATGTGGCAAAAAAAAAAAAAAAAAAAAAAACCTTCATGTCTTTGATCACTAGCCAGTGAGGACCTGAGGCCTGGCGATGGCCAAGTGCATGAGCTTATAAGAGGATCCTCCCCTGGCAGATCCTTGAGGTGACTGCAGTCCTCATTGACACCTTCCTTGATTGCAGCCGTGAGAGTCCCTGAGCCACAGGCAGTGACCCAGTCTCACCTGTGTTCCACAGGTGAGGCTGTGAAGATTTGTTGTTTGAAGCTGATTTTTTTTTTTTTTTTTTGGCGGGGGGAAACACAATAATGGAAAACTAAGAGGTAATTTGATTCCTCCATCTTGTGTCTTAAGTTTCTACTCTCCACGTCTATTTTCTAAGTTTTCATGTTTTTGTTTTACTTTACGTTTGAGACTCCTTGGACTAGTTTTTCTTGGTAGTTATGTCCTAAGGGCATGCAATGGAGAATCTGAGGGAATAGGCCAAAGCAGTATAAAGTGCCTGGTTTTCTATGTATCTGGCTCTGGTGTTTAGATAAGGCCTTCATTTGCAGAGCAGAGCCACTCCAGCTCCTCTCATGCAACTCTCATGCAATGGACAGAGCATAGAAAGAAATGTGGGGCAGAAGGTTGTGCTGGGAACTCCTGTGCTTTCATTCTACTCATCAGTCATCTTGCATTTGATTTTTTTTCAAAGCACCTAAAAGAGGAGAATGTTGTTGTTTCAAGTTCTGATTTTCTGTCGCCAATCTAAACATTATTTCTGTATCTCCTCTCTCCTGATTGGGCAAATTAAAATTGCAACCTCTTGTCCTATCTCCACCTTCCTTACCACTTGTAACTTCCTCAGGTTTTTTCTTACAAAATCACTTTATCACCAGTTAACATAATGCATAAGCAAATCACATTTGCTTACATGTAACACTTATTATTTAATATATGTGTCCACTAACTACAGTATAAAAAATCCATAAGGAGTTTGTTTTTATTCACTGTTGTATTTTAATTGCCAAAAAAACTCAAGTGTTGAATTAACTAACTTATACATTAATTTTCCAGATAATTAATTAATAATGATTAAATATCTATCTTCTGATTAAAAGATGAGGAAACAGAGCTGAGGCATAAAAATAACTTTGCCAAAGTCACTTATTTAATAATGGAATAAGGACTATATACTAGATTTCAAAATCTTTTTCTATTATGCCTTTACATTTCCAAAACAAACCTAGAAAAATATACTTAATCATATATGAAACATTAACTTTGGGTATTTTTCTTTAATATTTTTCTTATGGAATATTATCTCCAGATTTTTTAACCTTTCTAAATTTTCTCTAATTAGTACATTTTGGTAGAATTTTAACTTCACAAAAATCCTCTATACTTTCCAAAATCTGCCAAAATCATATTGAATGATTATGTGACTATAAATCTGCCCCCTAAAGTCTTAGTAACTCATGTTATTTAAAATCCTTTTTTTTTGTTGTTGTTGTTGGAATAATATTCCCAACCTACTTTTTGGTAGCAAACAACATGCTTATAGTAAAGATTGTATTTTTAGTTTGGGAGAGTAGCTATATTTTATCTCCAAAGTATGTGTTATGCTTTCAGGCTTTTCAGAACTATCACTAGTGTAGTTCCAGGCTTGTTTGTGTGCTTCTTGAAGCCTTGCCTTCGTGCCAGACCACTCCTTCCCTGACTTTGTCATACATCACTTAATGCCTTCATCAATGTCCATTATCCAACAAATCCTTTAACCTCAAGGCCTGCCATTAAGCTTGCCTCTCTGAGGTCAGATCGCCATCCAATGCCCTAGCCTTTCAGTTTCTTGACCTCATTTACGGGGAGTTCATCTCCCTGCACCTCAGCCATTCCCTCTCCATCCCCTAATTCCACTCCCTGGACCTCATAACTTCTGTACTTTTGAAACTGTCAGAGCGTCCCGTTCTCTGATCATAACGGCTGTTCTTTCCACTTTGTTCAGCTACTCCCATTGTGACCACTTACCAATTTCAACAACATGGGTCCATTGGGTCTTTGGCGTTCTTTTAATTTGTTCATGTTCTAGAGTCATCTTTCTTAGCTGTCATGGGCTGGTATTTCAACAACATTTTTGTCAATGCTGTTAACACTCTTCTCTGATTTCTAATTTTGTCTAGCTAGCAAAAAGCTAACCATGGACAAAACTAGTCATGTTTTTACTTCTGTACCCATGTAACAGAGTACTTCTGGGGAAAATCTCACAACAGGAAAGATGTGGTTTTCTCTGAATTCACAAGCCACAACCTCCACTGTGTTCTCAACCCTGATCACTTTCTCACATGCCTCTTTCAAATGTTGGCTTCTCTCTTCAAACTGCCCTGTGCCCTCTTCTCATTCACTTAGGCTTGGTTTCTGACATTTTCTGGGTATACTATGAAAAAACTAAAAGATTGAAGATGATTAACCTCCCAATATCCACCAAATCAGCATCAGTATTCTATATTCCCACTCCTATTACAATAAAGGAGCTATCCCAGGTTAATCCCTTCCAGCTCCACTTCAGATCACAACTCCTCCCACCTTTGCAGGAACTTTATACTACTGACTTATTTTTATCTTATGTATTCAAACGTTTCATTTAAATAGAATATTTCCCAAGCTTGCTTATTTCACTCTTATTTAAGGCAATCAGACGTGACTCTTGACTCCCTCTCTTTCTAGTTGCCACCTATGGTGTGTTGTAATTTCCAAAAATGGTTGCAGTAATGTCTCCCATCCCACACTCATTTCTCATTTCTTACAATGTGACCTTCGCCCTTCTCTCACTAAGGGCTGGGGACTAGTTCCCTCCCCACAACCTGGACAGAACTTTACACTGCCTCCACTAATAGAGAGGAAATGATATAAACGTGGTCTCTTTATATGGTCTTTTCCTGTGGTCATGATTGAACTTCGTCACAGCATGGTAGTTAAATTCCAACAGCAAGTATCCTAAACAAACAAGGTGGAACTACATAGCATTTTTATGACCTGTCTAACCTTGATAGTCTTATGGGGTTACTTCTTATCACAGCCTATCAAAAATACATACTGTCAAATGACTTATCACTGATGAAAACCTAGATCGCCTGGCTGAGATAGTTCGTCAGGTTTTTCCATGGCAAAGTTATTCTTTGTATTCCTTTCCATACTATACTCTTCGAATGGCAGTCACTTGGCACTGCTCACACATCTGGAGTGGGGATTTATTTACATGCTCTACTCCCTTGGAGTGTTTACATAAATTATTTAGAATTCTGCATGGGAGAGCTATTGTCCACCAGTTATTTGTTATTTGATCACTTATCTATGTCTGTATAGATTCATGAATATTTATTGTATGTGTTTTATAACGGAATACTATGCTATTTTTTTGGCTCAAATATAATTCTGTTTGCTCCAATGTCAGCTTTGGCATTGGGTGTTCTTTGTGGTCTCCCGTGTCCCTTTGACATACCCCATTAATGTGGCGTTGTTTTTAGTACTTTGTTACTTTCTGGCCCTACATGATGGTCCAGGCTCATCTCCTAGATTCCCTTCCCCACTCCTAGAGTTAGCCTTTTCTCCAAGTAGCTGCTGCTTTAATTGGAGAAAGGTATTACACACTGACATCTGAGTGCTAGCTTGCTAGTTGCTACTAGGATGTCATTGCCTTTAGGTCCTATTAGGTGACAAAGTGAGGGAATATAAATGTGCATACTAACCCATGGATTATGTTGGTGCAGAAGTGATTGCAGTTTTTCCCATTCAAAGTAATGGGAAAAACTGATCACTTTTACACCAATCTAATATTTACACATATAGATAACATTTTTATAACTTAGTTTTTTCTAGTTTATAGTTGAAGAAATACAATCTTAGTTTTCTATCTTTCAAATATCGTGAAATATCATTTTTTTGAACTGCCTCTGCAATTAACTAATTTTAAAATCAAGGATAAGCTACTTCATCTGTGGAAACTTCAGTTTAATGTATAACATGATAGATTAACTGGATAAGTTGAAGTCTTACCAAATTTTGAAAGTCTTGATAAGCTGTATACCTGTGCAGATTCTTTTGAGGGACCTTGATCTACATTTATAAAATTTTAACAGTTTATTTGTGACTATCCATAAAGCTTGTCTGTGTGCACATGTGTCTGTGTGGGGGTTGAAAATGCTCTCACAAATTGGCCACTGGCTCACTCAGTATATTCATTTGCATTATTCTCCTCTGTATGTTCTATATATTAAAGTGATAATGCACTAGTGAATGTATATAAGGCACTCTGTGTATATAAAGTACTGTATAGCTTTTATGATCCCTCACAAGTCTTTTATGAGAATGACTCCACCTCTCATGAAGTCACACCTTCCTTCCTTCTCCTCTTGTTCGATTATGAAGAGATCTGCAGTGTTTTCCTTTCTTCTCCAGTTTGAAATCTAGCTCTCTACGGACAAAGGTTCTCAATTTTAGGAGAGAAATAAGGACTTGGTATGTTTCTGACAATTGTTTGGATAATACGTTTCATCATCGCACCTCAAAGGCATGGCATAGACTTCTTTCAGTGTACTGGACCATGAAACGAGGAAACAAGAGTAGAGTTTCACATATTTTTAAGTGAAATAACAGCCAAGTAACTATATGGTTCGCTGCTTTAGGTTATTTTCACAGATAAAAGCAAGCTTTTTATGACAAGCAAGTTTCTCTATTCTGCCCTTCATGGTGAGATCATTGTTTCTGTGGGAGGAAGGGTATTTTGAAAGTTATGGGATGCTTTGGGTCTGGAGTCTTGATCTTTTCAGTGCATATCCAGCTTAAGCAACCCATCCAATTCTGAACTCTAAAAACAGATCTGCCAGATAATTAAGTGAAAAATAATTTAAATCTGGCCATCATAGTGTCTGGGCATTAGAAACGGAATCTTTATTGGCAGTTGTAAATTACACAGTATTAACACTGACTTTTATCTCACCTCTTGATTGCAAAAGGATACAGAAGTTTAAATATTTGAATTTTGGAATTTTCCCTTAGAGCTTTCTCCTCTAAGAATCACATTTTCTTTCACACAGCTTAAAAGTTGTGGGTGACACTGGTTTCATAAGACAAGGTATGTCAATTAAAGGGAAGCTGTTTTTTTGTTTCCAAAACAAAGTTTTTGACAGCATTAAATGCAACATTTTCAAGGAAGCATCTGGACTACGGTTATAGATGAACATTTCTCATTTCATTGTCTGAGTACAAAGCCATTTATAGGGCAACTTATCACATAAACACCCCTTGGCATCTTAAAATAGAAATCAATAACACAGCAAAAAAGAAGACAGATGCAATTTAACCATATGCTACGTAAAAGATGCCCTGTGAACTTCTTAAAAACTTTGTGTATGATATTTACCTTGCATTGATGTCTGATATATACATTTAATTTTTATTGGTCTTTAGTAAAGAAAGAACAAAATATTTATCTTAATAGGAAGATAAAAAATACCATCTGTAGATTCATGAAGCATTTTCAGATTTCTCACTGTTTGCAGACACACCATCACTGATTAGGAAGAAATGCTTGTGAGACTTGAAAGCAAGTGGAGGGAAGTCCATTCATTCATAAGAAGTCCAGGAAGAAGCAGGAAATTAACATCTAGTACGAGGTGTGGCCCAGGTAAAGAGCTATGTCCATAGGCAGGGGAAACTGATTGTCCTGGAAAGGGATGGTGTGGGTTGGGGCAGAGGTGATCAGGAACTAGAAATACCAGTATAGCTGGTGGACCAGAGTGTGATGCTAACACTGAAGAGAGTGGCACTTCCCCACTCCTAGAGTTAGCCTTTTCTCCAAGTAGCTGCTGCTTTAATTGGAGAAAGGTATTACACACTGACATCTGAGTGCTAGCTTGCTAGTTGCTACTAGGATGTCATTGCCTTTAGGTCCTATTAGGTGACAAAGTGAGGGAATATAAATGTGCATACTAACCCAGTTAAGGCGATGCCATGTGCCTCCTCAGAGTGGCTCAGTTAGATGGTGGCTGAAGCAAAGATGACAGCACTGACCCTGAAAATCAGTGGTGACACCAAGAGGCATCCCTCTTTTAGAAAAGAGTTGTCTAAATGGGTAGGAAATTGACCTGATTGGGCTTGAAGGAAGGCATTCAGAGCAGTCAGATTTGGAGAAGACACACTGAGACCCAATATGGCCTTCTTACTCGGGACAACTGTGGCAGAGGAGAGAATGTGAAGGGAGCTGGGACCCCTGGCTGGATCCATGGTAGTGGGAACACCACACAGACCGATGGTTTTTTGCCAGGGATCTCTCTTAGGCTGGGGACTGGGAACTGTCTTTCACTCAGGGTCCACAAAGAGTTCACAAGTTGATTTTGTCTAGGTGCCTTAAGGACAAAGTCACAATGTCTAGCGGCCATGCTAACCTCTCATAGATGACTTCAAAGTCACTGCCTTCGCAGAAGTCCCCAGTTTGGTAAAAGTAAATGCCCAATTTGTGTTGTAATGTTAAGGGCAAGCCCAGTTAAGCATCCTGTCATTTCTTCTAATAATTGACTGATACTTTCTTAGCTTTTTCTTTTACCCCAAATATCCATTTTCTCAGTTCCCTCAATTCATTTAATTATTCAATATCAGAGTCTCACAGGAGGTAAAGCTGTTTTTGTTTGGTTTTTTTTTTGCTCTATTTTAGTACATTTAGCATTTGTTCTTGTTGCCATTTACTTTTGGGATTTTGTTAAAGCACAAAGAAAATTTTTAAGGTAGGGCTTTATAAAGTAAAAAGCCGTATTCTCATAGTTTATTATAATTTTACATTTCACTTCCAAATGTTAGTGTTTTTTTCCTTTAGCTTTTTCTTTTGAAAGAGCTTTCTTTCTGCATCAAGTTTTAAGAAGACTGGTCTCTTTTATTATAGGTTTATTGAGATGTATTTCATATATCATAAGGGTTTGTTGTTTTGTTTTTTAAGAGTCTCACTCTGTCATCCAGGCTGGAGTGCAGTTTCTGCTCACTGAAACCTCTGCTTCCTGGGTTCAAGCGATTCTCCTGCCTCAGCCTCCTGAGTAGCTGTGATTACAGGCACACGCCACCATGCCTGGCAAATTTTTGTATTTTTAGTAGAGATGGGGTTTCACCACATGTGGTGGCTCACACCTGTAATCCCAGCACTTTGGGAGGCTGAGGAGGGTGGATCACTTGAGGTCAAGAGTTCATGACCAGGCTGGCCAACATAAAGTTTATCCTTTAAAATGCACATGTTGTGGTATACCTTAAAGTATACATGTTATACTTGCAAATATATATTGCAAGGTTCTGTAACGATTACTACTAATTGTAGAATATTTTGATCATCCCCCAAATAAGCCCTGATACCCATTAGCAATCACTTTATTCCTCTTTGCTGGCCCATGGCAACCACTAACCTATGGGTTCTGATTTTACAGATTTGCCTATTCTGGACATTAATTTTTGTAGCTGACTAATATTCCATTGTATAGATACACCATATACTGTTTATCCATTTATCAGTTGATAGATAATTGGGTTGTTTCTATTTTGGGCTATTATGAATGATGCTGTTATGAACATTTATGTTGAACTTTTTGTGTGGACATATGTTTTTATTTATCTTGCATATATACTGTATTAGTTTGTGAAGGTTACCATAACCAATACTGTAGACTGGGTGGCTTAAACACCACAAATATGTTCTCTCACAATTCTGGAAGCTGGAAGTCCAAGATCAAGGTGTCAGCAGGGTTGGTTTCCCCTGAGGCCTCTTTCCCTGGCTTGTAGATAGCCACCATCTTCTGGCATCCTCACATGGCCTTTCCTCTGTGCCTGCACACCCCTGGTGTCTGTGTGTCTTGATCTCCTTTTCTACGGATACCAGTTGTATTGCATTATAGCGCACCCTAAAGACCTCATTTTAACTTAGTTACCTCTTTAGAGATCTTATCTCCAAAAAGGATGATGTTCTGAAGTACTAGGGGTTAGCACTTCGGCATATGAGTTTCAGAGGATGCACACAGTTCAGCCCATACCACACACCTACAAAGGGAAGTGCTTTGTCACATGGTTACTCTATGTTCAGCCTTTTGAGGAACTGACAAAAAGTTTTCAAGTTAACTGTACCATTTTACCAGCCATGTAGGAGGGTTTCAATTTCTTTATATCCTCACCTGCATTTGTTAATATCTATCTTTTTGATTATACCCATTCATGGGAGGTAAACATTTGAAGTGTATCTTTTCATGAATTTTCCATTTTTCCGCATTTCTGTCTTTCCTGTCTCACATTCTCTCTGATGGTGCTGCCAACATCATGTTGGTGTGTATCCTGTACTCTAAGGGCTTAAATAATTGATCATAAGACTGGTAATATTAGTAGTTCAAATAGGTGGAAGAGGGCTGTGAAACCTGATGAATTGTGTAGTTTATGATAAAAGAAACTGCATAGACACTGTACAAAATATATATAATTACTAAGAACAAAGACAATCTAGATGAGGGATTTAAGTGTTTGTTTACATATGATTCAGCCTAATTTTGAAAACACCCTACATTGTTTATATATATAAAACAGTAAAGCCCTTAACTCTTTGTCCTTTCAATAACTTCTTTGCTTATTTAAAAGCACTACAGTCTGGGTGCAGTGGCTCATACCTGTAATCCCAATACTTTGGGAGGCCAAGGTGGGTGGATCACTTGAGCTGAGGAATTCGAGACCAACCTGGGTGACATGGCGAAACCCCGTCTCTACAAAAAACTACAAAAATTAGCTGAGCCGAACTCCCAGCTACTTGGGAGGCTGAGGTGGGAGGATTGCTTGAGCCTGGGAGGCAGAGGTTGCATTGAGCCCAGATCACATCACTGTACTCCAGCTTTGGTAATAGAGGGAGAACCTGCCTTAAAAAAAAGGGCAAAAAGAAAAGCACTACAATCAGTATGAAGCTATGGCCTTAGCCAAAATGCGTTTGGGGAAGTGTGAGCTCTGTTGCAATCACTCCTCTTGCAAAATGGAACTTATTAGAGAGTGAAATGTTAACATGAGTTGGAAGTTCCCTGTGTACACCTATTTTCATTCCAATGCAGGATTTCTGAATTTTGTTTTTAAGTTAATTTATTATTTTCCTGGAAGAGCATAATTCCTGCATATAATTGCATTAAAGACTATTCATCTTTTTCAATAGTCAACAAAGAAACCATTAAAACTCAAAGTTATCCCATGAAGAGCTGTAAGTGGAAATGATCCTTTTTTTTGCCAGGTGTCTAGGAAAGTATTTTACATTTTGCCTGAGGCCAATACTTTTCTAATGTCTTCTTAATACCTTTTAAACTTACATCAATGCAAAACAAATACACCAATAATGTTATTCTAAACTCTAAGGCCTCATTTCTAGCTAGGCTTTTGTTTTCTGTTTTTGTTTCCTGGCAAATTTAATGAGTCTGAGCTTCTTCCCTGGGTGTGTCTTTTTGGGTTGATCACATCCAAAAATTCAGCCAATGTGTCAGATCCCCTGAGAAACTTTGGTGACTGCCCTCAGTGGAATCCCGCCCCGCTGCTCTGTCTGTCTTTTCTCTATGCTCCTCTTGCAGTTAGTTGTAGCATCATTACCGTCAGTTACGGTAATTCTGCATGTTTCTATCTCTTCATCCAGGTCAGTGGTTGTCAAAGGAGACAATGCATCGGTACTGTCTGAACTTTTCAAACACCTGCTCCTTTCTAGGATCCAGACACAGGATAAGGTAAGGTGTGTCTCAAACTGAACAGACTCCTTCCAATTCCTAGATATTGGCAGGCTCAGTCCCTGGGCAGTTTATCGGAATCTGGAAAAGGTCAGACCACCAATACCTACCGTGGTTTTAACACAGAGAGTCCTGTCTTCTCTCTTCTCCTTTGCTTGTCTGTGGTTTGACTCTGCCAATTGGAGATACCAGATACTTGTAAATGAAGAAGTTACCAGTTATACACTTCATAGACACATCTGAATAGGTAGGTCTTAGATGGCCTTTTTAAGAAAGAAGTCTTGGCTGAAAAGACATCCTACAAGAAAACTGAATAAAGAATAGAGATCTTGATTGAATAGATGTGTTACATGCTAGACATCTTGTTAAGCATTTTATAATTTAATTCTTCCCACAACTCCATGAAGCATGTATTGTTATCCTCACTTGACAGATGAAAAAAATAATCTCAGAAAAATTGAACAAATTGCTAGAGATCAACCACTACAAAGTGATGGAACTGGAATGAGTCCGAAGTTCGTTCAACTCTCACAGAGCCTCTGGGTTAAAGATGGTTATGTTTGTATCAATTTAGGTAAAAACTTCAATACTTATTCTAACCCAGAATGACAATGTCTAAATGAACTTGTGAAATTTTGCTGTCTTTGAGTACCCAGGCCAAAGCTGAGTCTGCTGGTTGTGACATTGTAGATTGCTTTTCAAACAAAAGACATTTGCCACAGTCTGAATATGGTTGTCTGTGCATGTCTTTCTGCAGGCTTTTCTGCATGGTGTGCCTGTGTGTGTGCATGCATGTGTGTTTGTGTGTGCAGTGGGTGTGATCATGATCATGGTGGCTGGCTGTTCTTTCATGCAAGGACATGTGCGTGTGTGTGTGTCTCTGTGCACTGGATGTGATGTTCATGATCAAGGTGGCTGGCTATTCTTTGATGCAAGAGCATGTGCATGTGTGTGTGGGTGTGTGTACGCACTGAATGTGATCACAATCAAGGTGGCTGGCTGTTCTTTGAGGCGAGGGCATCTGTGTGTGTGGGGGGATGTGTGTGTACGCATTGAATGTGATCACGATCAAGGTGGCTGGTTGTTCTTTGATGCAAGGGCATCTCGTGTGTGTGTGCACGCGCGTACACGCACTGGATGTGATCACGATCAAGGTGGCTGGCTGCTCTTTGATGCAAGGGCATCTCGTGTGTGTGTGCACGCGCGTACACGCACTGGATGTGATCACGATCAAGGTGGCTGGTTCTTTGATGCAAGGGCATCTCGTGTGTGTGTGCACGCGCGTACACGCACTGGATGTGATCACGATCAAGGTGGCTGGCTGTTCTTTGATGCAAGGGCGTGGGTGGGTGTGGGTGTGGGTGTGTGTACGCACTGAATATGATCACGATCAAGGTGGCTGGCTGTTCTTCGATGCAAGACGTGGTCCTCAGAGTCTGATCTGAGTAGGAGGCTCCCAAGTGTCCTCCAGAGATTAAGTTATTTTCTCAGATTAATCCCCTCAATTTCAAGCACTGACACTACAACTGTGATATGTTTACAGTTTAGGGGTGCTAGTGCCTGGGAGGGGAGAAGCTTTTACTTAGACATGACACATTTATCAGAGCTTTGTATAAACAAGCATAGGTAAATTATGAATGGTTGGGGTGAAATTGGGAGTGGGGACAGTAGGTTTACATTTGTTATATACATACACGGAGTGCTGTCTAAGAACTGTCCTGGAGTTAGAAGATCCTTGTGCATAAGTAAGCATCATCCAAGGCATTATATCAAGTATCTTTGTTCCTATAACATCTATTTCTAACATAGATTTACATTTATGGGTGTTAATTCCTTAGCACAGTTTCTCAGCAGAACATAGACTCTGAGGCCGGGAAGCTTGGGGCAATATGTAAGATGGAAGATTCCTGAAAAGGAGTTGAGAACATGGTCTAGATGAATGTTTTAAACTATCTTTGGTGAAGATCAGTTATTTTTCTCCAACTTGGTGTAGACCAACATTGGTATCAGTTCACACCAAAAGTTACTCATCGTTTGTGCTTGGCAACATCAAGGTGGTTACTAACACTATTCGGTGAGATACGTCCACTGAGCATACACTAGAATATCAGGCAATATGGAATTGCTATAAAAATTCTCACCTCCAATTTCTGTACTTATCACATTAAGAGATAACAGGAGACTGGTGCTGGTCCATGGACCACATTTTAGGCAGCATTGCTGGGGACAAACTTTACCTACTGGACAGTTCCACCCAAGGCCAACACTGCCAGTAGAGGAGAAGGTAGACACTCTTGATGCAATGCCTTAGGTAATGCTTATTTATGTATGAGGATATTCTAACTCTAAGATTGACCTTATAAAACTATGAGGTTTGAGTAGTAATGATCTCTTAACCATTTTCTTTTTGTCTATGGACTTAACAAGGGAACAACCTTTCTGACCTGATGTAGGAATCTCTTGTATAGAAATGTCACAAAAGCAAATATTGTAGCTGCAGAAGGAATAGAGAACATTGACTGTATGTGTATAATATCAGTCAGTAAAACACAAAAAAAGTAAGCAACTTGCAAAAATGAGAGAAATGTCAGGTTGTTCCTGGGGAGAAAAACCATGGCTGGAAAGAAAGACCAGAGATGCAGTTGCTTAGGCAGATCATTTGGAGAAAAAATAGACATGTTTAAAAGGATTCTATAAAATTTTGCTTTCTCTCCATTTTCCTAATAAATCATGTTATTTATCTTTGAGGTTTTTTGGACTTTGAGTTCTTTGAAAAATTTTCAATTGCCCTGTCCTGGAGAGACTTACTTTATAGTGAGAGGTGACAGGTGTTGACCAAGAACAAAGGTCATTCAAGTGGAGGGATAAAGTGAAGAGTGTATTTACTTGATTTGAGCATTTAATTTCATCAGTATAAAAATTTGCATTGATAATCATTTCCTTATTTGGATGACTGCATTATTTGGCTTTCATTTACATAAAAATCAACCCTCCAGTGTTTTGATGCTTTGATCATTATGAGAAAGGGGTTTTCTAGTTCCTTTGAGTTCCCTCTTCTGTTATTTTTGTTAGTGGAATGTGTATTTTAGAGGTTGTTAGGCTTTTTCTTTTCAGTGTTTTGTGTCAGAAGTAAATGTCTATGGGGTAATTAAGGTGAGTGGATTGAGTGGGATTAAGTTTGGGTGCAGAAAATATTCAGGCTGAGGCAGCAGGTCTAGTTGATGAGGTAAACTTTTGATCTCTAGTGTCATGCCATGATAGCTACAAATCTTGTTCTACAGCCAAGCATTCGATTGCTAAGTGAACTCTCTCCCTTGATCCCCAGGCAGGGTGCACATGTAGTATGCAGGATTTTTCACTTCTCTCTTCTCCCAGTCCAGTCATTTTAACATCTGTGTATACTTTGTAAGACAAACCTGGAAACACGATAAAGAGAAATTAGAAATGGTAACGCTGTTTCTTTCAGGAAATAGTCACAGTTCTTGGCAACCAGTGGCCATGAATTGCAATTTTTTTGTTGATGATGTGAAACTACATGAAAGATGAAAATCCTCACGTTCCAAGTAATTATAATCTGATTAATTACGGATTCTAGGAATAGGGGGAGTAGAAGAGGAAATATAGAATTCTCTAAAATGTGAATTTTCAAAAATTAGACCATCAACTGAAAATTAACCTTTTCTTTTTTGGCCACTTGAAAATATTCCATTTTTATTTGAGGCACCTGGAGAATCATAGTGCTTGAACAGAGATGGCAGTTTTACATTTGCAGGTCAATATCTGGCATGGTTAAGCACAAATAGGTATAGCCAGTGTCCTGGAAAGCAGGTGAGAACATGAGGGTGAATAGTTACTGAATGCATGTAACTGAGAGTCACTGTAGACATTACATCATGGGCTAGCGGCAAATGTGAGAGAACCGAACTGCAGAAGCAGGGAGAGGAAGCATTTGTGGAGAGTTCAACATGTTAAATTTGAGGAATTGTGGTGAATCCACTGCCGAATACTGCTCCACGACACTCTTCAGTCTCCAAGAGTATTAGATTTTTCTAATATTGTTAGTCTGAAAATATTTCAGTAGCTTTTTAAAAACTTGAAGTTACTGTATTTGATTGAATCTGGACTGCCATCAATTTTAAGAGCTTATTCCCACTAAGAAATAAAAAGACCTTTGAGTTAAACTGACACAATGCCTTCTCATTGAGACTTTTTATTCTACATTGTTTTTAAATACTTTTTAGTACTTGATTAATTAATTGGTCACTCCAGTCTCTCATTATTTTAAAATATCTTTTTATCCTTTCTAGGGATGTAGCCTTGTCCTTTTGTACATATCTTGGTAATAAAATTTTAACAAACTATCTTTTGTGGATTCAATCCTTCCTTAGATTCCATAAAACTTTTTTGTGTGTGTGAGAAAGTATAGAATGTGATCATTCCTTAGATCAGTTTTATTACTACTGAATGTATGAACCACAATTCTATTTCCCTACCTTTCTGCATAAACAGTACCTTTGATTCAATGTTGAATCATAAAGTAATATTTTAGAAAACATTTTATTTTAAATTAGTGTAAAACTAACTCTGTTATTACCCAAAATGAACATGACTCAGTTAAATTGACAATTGAAGCACTATGATCAAGTTCAGGCATTCACAGACAATGCCAACTACACGACAACTGTTTCACGGCCAACAGCAACTGGGAGAAATTGGGAGATACCTCAGATACCAGAGAGGATAAATACTCTTTTTTAGGATTGAAAATAATTGAGCGAGGACAGTGTGAGCTTTATCTGATCTTTAGCCATGCTAAATTTGGAAACAATTTTTGAGTTACTGTATTTTTACAATAAGATACATATTTATGGCCATGGGCAGTGGCTCACACCTGTAATCCCAGCACTTTGGGAGGCCAAGATGGGCAGATCACGAGGTCAGCAGACGGAGACCATCCTGGTTAACACAGTGAAACCTCATCTCTACTAAAAAATTAGCCAGGCTTGGTGGCGGGCGCCTGTAGTCCCAGTTACTTGTGAGGCTGACGCAGGAGAATGGTGTGAAACCCGGGAGGCAGAGCTTACAGTGAGCTGAGATCACGCCACTGCACTCCAGCCTGGGTGACGGAGTGAGACTCTGTCTCAAAAAAAAAAAATAAGATATATATTTATACAAAGATTAGAAATGTAGCAAAGCATACAAAATGTAATGGAAATAAAAAGCAACTTGAATGCTGCCACTGACTGATAAAGGTAGCCTCTCACACCAATGATAAAGGGTATTCAGAACATATTTTGCAGAAGACACTTGTTTTCTGTACATGAGTTTTCCAGGGAATGAAATCTTATTCATGTTCCCAGTACCAGTTTTGTAGGGAAGAGAACTACCCAAATGAGTACAACACAATCAGAAGCACAGTAATAACTTTCGGCTCCTGAGTGTATAAACTTAGCCTATTGCTCCAGCAAACGAACCTTTATTCATATTTGTATTTTATCCTTCACCTCTTGACTCCTGTCTCATATTGGACAGGTAGCAAAGCTTAACATGTTTTTGTAAACACATGCCTTACCTTGAAAGATGAAATAAGGTTATATTTCTAAAAATCCACACAGTGCTGAATTCTACTTGATTGAAAAAAGGAGTTTTGTGTGATAAATGCAGTCATTAGTTTAATATCTAGCTCTACTAAAATATTTAACGATGAGCTCTTGAGTACAGGCATCAAGGTAAAGCCTTAACAGATTTCCTAACGGGAATGTACTATGCATTATAGATTTTTACTTGTTACCCTCTAAATTCTACACCAGAGTGCAGAAGGTGATGTGAGAAATTCTTTACAGGATTTCAGGTCTCCAGATTAATGATGCTTGTATACTCATATATCAAGTTTTAATGTCAACAGTTGATAGATGTTGACCTTATTAAACAGTATTTATTTATCTTAATTTTGAGAGCCCCACACCAGGAACATACAAGTCATTTTCTTTTTTTCCCAATTTTCATTTTAGGTTCAGAGGCTATGTGTGCAGGTTTGTAACTTGGGTAAATTGTGTGTCACCGAGGTTTGGTGTACAAATGATTGTCTCCCAGATACTGCGTATAGTTCCTGATAGGTACTTTTTCAACCCTCAAACCCCTCTCACCCTCCCCACTCTTAGTCCCCATTGCCGAGGGTTGATTCTTTTCATCTTTATGTCCATGGATGCTCAATGTTTAGCTCCCATTTATAAGTGAAAACATGTGATATTTGGATTTCTGTTCCTGGGTTAATTCACTTAGGAATTAGAATAAAGCCTCCAGCTTTATCCATGTTGCTGCAGAGGATATAATTTCATTCTTTATTATGGCTATGTAGTATTCAGTGTATATGTACTACATTTTCTTTATCTAGTCCACTATTTTTTATTGATGGGCACCTAGGTTGATTCCATGTCTTTGCTATTGTGATGAATATACACATGCATGAGCCTTTATTAAAGAATGATTTATATTCCTTTTAGTATATATTTAATAATGAGATTTCAGGGTCAAATTGTAGTTCTATTTTAAGTTCTTTGAGAAATCTCCAAACTGCTTTCCACAGTGGCTCAACTAATTTAAATCCAAATCGACAGTGTATAAACTTCACAGCCTCATTAGTATGTGTTTTATTTTTTCTTCTGTTTTTAGTAATAGCCATTCTGACTGATGTGAGTATCCATCTCTGATTAGTGATCATGAGCACATGTCCATGTTTGTTGGCTGCTTCTATATCTTCTTTTGAAAAGCATTCATATCCTTTGTGCATTTTTAAATGAGGTTATTTGTTTTTTGCTTGTTGATTACGTTCTTTTTAGATTCTGGATATTAAATCTTTTTCCAGATGCATTGTTTGTGAATTGATATGATTGGATCTGTGTCCCTACCTAAATTTCATGTCAAATTGTAATCCCCAATACTAGAGGTGGGGCCTGGTGGGAACTGATTGGATCATGGGGATGGTTTCTCATGGATGGTATAGCACTATCCCCTTGGTGGTGTTCTTGTGATAGTGACTTCTTACAAGATCTGGTTGTTTAAAAGTATATAGCACCTCTCCTCTCCTTCTCTGTCTTGCTCCTGCCATGTGAGATGCCTGCTCCACCTGAGGCCTCTGCAGAAGCAGATGATGCCACGCTTCCTGTATAGCCTGCAGAACTATGAACCAATTAAAGCCCTTTTCTTATTACTCAGTCTCAGGTATTTCTTTGTAGCTATGCAAGAACAGACTAATACACAAATATTTTCTGTCATTCTATAGGTTATCTGTTTACTCTATTGATAGTTTCTTTTGCTGTGCAGAAGCTCTTTAGCTTAATGAGGTCCCACTTGTCAATTTTTCTTTTTGTTGCAATTGCTTGTGGGGACTTAGACAAAAGTTTTGTGCCAAAAGTTTTGTGCTGATATCAAGAAGGGTATTTCCTAGGTTTTCTTGGATTTTAATAGTCTTAGATTTTTATAGGTCTCACATTTAAATTATAACCCATCTTGAGTTAATTTTTGTGTATGGTGAAAGGTAAGGGTCCAGTTTCAATCTTTCGCATATGCCTAGCCAGTTATCCAGCGCTATTTATTGACTAGGGGGTCCTTTCCCTGTTGCTTGTCATTGTTGCCTTCATCAAAGATCAGATAATTGTAGGTGTGGCTTTATTTCTGGGTTCTGGAAACTTACAATCATGGCAGAAGACAAAGGGGAAGCAAGGCACATCTTACATGGTGGCAGGAGAGAGAGAGTGAAGGGGAAATTGCCACACACTTTTAAACCATCAGATCTCATGAGAACTTACTATTATGAGAAGAGCATGGGAAAAAATGCCTCCATGATCCAATTACCTCCTCCTAGGCCCTTCGTCTGACACATGGGGATTACAATTGGAGATAAGATTTGGGTGGGGACTATAGAGCCAAACTATATCATTCCACCCTGACCCCTCCCAATTCAAAATGTCCTTCTCACCTTTTGAAACCAGAAGTGCCTTTCCAATCCCCCAAAATCTTAACTCATTCTAGCATTTACTAAAAAATCCAAGTCAAAAGTCTCATCTGAGACAAAACAAGTCCCTTCTGCCTATGAGCCTGTAAAACAAAAAACTAGTTAGTTACTTGCAAAATACAATGTGGGTACACGCATTGGGTAAACACTTCCATTGCAAAAGAGAAACTGGCCAAAACCAAGGAGGCACAGGCACCATGCAAATCTGAAACCCAGCAGGGCAGCCATTAAATCTTAAAGCCTCAAAATTAATCTCCGTTGACTCCATGTCTCACACCTAGGACATGCTGATGCAAGGGGTGGCTCCCATGACCTTGGGCAACTCTGCTTCTGTGGTTCTGCAGGATACAACCCCCATGGCTGCTTTCATGGGCTGGCATTGAGTGCCTATGGCTTTTCAAGGTGTGTGGTACAAGCTGTTGGTGGATCTACCTTTCCGGGGTCTGAAAGATGGTGGCCCTCTTCTCACAGTTCCACTAGGCAGTGCCCCAGTGGGGACTCTGATATGGCTCCAACCCTATATTTCTCCTTTGTACTGCCCTAGTAGATGTTCTCCATGAGGGCTCTGCTTCTGCAGCAGGATTCTGCTTAGACATCCAGGCATTTTCATACACCATCTGAAATTTAGGTAGAGGCTCCCAAAGCAGAACTCTTGTCTTCTGTGCACCTGCAGGCCCAATACCATGTGGAAGCTGCCAAGGCTTGGAGCTTGCACCCTCTGAGGCAATGGCCTGAGCTGTACCTTGGCCCCTTTTAGCCATGCCTGGAGCTGGTGTAGCTGAGATGCAGGGCACCATGTCCCAAGGCTGTACAGAGTAATGGGGCCCTGGGCCTGGTCCACAAAACCATTTTCCCTCCTATCCCTCTGGCCCTGTGATGGGAGGGGCTGACAAGATCTCTGAAATGCCCTGGAGTCATTTTCCCATTGTCTTGGCTATTAATATTTGGCTTGTCTTTGCTTATGCAAATTTCTGCAGTTGAGTTGAATTTCTTCCCAGAAAATGGGTTTTTCTTTTCTACCACATGGTCAGGCTGTAAACTTTCCAAGCTTTTATGCTCTGCTTCCCTTTTCAACCTATCTTCCAATTTCAGACCATCTCTTTGTGAATGCATATGACTATATGCTTTTAGAATATACCCGATCACCTCTTGAATGCTTTGCTTCGAAATTTCTTCTGCCAGTTAAAATCATTTATCTCTAGTTCAAAGTTCCACAGATCTCTAGGGCAGAGGTAAAATGCTGCCAGTCTCTTCACTAAAGCATAGCAAGAGTGACCTTTACTCCAGTTCCCAATAAGTTCCTCATCTCCATCTGAGACTACCTCAGCCTGGACTTCATTGTCCATATCACTATCAGCACTTTGGTCAAATAGATTCAACAAGTTTCTAGGAAGTTTCAAACTTTCCCATATCTTCTTGTCTTCTTCTGAATCCTCCAAACTGTTCCAGCCTGTGCCTGTTACCTACTTCCAAAGTCACTTCCACATTTTCCAGTGTCTTTATAGCAGTGTCCCACTCTCTTGGTACAAATTTTCTGTATTAGTCCATTTTATGCTGATATAAAGGGCTACGTGAGACTGGGTAACTTATAAAGAAAAGAGGTTTAATTGACACACAGTTCAGCATGGCTGGCAAGGCCTCAGGAAACTTACAATCATGGTGGAAGACAAAGGGGAAGCAAGGCACACCTTACATGGTGGCAGGAGAAAATGAGAGAGTAAAGGGGAAACTGCTACACACTTTTAAACCATCGGATCTTTTGATAACTTACTATTATAAGAACAGCATGGGAAAAACCGCCACCATGATCTAATAGCCTCTCATCAGGCTCTTCCTCTGACACATGGGATTACAATTAGAGATGAGATTTGGATAGAGACACAGAGCCAAACCATATCATTTATTTTGCATCCTGAAACCTTACTCAAGTGGTTACATCAGCTCTGTAATTTTATTTTTGTTGTACTGTCTTTGCCAGAGCTTGATATCAGTCATTCTGGCTTCATAGAATTAGTATGGGAGAAATCTCTACTTTCTGGAATGGTTTCAGTTGTATTGGTACCAGATCTTCTTTGTATATCTGGTACAATTCAGGTGTAAATGGATCTGGTCAAGAGCTCTTTTTGGTTGATGGATTTTATATTACTGATTCAATTTCAGAACTTGATATTGGTCTGTTCAGAGTTTTGATTTCTTCCTGATTCAGTCTTCAGACATGTGTTTCCAGGAATTTGTCCATTTCCTCTGCATTTTCTAGTTTGTATGCGTAGTTGTGTTCATAATAGTCTCTGAGGATCTTTTGTATTTTTGTGGGATGGATTGGTTGTAGTATTACCTTTGTCATTTCTTGGATCTTCTTCCTTTTGTTTTTTTTTTGAATTTAGCTGGCTAGCTATTGATCTTGTTGATTCTTACAAAGTACCAGCTTTTGGTTTTGTTAAACTTCATGTATTTTTATGTCTCAATTATGTTCAGCTCTACTCTGATTTTGGTTATTTTTTTTCTGATGCTAGCTTTGGGGTTAGTTTTTTCTCATTTTTCTAATTTACATGAGATTGTTTATTTGAGAACTTTCCAAGTTCTTGATATAGTCATTAATGTGCTGTAAACTTTCCTCTTTGTACTGCTTTAGCTATATCCCAAAAATTTTGGTATGTTGTGTGTCTGTTTTCATTTATTTCAAAGAATGCTTTTCTTTTCTGCCTTAATTCCATTGTTTACCCAAAGATCATTCAAAAATAAGTTATTTAATTTTGATTTAATTGTGTGGTTTTGAGGGATCTTCTTGGTATTGATTTGTATATTTATTCCATTGTGTTCCAAAAACATGGTTGGCATGGTTTTACTTCTTTTGAATTTATTGACACCTGCTTTATGGCCAAGCATATAGTTAATCTTGGAGTATATTCTGTGATACACATGAAAAGAATGTGTATTTTGTGGTTGATGGGTGCAGATGACTATTATGTCCAATAGGTCAAGTGTCAAATTAAAGTCCAGGAATTCTTTGTTTATTTTCTGCCACAATGATCTGTTAATGTCAAGAGGGTGTTGAAGTTAGCCACTATTATCGTGTGGCTCTCTAGTCTTTTAGAAGGTCTAGAAGTACTTGTTTCATGAATCTGGGTGCTTCAATATTGGGTACATATATCTTTAGGATACTTAAGTCACCTCATTTCATTGATCCCTTTATCATTATATAGTGCCCTTCCTTGTCCTTTTTGACTATTTTTGGTTTACAGTCTATTTTATCTAAGAATAGTGACCCCTGTTCTTTTTTGTCTGGCATTTGTGTTATAGATATTTATCCAACCCTTTACCTTGAATGGGGCTTGTTACATGTGAGAGAGGTCTCTTAAGAGAGAGAATGAATGGGTCTTGCTTGCATTTTTTTTTTTTTTTTTTTTTGAGATGGAGTCTCGCTTTGTTGCCCAAGCTGGAGTGCAGTTATTCAAGGTTAATACTGAAATCTGAGGTTTTGATCCTATCTCAAAGTTAACTTATTGTTTTGTAGTTCCTATTGTGTAGTCTCTTTAGAGTGTCTGTGGACTATGTACTTAGATACGGTTTTGTGGAAGCCAATATTGTTCTTTTGCCTCCATCTTTAGAACTCCTTTAAGAGTATTTTATAAGATTGGTCTAGTGATAATGCATTCATTTAGCAATTTCTTGTCTGCAAAATATTTCACCTTTGCTTATGAAGCTTAGTTTGGCAGGGTACAAAATTCATGGTTGGTGTTTTTTTTTTGACAATGCTAAAAATAGGCCCTTAGTCTCTTAGCCTGATGGTGTTTCTTTTGTATGTAATCTGACCTTTTTCTCAGCTCCCTTTAAGATTTTTTCTTTAGCATTGACCTTAGACAGTCTGGTGAGTATATACCTTGATGATGCTTGTTTTGTATAGTATCTGGCAGGTATTCTCTGGATTTCTTGTATCTGGATGTCTACCTCTTTAGCAAGATTCAAGAACTTTTCTTGAATTATTCCCTCAAATATGTTTTCCAAGTTGTTTACTTTTTCTCTTTCTCTCTAAGGAATGCCAGTAATTTGTAGACTTGGTCACTTTACATAATCCCATATTTCTAAAAGATTTTTTTAATTTTTTTTTTTTTAATTGGTCTGATTGGGTTTCTTTGAAACTCTTCCTTCTGCTTGGTCCACTCTATTGATAAAGCTCTCAATTGTATTTTGAAATCTCTTAAGTGAGTTTTTCAATTTCAGTAGCTCTGATTGATTTTTTTTAAAGATGTTTGCCTCTTCTTTTGTTTTCTGGATTGCTTTACAGATTTCTTTTTGTTGATTTCAACATTGGATCTCATTGAGTTTCCCTGTAACCCATGCTTTGACTTCTCCATCTACCATCTTTGTGTCTCCATTTTGGGACCCTTGCTGGCGAGCTAGAGTGAGCCTTTGTTGTTGTTACAACATTCAGGTTTTTTGTGGTGGCAGAATTCTTACACTGGTTCCTTCTCATATTGGGTAGGGTCTTTTGACTTTGCTTCTATAGTCCTGTGCTCTTCTGTCAGCAGATTTTGTATTGGGTTGTGGGGTTTGACCTACAGGCCAATAGATGGCAGTTGCAGGTAAAATCTAGCTGCCACACAAAAACAGGTAGTTATGAACTTGATTTTTGTTTACTGTGAGGTGCTCTTTGTTTCAGGTGAAGAACTGGACAGTGGGGTGCCTGCTGTTCTGAGCTTCCTGTTCTACCAGGGTGGTGGGACACAGCTGGGCACAGGTGGAAACTCTGACTTGCTCATGAATATTCCAATGGCAAGCACAGGCTCCAGTCCTAGGAAGGGTGGTTGGGAGGAGTTCCTGGTGAAGTACACAGGGGTATCTCTGATGGCGGGTGAGAGGCTGCACTGGTTCTCCATCCTAGAGAGGCAAGAACATAATCTGTTTCTCTGTCACACCCATGTTCCAGGGCTCATGACTCCTAGTTGAGATAAATACTGTAGTGTATCTCTAGACTGAAATGTGGTTGAGACCTATAGGGAATGACTGTTTTGTAACTCTCTGTGGGACTGATGTTAGAGCATAACTTCATCACTTGACCTGATACAGATATCTTTAAGGTTTGCCTGTTCTGGTCTGATAGTACTGCTACTTCTTGTAAAGGAGCTGGCTCCACTTTTGGGCTCATGTGAGTTGGTGTCGATCACGTTGGTGTCAGCTGGTTGGGCTGGTCTGACCTCGGGCCCGGAGGTAAGTGGTCAGGTGCCAGCAGAGTTGGGATGGGGTAGTTCCCCAGTTCCCAGGCTCCTAGATGGTCTGCTGGACAGCATGTGTGAGTCTTGAAGGTGCTCAACTGGGGTTGGGCTAGCCCAGAGTTCAGGTGCTGTCCCTGGGTCACTAGTCAAACTCTGGCAGGAGCAGGTAGAATGCTTAGGTGGTGGGAGTTGGAGAGAATAGCACAGGCCTGTGGGGGTTGGGTTTTCAGAAGGGCCCTAGGCCACAGGTAAAATGTTCGGGTGTGGGCAGGGCAGCTGTGCTGTGGGCCTTTCACTGGAGAGGGTGGGACCCTCAGCTGGGGCAATGGAGACTGGTGGCTGTGGGGCACTTGACACCCTTGCACTTCCCTCCCATTTAAACAATGCTGAACTTCACTGTTGGGGGCATGTAAAGGTGCCAAGCATTGTCTTACTGTTGGGAGTCTTGCCCCGGAGCTGTGACCCACTGCGATGTTCAGATGGGGGCAAGGACTGTGTGCTGCAAGCCTGAGCAGAGCCTTGCCTGGTTTGAAGCAGCTGGGGTGGAGGTGTGTGGTCTGCTGGCCGGGCATTTTCCAGGGAAACACAGAACTGTGCCAGCCCGCAGAGTTCTGGTGGGAGCGGGGTCGCTGCACTGGAAGCCAGAATAGCTGACTTTGCCTGGCTTGGAGCAGTAGGAGCATGGTCTGCTCTATAGGTGGTCAGGGGAACACAGAGTTGTGCCCACCCATGGAATTCAGGCAGGGGTGGGACTGTTGTGCTGGATGCCAGAGCTGAGCCTTGCCTGGCATAGAGGAGCAGGGGCAGTCTGACCGCTCCTCCTCACCCCTGCTGCGGCTGCTATCAGGGCTATGGCAGCTGGTGCAGGGCTGCTCTGGGATCTTGAGCCTGTAGAGCTCCATGTGTGCATCAGTCCTGCCTCTGCAAAAACTCCAGGAGGCTCTCTGTGTCAGTCTAGATGCCCAGGGGATGGTGGGGGGGGAGGTTAGGGGGCTTCTCCCATTCCCAGGATTGCAAAGATCTGTGTGTGAGGCATGGATCCCCTGAGGATCTGCCTTCACTCACCCTTTCCCTGTGCCAGGGAGCTTCTCCCAGCTCCACTTCAGACCTCGACGTACCATTGTCCAGTTTGGCTCCTCTGTGTTCTCTGTGGGTCCTCTCACTTCCTCTGCGAATCCTGACTGGTCCCTTAGATGATTCCCTTGAGGAGCTGCTATTTACTCACCACTTGGCTTCCTCTCTGTGAGAGTGGTGTACCCTAACTGCCTCTTGTCAGCCGTCTTGCATCTCCATCAGTCACTTTCTTTATAGTATTAATTTGGCCTGGGAAATTCAATCCCTTTTATTTTGCAATATAATTGTGGAGTCAAACTGGAATGGAAAGCTTGACTCAGCAATTTTCTCCAACTAAGATTATATGGAAGCCTCTCGCCACTGACACATCTGTTTCACTCATCCACATCATGGATACAAAACCTCTGTTTAAAAATACCCGTCTGGATTCCCACTAGAAGAGTTTTGAATATATACTAGTTTTATTCAGAAAATAAACTGGAATATAGCCTTGAGAGAACTCAAATTCACATGATAAACTATATTTTAATTTTTCAACCAATACTATTGGCAGTCTTTAAAAGGGAGCCTTAAATTAAGATATCCCCCAAAATTAAGTACATTGAAAGCTTATTCTTATAATCCTTGACATGTCGATAAGTGAGTAAAAAGGATGTTTCCAAAATCACATTGACAATATATTTAATATTAATGTATTTTCATAGCACCCAGAGTCTTGTTCTGAGGGTGTTTCACATTCAGTATGAACCTAAGGGATAGCATCACTCACTCATCAAACATTCATAGGACCCTACGAATAAAACACTATTTTAGTTACTAGGGATTCAAAGAAGGCAGTGTCACTCAGGCTTTGAAGGAGGCATATATGTAAATTAATAACAGTGACACAATGTAACACAGAGTTTTACTAAGCTGGATCTGGTGTGTTGGAATAGATACAAGGTTGTACTTGATTTACCTTCCAAGAACTAGTATACTATTTTCAATCAGAAAATGTGGAAGAGTGTTCTAGGCAGAGGAAACAGCACAAGTAATAGTTCAAAAGCATAGCGGTGTGTGGACAATTTGGGGCCTAGCACAGATCAGACTTGGTTAGAGAAATAACTATTCATACAAGGGGCAAATAGTATAGCTAAAAGTAGGTTTGAGCAGGATATTCATCCAAGTAGCAGGATATTCTGGAATTCTAGAGCTGATGGAAATGAAAATAGACTCTAATAGGCAGAGTGATTCAACCAGCAGTGACTTCCCACGAAATGCAAATATGAAAGTCATGTTGAGCGTGTATAATTGCATCATTCCAGTTCCAGTTCTGCCACTGATTGTTTGGGTGATCGCTGCCAATTCATCCAGTCTCCACACACTTATCAGATGAAGTGGCTGAATCAGAGGATCTGTAAGCCTAGTTACAGCTTTAAAAGAAGCAGGAGTTCTGAGATGACCAGCGTGGTTGTTACTGGGTACTAGAATATATGCATACTTCATCATATGTATGTGTTTAGGAAAAAGCTCTCTCAATCTGTTTTTCGTCTGCCCTCACACCACCGTAAAAATCAAGACACAAGAGGACTTCTCTGACCAAAGGTGTGGGGTTTTTTCCCCACACACCAAGCATATACATTTTATATATATATGTATATATATATCCGTGTGTATATTTCTGTGTATGTATATGTGTGTGTGTATGTATATGTGTGTTTGTGTATGTATATGTGTGTGTATGTATATATGTGTATGTGTGTATGTATATATGTGTATGTGTGTATGTATATATGTGTATGTGTGTATATATACACACACATTATAATATAACAATATGCACACTGCTCTCTCAGAGAAACCAATTAGTGATGGTAAGCACGGACATGTGATACACTCTTTGATATTTTTTTCTTAGTATTTAAAGACCTTGAGTTATCTATTGAAAGCTCTCCTACTGTCGTGGACATTTAATATATAGTTTTAGATACCTAGCACCTCTTGAATGTTTCTCACATGTGACAATTTTCCATCTTATGAGTCCCATGTCCTCACAATACGAGCTGGGAACTAACTTTCCCACTTCCTTTTCAGCTGGAGCTTAGCATATGACCTTAGCTTCATCATCCACATGTATCTGACCAAAATCTCATTTTGCAAGAGAGTGAGCTGAAAAAGTAGAAATCCATGTGGTAGAGATACTCTCTTTTCATGATGGTCATTGGAGCGGTCCTCACAGAGGATTCCCACCCAGCATCAATAATGCAAGCTCAAGTGCTCCTGTCGCTGATGGCAGCAACCAGATTTTACTGCAGCCACCTGCCAGTGGGACTTGGGCATGTAACCTAGCTGTACGGTGTCCAAGGGTGGTTCTTGATCCTCCTGAAAGGTCTGTGTGCTACCTATATTGTTTAATGAATTTCTGTCTACTAGTGAAACTAGTGAGAAACTTACAACTAAGAGTCCTTTTTGATCTTGAATCTGACCTCCTTTTCCCTCAACTCTGTTTTTGCCAAACTCCTTGGATCTGCTGGACAGGTATAGCTTTCCAGAACGAGTCAGCGCCAACAGGCTTTTCCCCATGTAATAAATTAAAATGTGTTTCTTTTTTTGTGACTTTTCAATGATGACAGAAGTGGCCAGTGTTCAAGTAAACCATTTCAAGACTCAGCTGTGTCAATCTCATATTATTAGGGTTCTCTTCTGTCTACCTTCTCCAAAAACTGATGTAGAAAATTTATATAAAGAAATAGCTGCTAAACCTTAAAATCTCTCAGTAGAGTGATAGAAATGGTAATGAACAGGAGTTAGAATGAATACAGAGAAATTGGACTTTCGATGAGAATAACAAAACAATTGGAAGGGAAGAAAGTAAATGAAAGTATAATGAGGGTGGGTAATTGTCAGCCTGGAGCTCTCAAATTGGAAAGAATTCTGTACATTTAAATTTGTCCCAGGGGCCACCATGCCTTGAATTGTACCACTCAAGTATACTTTATTTTGATTAATTACTGTTCTCTCCAGTTACCTTTTTGACAATGACTATGTCAAGCACAGATAACCCAGCAAGTCATTAACATCTCCATGGGGGCATTGAGCCAAGGAGTGTCTTAAGATTCTCATTGGCTGGTGTAGCATCCTTCCCTCATAGCCCCCACCTTTTTAATTGTATCCTACTTTCTTTTCTGGCCCTATCACTTTCTTTTTCCTGGAAGAGTGATCTACCTAGAATCTCCCATCCTGTCTTCATAGGCATTTATGAGTGTTTCTAAACATTCACATTCCCTGTGTAATAACAGAGTTTTGCTGCCCCAAGGATGTGAAACCTCTAGATGGGACAGATTTTGGGTCCTTTCCTTTTCCCATCTTTCATATCTGCCCAAAATCTGCAAGTTCTATGGAGACACACCTTCAGTTTTGCTTTAACTAAATTTTCTTATAGCACATGGCATCAAAGGGTACCATGAGACTCTAGTAGAGGCTTACACTAATAGCTGTGTGCTGTCTCTGTTCATTCCTTTGAGGCTGTTGAGCCTGACTTTGGATCACCTTCAGGTCCTTTGCATTTGATTCTTTCCACATATCTGTCATCTTAGACACCTTACTTCTGTCTTCCCATAGCCCCTTTCCCACCCAGAACTGACATATGAAATGCATTTTAGAGGATTATGTGGACATGCATATGGTTACCTACATTCAGCGTATGTTTGTGTAGTGGCTGATGTGGCCAGTTAACATATGTAGGTTTCTATGTGAATTCAATTCTCTGGGGTTATATGTCAGAATAAGCAAGCAGTTCATGAGGGCCCCAGGCAGAGTATATGTTGTGCAAAGTAGCAGTTCTCAACATTTTTCTCCATGGAGTGCCCATGACAGATGCCCTTTTGAGGAAAAACCCCCTGTTGGCAATTCTCAGTAGATCCATTTTTCCTTCTTCAAGACAGGGCAGCCAAATGCACTGTACATTAAAGAGATTTTAGGGATTCACTGAAGTCTGCTTTCAATTTAAATATGTCATTCACAGATGTTAACTAGTGTTGGTAACAGGCGCTTATGATAGACTGCGCTGTTGACTAGAACACACTGGCAAGAGGTGGCACCGCAGCTTCAGGTTCTGTGACTTGATTTCTTGCCTATCTATCTGCTGTCTCCCATCTTCCCTGTACTCACTATGCCTTGGTTACCCCGTGGGTCTTCTAATCTCACCCTTCTGTCATTGCTTCCTCTTTTGGCATATATTTCACATATAAAATGTAATATAAAAGCTGCTCTCTCATAGGTAATTTTAGAACTCACTGCACAGAATTTTCAGAATTATATAATACAGTCAGCTCTTTTCTTTGCTAGTAAGGAATGAGCTATTCTGGCTTAATTCATCCATCCGTACCTAGACTCTCACGTACAGCCTTACCTTACCCAACGAGCTATTTGGGAAATAGATGAATAAGACACTGGCCAACTCCTGAGTTTCAACAAGACTGGGCTTATGCTCTGGAGTAACATCAAATGCTGACTTTCATAGCAGGTAGTAGAAAGCTCCACTTTGTAAGGGTCCAGAAGGGACACAGCTAAGCGTGTTTCACTACAGTGCACAGGTGAGATGGAGCAAGTCTGTGTAACTTCACTTTCTGCCTCTCTGCTGTGAGTTCCCTGGGCCACACACCTGCAGGGGTGCTGAAAATAATTAGATACAGGGGTAGAGTGAGTTCTTTTCTCTTCACTAATTCAGTGAAAGTCAAACATTTGTGAGGAAGACTCACAAGCATTGTAGTTTTAAAACATTATAAATTCACACTGAATTTCAGTTTATATGTAGAACTTATATTTAATGAGATTTACATATTTATATTCGGGGTAAGCGGAAGTGAACTCAAGGTTCTGATTTTTCTTTCAATTATATTTTATAATTATATATTTTATAATTGAAAGTAAAGTGTTATTTTAACTGAAGATGTCATTTTATCCAAATGAAGTCTTGTAGGATCCTACAGGTTTATGTATATTTCAGTTTTCTTTAGGTGTATATGCAGAAAATTACCTTACAACAGTTTTAATTTTTAAAAATGAGAAACTGTAATATACTTGTTATAACTGGTTGTTACATTACTTTCTTTAGAAAACGTTTTTAAAATACTGATTTTTCCATTTATATTGAAAATATTTCCAGGGATGTTAGCTTCAAATGGGATTTATTTACTTGTGTATACAACTCCAATATTGTGCAGTTTTTCTTTCTGAAATTGTCATAAATAAGGATGCACTTTGGTTTTAGCTGTTGTCATATTATATGAATGAAAAGGTTATTTGTTGTGGAGTCTAAGTGGAGAGATGTTAAATTGACACTCAGCAGAAAGGCCTATTTATTATGTCTGTGTCTAATTTAATATAATAAATCCACTTTAAGAGACTTTGCTCCTGTGACGTGTAATGCCTTTTTCACATTCTCATTGAACGCTGCACCCTTATCGTCCATATTTATGCACAATGGAACACAAAAGCTGTGCGGTCAGTTCTAATGACTTGGTTAAGCTTCTCCTTTCTCGGGATCTGGTGATGAGCGTATGTTTGTGAGCTCATGGGGGTAAGAACAGACCATGAACATGCTTTTTTATGTGGCCTGGGTTGTTCCTGTCTCACTAAGATGTCTGCACTAAGATGCTGGTGTCATGGTTTGTGTTCCTTTTTACGGAGTATTAGTCTTTGCTTATGAATTTTCCTGCAGTGCAGTTTGAGTTTCATGAGACTTTAGCAATTGATTTCTACTCAAGGCTTTGGTTTCCTTCCCTGGTACTCAGAAAAAATCAGGCCAAGGCTGTGGGTTGCTGCCATTCCCTAACTCAAGCGTATGCTCCTTCTGCCTCCTCTTCTCTGGGACCAGCAGTCCCACGTACATGTTCATGTTGAGGAAAAAACAATTTTTACAGCCTGACAACACTTACTAGATAACCTCACTGCCATCACCAAGGTAACACTCCCATAAAAGTTACTGGTGACCACTTGTGCCCAGTAATGTGAGCCAATAACACACGTGTGTATATGTGTATTACTACACACACACAAATACATGTATATATCTGCATATTACACTGCATAATACAGAATACAAAGGATTCTGTTTTCCATGATTGCTGAAATTTCAAATGCGTACATATAAAGGAGCATTATGCATAAGAAACTGATGTCTTCACATAATAGTATCCCAAAGGTGATGTCTCTAGAGTGGCAGAGAAAAGATAAAAACCATCAGCCGACCAAACAAAACCAATAGATAAATGTGTGTGTGCACCTGTGTGTGTGTGTGTATGTGTGTGTGTGTGTATGTGTGTGTGTGTGGGGGGGGGGTGGGGTGGTTTAAGATGTGAGTATAGGAGAAGTTGCTTCTTAAACAGGTCTTTTGCTCTAATAAAAATGTTTTTCCATGACAGACAAAGAAAAAGCAAACAAGCCTTTTTGCCTTTTTGTTGTTTTTCTTCTACCCCTAGGTTTACCAAATGATCCTCTTGTCAGGAAACACAGAGGTACAAGTGAGGAAATGTGCCTTTTTGGGTAAATACTCTGAATTCTATCATTCACTAGACATATTCCTTAACTATTTGAAATCTCAGTATCCATCAGGGTTGCCTGATGGCCTGGGGAATGTTGGCAGGGCCCAGTTCCCACTGCTGAAGCTAAAAAGATACTTGTTTCCCAGACTGCTTGTAACCCGTGCAATAAGTATGTCAGAAGATTTCCGTGTGTGTATGTGTGTGTGTGTGTGTGTGTGCGCGCGCTTAGTATGGAGAGACAAAGAGAAAGATACAAAATTGCATGGTCAGTGGAGCCTTTATCCTGGCAGTGATTACTGAGCAACATTCAGTGTCCAGTCACATGTGTTCTCAGTAGACAAGACTTCAGAGTTTCTGCTAGTTTTTCAAATCTGGTTCTTCAGTGTTAACACTGATTCTTGGCACTTCTCATTATGTTTTTATTAACCTTACAAGTAACTTAAAGCATTTTTATTATATATGCTAAAGAATATCTAGAAACATAATTTAATGAAGGGTAAGCATTCACACACATCCCTAAGTAACCACTGTTATCTTCAGAAGTGAGACGTTAGGCAAGATATGTTATATTAAAAAATAGAAGAGAAGCTTCTGAATATCCTTACTGCAAAGAAATGATAAATGCATGAGATGGTCATGCTAAATACTGTGATTTTATCATTTTATAACACATATATGTATTCAAACACAAAATTGTACCCCATAAATATGTACAATTACAATGTGTCAATTAACTAAATAAAATTTTTAAATGCCACTTCTTTCTTGACAAAAAAGGAATGCATTTAAAATGCATTTAAAATTTAAAATGCTTTTAAAAAGCATTTCTTTGTATATTCTTCCCTACTTACATCTTCTTCCTCCTCACCAGGTATAAGCACTCTGATATTTATATTAATTATTATTTTGCATTTTTGTAGGCTTGTTACATATGTACATAGCTGTAAACAATACATTGTGTAGTTCTTTTCCTTTTCTTTTGATTAACACAAATGAAATCTTTGTATTTTTCAGAAATTTTCTTTTCTCAATTGTGTTTTTGAGACTCGTTCATGATTGTGTGTGTAGTTTTAGTTCATTTACAATGTTGTGCAACAGTGGTTAATCAACATCAATGCACATTTGAATCAGCTGGGAAGATTTTCAAAACTATTAATGCCTGGGTTCTACCACATATCAATGAAATTCTTATCTCTTGGTGTAGGGCCTAGTCACGGGTATTTTTAAAAACCTCCTACCCACTTCCAATGTGTAGCTCCAGTTAATACCCCCTTCGTATTGGGGTTCTATTGTGAAACTACAGCACATTTGCTTCTCTCTTCTTTTGTTGTTTGTAATTTCTTACTATTACAGATGATGCTGATATAAATATTCCTATATCTCAAGGCCCTATGCCAGATTTCCTGTAGGAGTAAAATTTTCTGGATCCTAGAAGTTATGCGTATGTTTAAATTTACTAAGTTATAATCATCTTTAAATGAGAGTTCCCATTTTCCTTGTGTTAGTCTGTTCTTATGCTGCTCATAAAGACATAACCAACACTGGGTAATTTATAAAGAAAAAGGTTTAATAGACTCACAGTTCCACATGGCTGGGGAGGTCTCACAATCATGGTGGAAGGCAAAGGAGGAGAAAAGACACGTCTTACATGGCAGTAGGAAGACAGCGTGTGCAGGGGAACTCCCATTTATAAAACCATCAGATCTCATGAGACTTATTCACTACCATGAGCAGAACATGGGAAAAACCCATTCTCATGATTCAGTTACCTCCCACTGGGTCCCTCCCATCACATGTGGGGATTATGGGAGCTACGATTCAAGATGAGATTTGGGTAGGGGCACAGCCAAACCATATCAGTCCACATCTTGCCAACGTTTGATATTTCCCTGATTACTTCTGAAGTGTGAATCATGTGACTTTTAGACATTTGAGGTACTTTTTGTCTGTGAAATGCCTGTTCATGTTTTTTCCATTTTTCTATTGGGAGGGAGGTTTGTTCTTGATATATTTGGACTGGTTCTTAATATATTCTGGAAATCAGTCATTTGTCTTCGTATGTGAACATTTTTCCATTTGAAAGTTATCCTTCTCTTCATGGTGTTTTAGGCTAAACAGAAATCTTCATTTTAATATAGTCATAACTGTAATATTTTCTTTCATAGGTTAACTTTTAAACATGTTTTGTTGAAGAAATCTTTCTTTACCCTAAAGTCATGCGCTTATTTACCTATATTTTTCTTACATATTTAAGACCACAATCCATCTGAAATCTGTGTGTGTGTGTGTGTATAGCATAACCTAGAGGTTTCCTTTCATTTTTATTCCCTATTTTATTCCTATAGATAAGCACTTGTCCCAGTTCTGAGTTTATTTTGTTTCATTGATCTGTTTATCTTTTGCTGTGCCAACATTACATTGTTTTACTAACAATAGATTATTTTAACAATTCTTAATATCAGTGGAGGTTACTTTTGTGTCATGACTGTTATTGGGCCTTTGCTTTCCTAAATAGATTGACAATTAACTCACCAAGTTCCATGGAAAATCCTTTTGTGGTTATGATTGGGACTATATTGCGTTTATAAATAATTTAGGGAAAATTTATAATTTGGATCATCGCATCTATAAATGTGATATGCATTTCATTTTCCTTATTGTGTTTCAATAGTCTTAACATTTCTATAAAATATTTGTTTTTAATTCCAGATATTTATTTTTTCTTTTTGGTTAGTAAAATGGATGTTTTAATTTAATGCTGTAATAGTTCTTTTGTGGCATAGAATGTAATTTTTTATTATAAAGTATACATAGAGTATTTAATATTTTAACTGTAAGTGTATATAATTCAGTATCATTAAGTACATTCATGATGTTGCATAACCATTGCCACCATCTATATGCAAAACTTTTTCATTATCCCCAACATAAACTCTGTAGTCATTAAATATTACTCCCTATTCCTCCTCCTTCACTGCCCTTCGTAATTCTGTTCTACTTTCTGTCTTTAGGAATTTGCCTATTCTAGGTACCTCATAAAAGTGGGATCATGTAATATTTGTCCTTCTGTGTCTGGCTAAGTTCAACTAGCATAATATTTCCATGTATATCCATGTTGTTTCCTGTGTCAAAATTTCATTTTTTTCTTTTCAACTTCTAGATACATAGGGTACTTGTGCAAGTTTGTTGTATGGGTATATGGCACACAAGTAGTGAACCTAGTACCCAATAGGTAGTTTTTTGACCTATGCTGCTCTACTCCCTCTGTCCCGTCTCTAATAGTTCATGGTGTCTATTGTTCCCATGTTTTTGTCCATGGGTGCTCAATGTTTCACTCTCTCACTTATAAGTGAGAATTTGGGGTATTTGATTTTCTGTTCCTGTGTTAGTTTGCTTAGGATTATGGCCTCCAGGTCCATCCGTGTTGCTGCAAAGGACATGATTTCATTCTTTTTTATGGCTGTGTAATATTCAATGGTATATATATATGTACCCCATATTTTTTTTATCTGGTCTACCACTGATGGGTATGGAGGTTGATATCACATATTTGATATTGTGAATAGCACAGTGATGAACGTATGTGTGCATGTGCCTTTTTGGTACAGTGATCTGTTTTCCTTTGGATATATATCCGGTCTCCGAACTACTTTTCACAGTGGCTGAACCAGTTCACATCCCCATCGACAGTGTGTAAGCATTTTCTTTTCTCTGTAGCCTCACCAGCATCTTTTTTTAAAATAGTAGGCATTCTGACTGGTGCAAGATGGTATCTCACTCTGATAATTAGTGATGAACAGTTTTTCATGTTGGCTGGTTCTTTGTTGTCTTTTGAGAAGGGTACATTCA